>NW_017728918.1:35997941-36059198 GCF_001723895.1 Crocodylus porosus
GGGGAGATTGAGACCCGTCAAGGTGAGGAAGGGAGTAGGGAAGGAGCTGCCCAGCTAGGGCAGGTGAAGGTACAGAGCTGCAGGCAGCTTATGGAGGGAGGGAAGGGGGAGGGCAGCTCCCCGTCTTTGTGCACACCCCTGAGGGAGACACGAGGGGCATGTGCCTCCTGGATTTGTGCATAGCATGAGGGCAGGTTGCCTCTTGCAGGCTTGGGGCCGGAGGCTGCACCAGCCTCTTTCTGGTGAGGGGCTGCACTTGGGCTGGGTGGGGGTTGCACCCCTAAATTTGTAGCCCCCTTCCCCGAGCACAGCCCTGGCGCAGTTGATCTGTAGGGAAGAGGCTGGTGCAGTCCCTGGTGTTGAGTCCACAGCGAGCAGCCTGCCCTTGCTTTGCACACAAATCTGGGTGGGACACATGTCCCCCAGGATTGTGTGCAGTGGTGGGGAGCTGCCCCCCCCCCCAACAAGCTGCTTGTGGCTCTGTCCCTATCCTGCCCCAGCTGGGCAGCACCTAACCCTGCCCCACTTCCTCCCTCACTGTGTGGGCCTCAAACTGCACCCTTCCCCATGGCCCTTCCCCCCGACAACCTTTCTGGCCGGACACTGCTGTCTAAGCTGCCAGGCTGCATCTCAGCTGTCAGAAAGGTATTGGCCAATATGGCTAGTTAATAATTGGCCATAGGTATCGGCCAGAAAAATATTTTTTGATGCACCCCTAGTTCATAGCCCAGGTTGCTGTTCTGGCCTGGTAGGGTTGCAGGTCTTCAGCCAGCCCTCATCACTCTCCTGGGTGGTAGAAGCTGCTATTTTTTGGATGCCACGTGTTTTAGATGCGACTGTGTCAGACCACAAAGATGTGGGTCAGTTACCCATAATGGGTGTGTGACCTTGCCTGCATCCTGCACCTTACCATCCCATATCATCACAAACTGCTGCCTCAGTACTTAGCGCTTGGACTGGCATCTGTTACCTCTTCTCTGGCTCATTTGCTGCTACACTTGTTTATGAGCCTGCACTCAAGATTCAGGGGCTGCGGTAGAGGGAGGATGGATGGGTATGTGAAGGAATGGAGGTCTGAATTGACCATGGTGGAGGATAGCTGTGTCTAGTGACCTCCAAGATAGCTGGATGGTGAGGTAGATGGGGTTTCTTAGTAGCTGGTGGTGTTTGAGTTTGATTCTGTGTATGCAGGCTCTGATGCTGATCTTGGGTGGGTGGATGGGTGGTGAGTATGAAATGTCTAGCCAGTCACTGTATACGGCAGTTAATAGGTGGGGCAACCTACTGGGGCCTGTAACCTCTGAGCAGTTTTGAGTTCTGCAGTTCAAGTGGGGCTGGGATTGGTGCTGAAGTGGTACATCATGGGCTGCCTGGAGAACTGACCAGCTTGGGTCTTCCATAATGAAATCATGGGACAACTGTTCAGATATCCTTCAAGAAGTGCAAGACAAACTGTTAGTACTTCCGCAAACCTTTTTGGAATGTTTTTTTCCAGAGCAAGGGCAACATCTGTTCATAGCTTCACAGTTATAGTTTCAAGAAGAAAAAAGGAGATCTGATCCCCTTTAGTACTAACTTAAGCGCTATATAAGTATCTTTTTTTTTAACTTCCCTATAAAAGTCTGGAGTGTAAACTTTCAGGAATAAGAATGCGAGCCTCATAAAGAAAGTAAGTCTTATCTAACAAGTAAAAGGAATTGTCCACATAAACATGCTACTTAACCTGAAAGTCTAAGTCCCCTATTAAGGACAGATTTAGCAGTGTTTTGGAGTGAATGCTCATAAAGTTGTCTAACAAAATTATTTTGCAAAATATACCTCATTATGTTTGCTAATATATCATGTACTAGAAAAACACCCACTATTGTCCAAAACACATATATTAATCCAAAATAATATATATTATTATGTGTTTGTGTGTTTGGATATGTATTTATATATGTATAAGTATCTGTGTGTATATAACAAACCAAATACAAGTATTAATCCAATGCATTTGATCACTTTCACAGCCACAATGAGGTTACATAGTACAAAATAAGGCAGTTAGCATTTTTTTACTAGAGTAGATGTGCCAGTTTTGAAATTAGTTTGGTACTAAATTGTCTAATCTCAAGTTTAAAAGTTCTCTCTCATTGAGTAACTTTGCTACAGTATGCTGGAAAATCTTCTTTTGAGGTTATTAGATGAAGACCATTGAATACACTAACTAGTGTGTACTAACAACTTGCAAATGCTAAAAAGAAAAACTGCTTCTCTTTACAAAATGAAGCAATAATATTTGTGTAGTACTTGAAAATGTACATTGTCATATGCTAGTAATGGGATGTTTAAATATTATACTGTCAACATCCTAATTTCTCACCTTTTTATCTCTGTGGCTACAAATGCTACAGGATCAATTGTACTCATTTTTGTAATTCTTTCTTGTAAAATATTTTTTTCCTTAGCTTTTGCAGTTAATCGCAAAATCTCAGCTAACTTCACTGAGTGGTGCAGCACAAAAGAACTACTTTAATATTTTGGACAAAATAGTGCGAAAGGGTAAGCTAAGATTTTTTTTGTCATAGTTATGTGGGATTCATTAATCATGACTGAGTTACTGTTCTGCCATTTCAGTTAGGTTCAGTATATAGTACACAGCAGAAAAGTAATGTCATGGTTAATGAGTGAAAACTGTTAGGCTAGAAAGAGACATTGTCACTGGAGTGTGATCAGCTGATATGTTGCAGCATAGCTGATCCCCCCCCTCCACAGATGTCTGCAGTCATCCCTGGTTGTTGCATCTCCATTTAGGGTGTATCTGCAAGGGAAAACCCCCACTTGCAGATGCACCCACTGTATTTAATGAAGGGACCCCTGTGAGAGCCCCCTTCCTTCAAGGGACTTACCCACATGTAAGCAGGGAGGGGGAACTTGCACAGGGGTCCTTCACTCTGTTTAAAAGCCTGCGTAGGGAAATCCCTTGCAAAGAATCCCTTTGCAGAGGATTGCCCCAACCACATCTAGAAGTGCGGAGGGAAGGAGCTTTCATCAGGAGATCCCCCCTCCACAATTGCAGCCCATGTTTTGAGCTGCTGCCAGGAATGCGTGTTGAGTTGGTGCATGCTGGGGCACAGGCTGTAAATGCGGAAAAGGGACCTCCCTATGGCAACCCCCCACACCCGTCATGCATTCAGGATGTGGGGGGAAATCCCCTGCCAAAGGATTTCCCCATGTGCTGCACAGGGTGTGTGTCTGCAAGCAGGGAACCCCAAACCCCAAAGAGTTTTTTCCCTGCTTACCTAGGTGCATTTGAGTAAATGGAATAAACCAGGCAGGTGCTTCCAAGGCTTTAGGGGCCAGTCCGGCCCAAGAATTCCCAAGGTCTGCAGGACCAGGCCCCTCAAACCCAAAAAACCTCTACCCCAGGGAGGCTGGACAACCCAGCTAGCTTCATGCTGCCCGAGCTCTTCCACCATAAGCAAACAGATATGGGTAGCGATAAAGCTGCTCAGTTTATTCCTTTCTGTCATGACCACAAATCTGAGTAATTGTGGCATGACAGAAAGTATGGATGTCTGTTAGCTTTCACTTTATGCCGAGGCACAAAGGTGATGTCTGCTTCCATCCTTAATGCTTTATTACCAGTGTATTAAGGTTGTTGATTTGTTTTCTTAATAACAAATTGTACCCAAAGTGAAATAACAGGTTACATTTTATGATTTGTGGTTTCTTTTGATATACTGTTTGTTATATCAAACAAACTGTTTTGTTCTCAACAGATAATTCATTTAGTAGTAGGTTCTCTTAAATGTAGATCTTTGAATTTGCTTGCATGATATACCAGTACAGCATAGTCTGTGCTTGTCAATTTACACTGTTTGCAAAATAAGAAAAGTAGGGCTGTTGCGTACAGATGTTTGGAAAATGTTGGTTTTTTCAGTGGTGTGACCTGTATATGGAAGGCACTTAATACTGTCAGCCTTGAATATAGGAAATTCATTTGCAAAACTGACATTCAGGATGATGTCTTTTAATTACGTGGCATGAAACGTTACACTAATGTCTATATAATTGAACTGTCATTGGCATTGCTCTTTCACCCATGAGAGCTGAACATTTGAAGTCCACTGTGAGATCAAGGCATTAGGTAATAAATAAAGTCACTTTCTGCGTGGAGTGGTTCAGCTGGGGAAATGTAGATTAACTTAGGTTGAATGTAACTAAAATAAAAAACTACCTCTTGTATTTTCCTCCCCTAGTTTTGGAAGACCAGTACAATCCACGCTTAATCAAAGATCTTCTTCAGGATTTGAGTTCTGCACTCTGTATACTGATTAGGGGAGTAGGGAAATCGGTATTGGTTGGGAACATTAATATTTGGATTTGTCGATTAGAAACTATCCTTACGTGGCAACAACAGCTGCAAAATCTTCAGATGAACAAGGTATATTAAATTTTTAATTATGATGTATGGGGTAATAGAGAAGGAGCTACTACAAACACTGGCTTTTAATTTACTTCTGTCAAATTTTAAATGCATCTAAAACCATTTTATCATATTTCATTAATTATCCTGGCTATATAACAATGACAATGTGTAATATAAAGGTCAACTTTTTAAAATTCCACAGGTTTTTATATCCCTTTATAAAGAAGACAAAAGGAACTTTATGACTTAAAGCTATGGTAGTATGTATTAGCTGACTCCTGTCAGATATTGACAGGTTTAAAATTCTGATGTTCCTACCACAAATTTAAAAATAGCAGTCTTTCTTAACGTAACTTTATCAAGTTTAACTGTGCCTGATCAGAAAACAGAACAACTTTTAAGTACAAATTTAAAATCCAAGATTAGATGGGTCAAGAAAATCAAGTGGCAGTTGTTGAACTTTGCAAGAAAACATGCATTCTTTCTGTGAAGAGGCATAACTCATTGACTTGTGCCATTTTTGAAAGCTTGGACTTTGATCACACATCTTTCTTTAGTGTGTGAATTGTGTTGTTGCAAGTACTTACAGTGGAAATGTCTGAAAAAGGGATAAACTTATTAGAGTTTCTAATGTGTCTCTGCTAATCATGTGAGAAGAGAAGTCACAAGACATTGGCAGCAATAAACTGATCTAGCTGCTTGTATAATTTTTTTCCCTTTTTTCCTTTTTGTTGCCATTTAGTTCACTCAAATTATGAAATCCCCCAACTCTCCCCTTCTGGTGTATTTTTGTGTATTTTTGTTGATTATATTCTGCTTAATTGCATTGTTGCAATTCATATTGCAATGAAAGCTAAGATCATAAAGAATAAATGCTGAATTTCACATTAAAGATATTGTTCATATGGTCAACAAGCCAAAACAGCAGTTTGAGAATCATAGAACATGAGGGTTGGAAGGAACCTCAGAAGGTCATCTAGTCCAACCCCCTGCTTAAAGCAGGACTTATCTCCAATTATATCATCCCAAACTTGCCTGGATAGATAATATTTATTTTGCTTATAATTTATTTTCAGTCAGTAACTTGTAACTGAATTGCTTTTGCTTCACTTCTGACTAGGGGTCTACCTAAATTATGGATAGACTTACCAATTTCATAGGTTCATAGTGGCATAAAGAGTAAATTCCTCAGACATTTTGCAGGTGTGCTCCAGCAGCCCTGCCCCTCAGTGCTGATTGGCATAGAGGCCCTGGGAAGGAAGGAATGAGGGGAAGCCGCCATCTCAACTGCTGGCTGCCTTTGTGTGGCACTGTGGCCCCTTAGCACTAATTGGCAAAGAGGCTGGGGGGGAAGGAAAAGATGACAAGTCTGTAGCCATCTATGCTACCCCGCCAGCAAGCAGCTTTCCCTCCTGGGTGGACTGTGAGACTGGGCCTCAGTGGCAACAAGGTCCGCTGGCTCCCATTGCTCTTATTTTTATTAAGCTGTTTTTTGTTGATTTTTGCAGACTGTCCCCAGGTTTCATGGTTTCCACAAAATCCATGAAACTGATTTTTAAGTAGACCCCTATTTATGACTACAAATTCAAGATTATGGTTACTGTCATGTTCACAGATGTCCATATATGTTTGCTCCAAAAAGTATACACAGTATATCACTATAGAAAATCTGGTCTGTAAGTGAGGTCAGTGAGCATAGTGCACTAAATTATAGTATAAAATTGCAGTCCAGCAACTCATGGAGTTCCCAGAGAGTGTAGCTGCTGCAGTATCTTTAGAGAGAAAAAAAAAGTAAGCCTTGTACAGATACAACCCTTCATATCTGAGCAGCCCCACTAGGTAGGGACACTTTCACCCCACCTGCACGGATTAATTCTGATGATAGTGCTAGTATTAAATATAGATCTGTGCTGCTTAGCCACCTGCTAAGAAAAGACACAATAAGAGCCTTGGAGTAGGCTTAAGTGAAGGAAATGGTAACACAATTCTTGCTTCCATTTTTACACGGCAAGCAAAAGAATATACCCCTCCAGTGTCCAACTATCTATGCTCTACTGAGAACCCATGGAAGAGGATCAGTGATGCATATTTCTGGGATAGCCTGCTCTATAATCTTCTAACTGCTATAAGTCTGCGAACTAAGTAATGGAATTGCTATTTCACATGTTACAGTGGAAGGAGGGATTTGATTCTGCTTTCTTTCCTGTGCTCCTTTGTGCATGTCCCTTCACAGCATCTGGTGAAGTGATCCTGGGCTTACAGAAATTTATACGTCTCTGATTTAGTTAGTCTTTAAAGTGCCTCTCAACCCAGTCTCCTTTCTTTCCTCTGTGACCTTTGTAGCCTTATTGTTCAGGGGTTCTCCTTGACTTTCATGTCTTCTTTTTATTGTATTTAGTTGCATAATTATCATCAGCTTCATTGGGGGTTTTTTTAATAACAGTTTCTCGTACTGTTTTGATAATCCTACCAATCTTAGTAAAGCTCCAATTGACTTTTTTAATAAAGAGATAGAGTTAAGTTTTTGGTTTTTGAGGTTTTTTTATTTACCTGTTTGTTTGTAAATTGGCTTTCGTACCTTTAAGACAATTTTCAGGCTGTATGTTTTGCGGTTTATTTAAACGCTGAAATTTATCTTGCTTTTAATTGCTAGTGTTTTTGTTCAATAGGACAATTTTTCAGTTTAAAAAAAAATACATTAATTTGACATTAGAAAACCTAACAGTTGCCAGACCACAATGTTCAGCGACTTTGTTTCTAGAGTTTGTTTATTATTTATTTAACAAGAGACTTGAAGACTTAACCAATAAATGTTGAAAAGCAAGTAAAATGGCAGAATGATAAATGAGCACCAAAAATAATCAATTCTTAAAAGCAGAGCTACAAAAAATTATTTTGAGACCTTTTTATCAGTTTTTATACCTAAAATTGAAAACCCTATTAGTGTCTGATGCTAATAACTTTTATTTTCAGCAAGTCAACAATGGTCTTACGCTTAGTGACCTCCCTCTGCATATGCTGAATAACATCCTATACAGGTTCTCAGATGGCTGGGACATTATTACTTTAGGTCAAGTGACTCCAACACTATACATGCTCAGTGAAGACAGACAGTTATGGAAAAAACTTTGCCAGTACCATTTTGCAGAAAAACAGGTAATAAATGCAATAGTTTGTGTTTAAGCATAATGCCTTATATCTGTCATATTGTATACAAGATGACTAAGTGGGAATATTTTCCTTATTAAATTCTGCCTTTTTTAATGTTGAATCATGGTAATGTTTGATAAGGATACAGGCTGGTTTTTCAGACCTGATTATCCTAAGAATTCTGTTTAGCACCTCCTGTAAATTTATTTGAAGGGCTCTAGTTGGAGGTTTTCTTGTAGTGTTCATGAGGGTACCTAAACTAACCTTTTATTTCAAATTTCCAGTCATTCCCATGTAACTGTGTCAGAGTATATCATTAAAGTTTCAGTATATAGTACATTTTTAATTAAGTAAGATTGTGCATACATTCTAAAAGTCTGAACAGTAAGACATGAGAAAAATCCCTCTGACTAGAGTATTATGATTTGGGGTTGTTTGCAAGAAAGTTGTTTCCAGATATGTTTTGGAGTCTTTCTGCTCATTAGTATTAGACTTTTGCAAGGACATTTAAAAGAAGTATCAAAGTATTCTTTTGCCATATTAATTAAAAGAGAATAACAGGAAGGAAGGAAGGAAGGAAGGACTTGGACTTTTTAGCTACTTTATTCAGGGGTTCGGGATACAAAAAGTTGGCCCCTCTGGGGTCCAGGTCCAATATACAAACCAAAGACAAACAAATCACCATCAAACCAAAAGCACCATGCTATTATGCCATTACATTCATAACCTCACACCATGACAGACACCTTTGCAATATTACACGTCGTACCTAACATGCCATTATGTGGTCAGGACACCCAGCCAAAGCTAAAGCCCTCTATAAACAGCCAAAGCCCTCTACAGACCTCTGTAAACAAATGATTCCTACCCTGCACTATCCAATAGTTCATGTAACAAAATCTTCAACTTCTCACACAAAGAAAAAAGCAAAAAGCAGCCTGATGAGGGCATAGGGCGCAACACAAGTTTGGAGTCGCAGTCTGCTACCAAGCCTGCCCAGTCACCCAGACTAGTCATGACATTAGAGTACGTATTGAAGATGGCTGCCCTCCATGTGGCACAGCGCCCCCTTAAGGGCCCAGTGTGCCCCAAAGATAGGCACCATCTGCCAGAGCACAGCGTGCTCAAACTCCAGCAAGAGGCACGCCCACACCAGGAGGCTGAAAAGCTGCAGGGCATTCTCTGATCCAGTCCCAGCAAGCTGGTGGCACTGGCTCTTGAAGACAGGCATCTTGGCCTGACCCAGCAGAAAGTTGGCCAGGCAGACGGTGCCCGGCTGAGCTGCCCGGTATGGGTAGGAGCACACGTAGGTGTTCTCTGATAGACTCCTGCCCAGTGCCCACAGCAGTGGCTCAAGGGTGACAGAGCAGCTGCAGGCAGGGACAGTTGAGGAAGGCGTGAAAGGTTCTCAACACCTCCTGGACAGAAGGGGCAGGATGCCGAAGTGGCTGGGTCAAAGTGGGAGGCAAATGTGCCAGTGGCTAGGATGCCATGCAGCAACCACCACTGCAGGCCACCAGTCGTTATATTATACAATGTGCACCAAGCCAAGTGGGCCAGTGTGGAATCTGGCAACCCCGGGTGCCATCACCGTGGTGTATCGGGGCAGCCCACCAGCACCTGGGCATAGCGGATGTGAATCACCCAGGCATACAGGCTTCTACATAGCAGAGAAGCAAAGGGGCAACCCATGTCACTGTTGGGAGGCATGGTGAGTGTCAGCAGGGTGCCAGGCCTGCCAGCCAGCTTGCCAGCCACAGACGGGGCAACCTGCAGCAGGGGAAGGCCTCGCTCGGGGCATCCACAAGGAGGGGGACCTGGCGCACCCAGAGATGGTCATCCAGGATGACTACTCCTTCCAGCAGGAGGGCAGCCTGAATGTCACACAGGAGATGGCCCACGCTGTGGACGGAGTACATGCCCAGCTGGGCTGTCAGGGCATTTGGTGAGAGCCAGGCTGACCAAGCAGGGTCAAGGAGATGGCCCAGGCAGAGGACACACACCTGGATGAGGACGGCTATGAGGCTGGCGGAGGCCAGGCTTGGCACAAGGTGCTGCAGGGCTGGGTTGTGTACCAACGGCTCCCTCAGCAGCTGCGGGAACTGCAGGCAACTGGGCCCAGGGCTGGAGGCAGAAGGTGGCCTGCCAGGCTCATACCATGCTGCGGTAGAAGGCCGGAAGCACCACCCAGTTCAGAAGCATGAGGTACAGCTGGAAGAGCTCCCAATCAAAGCCAAGGGCCCCTGCCCTTTGCAGGAACCGGCACACCAGTTGTTGTCAGGGTAGGCACTCCTTGCTGTAGAGGAGTCGCTGATGGGTTTGCAGACAGAAGGCAGGCACCTTGCTCGCCAGGTCGACCAGGCTCTGGCCCCCCTTGGCAACAGGTAGGTAAAGGATGGTTCATAGGAGCCAGTAGTGCCCATCTCAGAAAAAAATCTACCAGGAGGTACTAGAGTCTCTCAAATAGGTCCTGCGGTGGGTCGAATATGGTGCACCAGTGCCACAGGGCCACCACCACCAGGTTGTTGGCAATGACACATCCATGGTAGGAGAGGCTGTGCCAGCACCACCATTGCAGGGGGCCTCCACTCACTCAAAGCCATTTCAACTATGCACCATGAAGGTCAGTGGCCCCAGGAACACGGCCAAGACCTTGAGGCCCTTGCAGTGCTGGGTGAGACCCCTCCACAGATCCGGGGGTGGGGGGGAAATCACACTGGTCTATGCGCCAAGCAGCAGGGTATCATTCTTGGCCCAGTTGATGTGGGCCAAGGAGGCATGCTCATAGGCTCACTGGCAGCCTGTCAGGGCCCACACATCTTCCTGGGTGTTGAGGAAGATGCTCACATCATCCACATATGCCAACAGCCAGATTGGATGGCCAGCGGACAGGCCTGTGGCTGTTTGCAGGGCCATACCACTCAGGCGGCACCACAGCGCATGCAGCAGCAACTCAATGGCCAGGGCGTAGAGCATGCCCGACAGACCAGCCATGACAGATGCCCCTGTGTATAGGGAACAGGGCGCAGAGTTCACTAGCTGTGAGTAGGTCATGCAGCAGGAACAGGTTGTCTTGGATGGTCCTGCCCAGCACACGGTAGCTCTGTTCGGGCCCAGCGACAGAGGCTATGACAGTACAGAGGTGGGTCACCAGCTCTCCTATGAGGAGCAGGTCATCGTCCTCACTAGCATCACGCAGGAGGGCAGCCAAGGTCTCAGAAAAAGCAACCTTCTCCTGGCTTTCAGTGGGTGCATAGGCATTGACGAGTAGCAGATGGCATCGTGCGAGGGTGACATAGTCAGTAGGTGGCTGGAGATGACCACCCACGCTACCACTGTGTCAAGCTGCAGCTGTGGTACTAAGAGGGTCGCAATCCCGGCACTGAGTTTGGTGTCATGGCTCAAGAACAAGTGGCCTCACCAGGCAGCGGGCCAGGCCACCTAGTTCATCCCATTGGAATGTCTCTCCTGGAGGAAGTCGATGGCCAGCTGCTTCTGGTGCAGGAGCTCCACGATGCCCTCCTGTTTAACTGGATTTCAGCACCTGTTGATATTAGAAGTGCCAATGGCCATGGTTACCATGGGTGTGGGTATGGCAGAGGAAGAGCAAGCACCCAAGAGCAGAACAAGACAGCAGAGACAGGTCTGGGAAGACCTATCATGCCCTGCTCTACTCCAGGGACCCCCCCCAGGCCCTCACCCATTGTGTGAGCTTCTCCAGATTGTAAGCCATCTGCCGGGTGCCTAGATCTTGCTGCAGAAGTTTGGCCGCAGCTCTGGAAGCCTTGACAAAAAGCTTAGGGTCTGTGCACTACTGGGTGATGTGCCCTGCTATATTCTTCTGTCCTTTGGTCTGCTTCAGAAAGGTCAGGAGACCCCCTATAGTCAGGGGCAACCCAGGGGGGGATCTGCCAATGTGGGCTGGACATTACTGACAGAAGAGTGGCGAGGCTGCACCCCACATGGGAGCTCACCTGCAAATGCAGTGTCTATGTCTTCAGTGTCCAGACACAGGAGCCTCTTCTCATCATCCAGGTTGAGGACCAACTCCAGGAGAGTGATCCCCACTTTCTTGGGGGCAAAGTGGTCATCCTGCTCTCAAAGTTCCTTGTGACACTCAACTGGATCTCCGTCTCACTAGCTTCCCCATCCAATCTGGTAGGCTGAAACGTGGCCAAGAGGTCAACACACCCCTCTGCCGCCCCTGGATCAGGCCTTCAGAAGAGAGGAATTCTGTTTCATCTTTACTGCCACCTGACTCTGGAAGCTGTGAGACAGGTGAGGGGTTGGTGACTCCCACCATCGCCTCCCCTGCTGCCAAGTCGTGCAGTGTGGTTACTGGCAGGACAGCTGGAACAGGGTCAGGCTCTCCAGCAGAGGTCTCCCCAGCATTGGCCAAGGAGGGATGTGGAGGGAATGGGATATCTTTAGCAGCCTCCTTCATCTTCCTCTCCTTGTTATTCTTTGTGGCGGATGGGCCAAACCGTTCCTGGCCCACTCCCCCTAGGGCCAGCCACTTCAGACAAAGCTGTGGTGGAGGGCGGCTGGGAGGAGGCCCGAGTCACATCACCTAACAGGGCCCTGGTGCCACAGTCAGTGGCTGCCCCAGTCGCCTCAGCCAGGGTGGGCAGGGGCAAGTGGAAGCATCAGCCCTTCCACCTGGTGGGGCCTCTGCACCAGGGGGGTGGGCACCATAGGTGAGATGGGCAGGGGAGAGTGCTGAGTAGTACTCCCAGCCCCTCCACTGGATGGTGCTCTCATGCTGGAGACCCCGTCACATGAAACAGGGGTGAAAGGAGGTGGGGAAGAGATCCCGGCCTCACTGGGATGTGCTGCTTTCTCCTGTGGACACTGGGCTGCTAGATGGGAAGACCTACCACAGTGGAAACACACGGTCTCCCCCAAGAAAAAATAAATCACAAACCTCCACCCATCAAGCGTGAGGTTCAAGGAGCGAGGCAAAGACCGGGTGCCTTCCCTTACAAGCATGAAGACCTGCCTCCAAAAGGACAGGATATGCTTCAGCTTTGGGTCCTTGCTTCCAATCATCAGTTGGCAAAAGGAACTCATAGGAACCCCAAGGGCTTGAGTCCCTTAGCCAGCTCCGGATCAGACAGGTGTAGGGGCATTGGAAATCACCACTCTCACCACCTGGGTGTCTAGGGGTGTGACAAGATAGTGTATGCTTACAATGTCCAGGCCTTCCGCACACACCCTGTTGACCAGGGTAGGAGTGCTCAGGTAAACATTGGGACCATGTTAACATGACCTGTGTAACGTACATTACATCATCCCAGGAGATCAGCTAGGGCACCTGCGCAGACTTCGACCTTGACCCCGACATAGGGAGGTATATGAACTCTCAAGCCATGGTTAAGGGGGAGGTTTTGAGATGCTTCCCCCCCCCCCGCCAGCTCTTGGGGGTTGGAGTGGCCATTCTTGCTAGGACAGGGTTAATCACAAAAGCTAAAACTAAAAAAATCAAAAAAAAAAAAATAGTATGTATAAACTACAGAGATAAGTATCTGGTAATGCGTCCATAAAAAGCAAAAAGGGAGGGGTGTGAGTGCCCAGAGGGGAGAAAGGAGGAATGGAGGAGGAGGAGCGGGGGGGCGTGGGGGTGGGGGAGAGGTTATAGGGATTAGGAAAAAATAAAAGAATGAAATGGAGAAAAGGGTGGAATTAAGAGCACCCCTCGAAAGGAAAAAGATAACTCCCTGTGGCAGACAAGCAAAAAAAGAAAGAGAAACAGAAGCTGCAAAGTAGACAAATGCAACTCACAGACAGAGAAACTGGAAGAGGGAGGGGACAGAGAATAGAAAAAAAGAAGAAAAATACTGTGAAAATACAAGAAAAAAAATCAGAAAGCAAAATAAACAAAAGCAAGAGGCATTTAGACAGGTGGGAGTCAGAAAAGAAGAGATAGAAAGCCAGGGAGGCTTACACTCAGGATCACCCCACACAACTCCAGACGTGCCTGGTTTGAGGCATCCAAAGGGGAAGGAAAGTGTGGGGCTTTTGTGCTGTGAGGATGAGGGTTGAGATTCATGTTTTTCTGTAAGAAATCCAGGGAGAAGGAAACTGAGGAAGGTCATGAGGCTATGACAAGAAGGGACACTTTGTTTCTTTTGATATTTAAGCCACAGAACAGACTCTTCAAGACTGAGAGACTGTATTCTGTTAGTTTTTATTCTGTTTGATAGTTAGGGTTTGTGGAACTCCATAGAAAAGGGATCACTTTTAAGAGATGAGACCAGAGGGTTAAGTTGTGGCATGGACCTGACTGTGGGACAAAGGCCAGGTAAGATGGAGGAGGTCCTGCACTTTCTAGTATACCAGCAGAACTAATACATGGAACAGTAAGCTGTGGCCTAAAAAGATCTTTTAAGTTACTTATTCATACTTTTGTAGTTAATAAGGCTTTGCAGATACAGGTAGTGACCTAGCAGCAGATCCAGAAGGCTCAGGAAGCAGCACTGGTGCGCTGTAAGACAGTCATTGACCTGACAAAGGATGAAAGAGATCCCCGTGCTTTTCAGATATAGGTAGGGAGAGCATGTAGAAAGAACCTGTCTGTAGAGGTGTGAGATCTAGAAAGAGCGAAAAATAATACACCAAGAAAAGGGATTGTGACGCTAACCGAACTTATAGCCAAGTGAATTGGAAATATGAACCTGTTTGATTCAGATGAGAAAAAGTTAGTCATCTGTGAAGAACCTGCCTCAGTAGTTATGGGCCCTGGAGGGGATGTGGTTTTGAGCCCCAGAGGAAAGGGTCAGAGCTGAACAAGACAGTTTATGGTTTGCAGTAGTTTGAAGGCATGGCTGAAAATGGAGAGAATAAAAATATGCCTATCCTGAAGAGGAGAAATAGATCAGCAGTTTGAATACTATTTTGGTGACCACGGTCTGCCGAGAGACTATTTCCTAAAGAAACTAATTAAGCTAGAAAGGGGGTGCAGACCCATGAGTCAATCAGATGTAGAAGTCCAGAAGTTAACATGAACCAAACTGAGGTGTGTGTGGCCAGTTGGGCCACACACAGCCCAAAAACATAGGCAGCATCTGGAGTCTCTTTGCCACCTCCCATCCTAAGTACTGGGCTGATACTGATAACTGATGGATGGCTAGCTGAAGTACTGCATAAAGTACAGTCTGTTGTGTGGTGCTGGCCCTAGAGAGAGGCTATAGGAACACAGATCATGTAGGGTGCAGAATTTGAACTTTAGAGGAAGCCAAAGTATGTTATGGCTGTTTGTTAAGAGGCTACTAGGTACACATGTGCTTTATTGTCAAGTAGATTAATTAGCTCTGTAGTAAAGTGTCACCGTCTACACGTGCACCAGTATTATGGGACAGGAAACAAATTAACTCCACTGTAAGTACTATCTTACGGAAGAGTGATTAACTGCCCTGAAATGCATGTGTAGACTATGACTGTTGGGGGCCAGACTCCTGCCAGCTGCCTAGCCACATGGCTCCACAGGGTCAGTACCCTCATGCCCCAGCCACCTGACACCACCCCTGGAGCCCAGGGCTGAACCCCTAGGCCTTCTACCAACCCAGGCCTGCTCCGCCCTGGCTCAAATTGCTGTCATGGGTGCATGTGTAGACACTGTGCCCAAGAGCAGTTTACCCCAGCTTGAACAGCTCTAGAGTTTATTGCTTTAGCTTAATTTCATGTGTAGATGCGCACCCAGCAATAGTCAAGGCAGTGCTGTTTAGGAAAAAGAAATAGGAGACCCAAATAAAGATGTGATAAGGATTGTCAGTATCAATATCATCGTAACATCCCAGTATGGTGTTGGCTTTTTTAGAAACTGTGTGATATCGTTGGCTCATGTTCAGTTTGTGATTCATTATATTCCTTTCCTGCCCTCTCCAGATACTTTTCTGCAGAGTTTTTTACCAGCCAATTTTTGTATGTGTGCAGTTGATTATTCTTATCAAAGTGTAGACCCTTGCATCTGTCCTTTGTGAATTTTATGCTTTTCATTTTGGACCATTTCTCCAATTTGCCGAGACCATTTTCATTTTTGATCCTGTCTTCCCGAGAACCTGCACCCCTTTCCAGCTTGATATCCTGCAAATTTCTTGAGTGCACTCTATTTCATTATGCAAACAATTAAAATACTGAAAGATACCAGACTCATAACAGACTTCCTGTAGACCCTCCTTTATGCATCTTTTCAGCTTGACAGTGAGCCAATAACTGCGCATTGAGTAGTTTTGCAACCAGTTTCAGATCTTCCCTACAATAGGTTTTCTTTGGTTACATTTTTCAGTTTTGCTTAAGATGGCAGCCCTTGATGCAGTATCAGAAGTCTTATTAAAATCAAACTACATCACACTTTTTGTTTTGTTGCTATCCACAAAGCTTATTATGCTGTCATAGAAGGAAATTAGGTTGGTTTGACATAACTTGTTCTTGACATCTGTGTTGGCTTTACTTGTCACCTTAAAAATGTGTAAGGTGAGCTGGCCTTGGAGAAGGGACAAGAGGAAAAATTCTGAAGAGATTGAAGGAAGAAGTTATTAGAAGATAATAGAAAAAATGAAGATCACTAAAGCAATTTAGAACAATTTGCTGAATGTAGGAACTCTAAAAACACTATTGAAAAATGCTAAGAGGTCTTTTTAAACTCATTAAGTTTTCAAGTAGCTTTTCACTTGGTTAATAAAACTATTTTTCAGCTATCAAATTGTAAGTTTCCTCAATTTAGAATTGAGCCATTTTTACAAACAGCTATAAGATATAGCTCTTCCTAGTTTTTTATGGTCTTCTCAGTTTACTAGTAGGAACAGAATCATTTGACTTGAAATATCTTTATACTGTTCACTGGAAAATTAGACAGTGTCTACATTTAAAATGCAGTAGTTCTTCAACCTGAATTCCTCACAGAACACTTGTTCCATACTAAGAGCGACTTCTGCAATTTTGCTTATTCAACATTCAAAGTGGATCGACATGTCTGAATGGAAAGGTAGTGTAGGATTCTCATTGTACAATAACAAGTCTGAGTCTTTTCCATTTAGGCATATCAGTTCATGTGATTAGATGAACCACACTTCCAAAAAGATATGTACAAAGACGAGTGGAGTATGTTCTTTTACTTTAAAGAAAAAGAATTATTTGAAGTTTCTAACCATAATTATTATGAAGTCTTTGCCTATACTTTTAGTTATATAAGCCATGAATTGAAATGCATACATCTTTCACTTTTATATAGAAATAAAGAAAAATACTCAGTGGGTGCATCGTAGTCTACACATGCACTATTTTTAGGTCGCAGTAAATTAACTCCACTGTAAGATAGTAGTGTTGAAGACAGTACTATCTTACAGTGGAGTACTTTACAGCGCTGAAATGCATGTGTAGATGGTGATGCAGAAATTGTACCTGGTCAGCTCAGGCAGCAGGTTAAGCCACATGGCTCCATACATTTGGCACTTTTGTTCTCCAGCCAGCCCCTCTGCTGACCAATGCTGCCACCTGGAGCCTGGGACTGCCCCCCCACCCCCGAGTCTGCTGCCAGCCTGGGTTTGTTCCACCCCGGCTTAAAGTGTTACTGTCCCAGGCACACGTATAAATGCTGTGGCCAGAAAGCAGTGTACTCCAGCTCAGAGTGCTCTGGAGTTTATCGCTTCACATTAAGTGCACATGTAGATACACCCAGCGAATAAGTGTTTCTGTAAAATACTTTAAAATATTTCTTTTGTTATTTAGACATAGTATTGACTTTAGGCTAGATCCTAAATGGACTTTTGTGCTTACAAACACATTTGGAGGAAGGGTTGCAGCAGGAGGAGGATGTAATGGCTCTTATAAAAGAACCTAGTAGTTTAAGCACTTGCCCAAGGAGTGGAGAGGCAGGCTCTGCGCCCTCCTGGCCTAAGGGAATTCAAACCCTCATCTCCCATCTCCCTAAATTGTTCACTAATAACCATAATATTAGCTAGGTGACAGCAGGAGGCTTGTCCTACTCATCTAACTGGAAATTTTTCACTGTGCAGAAAGGAATGCAGTCATGGAGGATTTCATAGATTTCATAGACATTAGGGCTGGAAGGGACTTTGGAAGATCATCGAGTCCAGCCCCCTGCCCCAGGGGCAGGAAGTCAGCAGGGGTCATAGGATCCCAGCAAGATAAACATCCAACTGTCTCCTTAATGAGTCCAGAGTAGGTGCTTGCACCACTTCTGGTGGCAGTCTGTTCCAGGCCTTGGGGGCTTGGACAGTAAAGAAGTTCTTCCTTATGTCCAGCTTGAAACGGTATTGGAGGAATTTGTGACTGTTTGACCTTGTCATCCCTTGGGACACTCTGGTGTTCACCCAAATCCTGATGTACACCCCTCATACACTTGTAGGTAGCCACCAGGTCCCCCCGAGCCTGCACTTTTCCAGGCTGAAGAGTCCCATGGCTCTCAGCCTCTCATCATAAGGCCTGTTCTCTTGCCCTCTGATCATGCTCGTGGCTCTCATCTGAACTCTCTTAAGTTTCTCCACATCCTTTTTGAATTATGGAGCCCAGAATTGGATGCAGTACTCCAGCTGCGGCCTCACCAAGGCCGAGTACAGCGGGAGGATGACATCCTGGGATTTGCTAGAGAAGCATCTATGGATGCAAGCCAGTGTTTTGCTCGCCTTGCCAGCTGCAACATCACATTGATGGTTCATATTCATCTTGTGGTCAATCTTGACCCCCAAGTCTCTTTCAGCCATGGTGCTAGCAAGCGTAGCACAGCCGAGCCTATAAGCATGCTGTGGATTTTTCTTCCCAAGGTGGAGTACCTTGCATTTTTTGGCATTGAACACCATCAGGTTTTCATCCATTCATTTTCTGAGCCTGTCAAGATCAGCCTGGGTCACCATCCTGTCCTCAGGTGAGGACGCTTTACCCCAAAGTTTGGTGTCATCGGCGAACTTAGTCAGTTCACTTCTGACACCAATGTCTACATCATTAATGAAGATGCTGAAGAGTATAGGCCCAAAGGCAGAACCTTGGGGGGGGACCCCACTGGTCATGGCGAATGACAATGATTGACTTCCATTGGCTACCACTCTCTGGGTCTGACCTCGGAGCCAGTTCCCTAGCCAGTAGATTGTGATGTAGCCAAGGCCGTAGTTGGCCGGTTTTTCTATGAGATGATCATGGGATACCAGATCAAAAGCTTTTTTAAAATCAAGATGTATGATGTCAATCTCCTCTTCCTTGCCCAAGTGATATGTCACCTGGTCATAGAAGGAAATGAGATTGGTCAGGCAAAACCTACCCGCAACAAACCTGTGCTGGCAATCTCTCAGGATGTTGCCATCAGCCAGTTTGTCAAGAATGGTCTCTTCGATATTTTTTTCCAAGATCTTCCCTGGGATAGAAGTCAAGCTGATGGGCATGTAGCTCCCCAGACCTACTTTCCTCCTTTACTTGAAGGTAGGCACCACATTGGCTTTCTTCCAATCTTTGGGCACTTCAAGCAAGTTCCAGCAAGAAGGAGCATGACTGTAACTTAGTGGTTAGGACAGTCAGTTGGGAAAGTGAAATTCTAGTTTCTGGTCCCTACTCTGTTTATGCATTTTACATTAAACAGTTATTGGATTAAAAGCATGCCATGGAAATAATCCTAGAGCCAGGGCCTGGAACTTCCAACTCACCCTTCTGAGAAAATGTCCTAACCATGAGATCATCCTGTTCCTCGTTGTATCAGTTCTCAAACCATTAGGCAATTATATAACAATGGGCCTCCTCATCCTAGTAGACCTTCCTCTCCTCTGGTCCCTTTTGAAAAGAAAGCCCATAACCCCTGCTGATGTCTTTTTAAAAAATTGTAAGCACACAATCTAAGAAGAGGAACTCAGGCTCTGAAACCTGAGTGGGCAGAGGTGCTTCCCCACAGACCTGGCTTAGGTGATAAACTCTAGAGTGGAGCAGGAATTCAGCATACCCTTGTATTTAATGTTTCCTATGGCTTAGCGGTAAGAAATTAACCATTCACCACACAGGTGTTTTGAATAGCCCTTTTGAGGTGCCTGACTCTCCCCATGCACTGCAAAGTTTCCTAAGTCAGGGTTTTGGATTTCAGTCTGAGGGCAAGGGGCCTAAAAAAACCCCAGCATGGATCTGTTCAGCACCTAGGTGACTAACTCTTTATTCCTTTATGGAAGTGGAGTTAAATAAATTATACATATTTTAACAAGTCTATAGTCTGTTATTTTCTTTGCTTTTTCTAATTAATTTGGTTGCTTTGTGAAATGTTCATGTATTTCGAGGGTTGTGGACTAGAATTTGGGATAAATCGTCTTGTATGGCTGGACCTTAAAATGGAACTTCATAGTTTCAGGTTGACACTCCATAAAGCTCTGTATACAAGTCAGAATATTAGTCCCAGAGAGGCACAATTATTAAAATTTAGCTGAACTGTTCTTTTACACTTGAAGCTTTTATTGATTTGACTATCATCTGCAACCGTTGTAAAGAAAATATTAATTTTTATGTCCAGTTCTGTAGGCATTTGATTCCATCAGAAAAAGGTCACGTTGACTGGAAGCTGATGTATTTTGCGCTTCAGAAATGTTATCCCATAAAGGAGCAATATGGAGACACTTTGCATTTCTGTCGGCATTGTAGTATTCTGTTTTGGAAGGTAAGAATTGTATAATTGTATAAGAAATGTATAATTTAAAATGGGAAAGTACTTTTCACATTTAGCTGGTGAAAAGCACGTTTGAAAGGATAAATGTTACGATGTCATATAAGTATGTACCGTCTCAAGTGGAAAGTAATTGAGCATTAAATAGAACTAATTATATGGGCATTTTTACGAAACTTTTTTTCAGGGGAATTCCAAATATAATTAGAATGTAAAGTTTAATTCTGTGCTATATTTAATAGTTTAAATCTGTACTAAAATCAGTATTCCATGCTTTTACAATTTTTTAAGAATCTTGAAGCAAAGGAGGGGTTGTAATTCTTTACATTCCAGCTTTTTTTTTAGACAGAAATGTAGTGCACCAAAATTGTGAAGTGGAAGGAGGAAAAGTCTAATTTCACATAACTGACATCGCAGCCAATAAAATATTAATCAATAGTAAGACCTTTTACAATATTTCCTCATCATTGATGTAATATATTAGTGGTATTCAACCTCAGCATGTTGAGTACAGTATATTATTAGAGCTAACTTCCATCTTATGGGCTGCATCTAGTCTGTGGACCTGTACGATTCAGCCCACGGATTCACCCTGGTCCAGAAATTTTGCAGCAGAGGAGTGGCAGCATCATGAATTGCTGCCATCCCTCCCTCGCCACCAAATTTCTTAACACGTGGGGACCTCCATACATTGTTGAGTGGTCAGGTTGATGTACAGGGTTGCACTGTAGCTGAATCTGGCCTGCGGGGTCATACCAGCATACCAGATAGCACCTGCAGACCAATCTCATGTGCTGACCTTGTGCTGGATAAGACCTGCAGACTTACCCTGTGTTTGGGATTCAGCCCATGGCTTGGGTCTCCATACCACTTATCTAGCTCACAGGGCCAGAGGTTGAGTACCACTGTAATATATTATGAGAACTACTAACTAGTTTTGTTTCACTGAAGAATGCTGTTAGAAATGCTCTTTCTTTTTCCATAGTCTTGCTGTTTACAAGTAGGAATATTGTGCCTTACAGTTGATTTTTGTTTCTCTTGTATAGTCTGTTTTACTCTCATTTGAAGTCAGAGTAATTCCATTTTGATTTAATATTTTGGTGGCAAAATGGATTATGATGCCACTTTTTCAGACAGCCTTCAATTGACAACCTGAAGACCTGAGTAGACATGCTATCAAGTGGAAAATAAGGAGAAAAGAATGGCTTAAAAAACATGAAAAATCTTCTCCCTAGAGATCGCTTTGCATCTATACATTAAGAGAGATTCTTTCTATCACTCTCTCACATTCTAAGGACAGTTACTTGAAAGCAAAACTGTAAGAACTTATCTGTTCTTTATCCCCATTCTTTCCCAAAGATGATTCTTCCTGGCATGTCTTTATGACTAGAGACAGAAGTTACACATAAACTGGTTTTAAGTGATCAGAAACTGGTTTAAACCTGTAATGGAACAAAGGTTCAGTGCACATAAACCAGTTTCAAAATGCCTAAAGTGGCTGAAACTTGATTGAATGTAGTATCAGACGTAACTGATTGGGGTCAAATTGGCTTATGCAACTTCTGTCCCAGACCCCTTCCTGGTTTTAGTTAAACCAGAGTTTTCCAGCATCCCAGGATGCTCTGCAGCCGCGAGGTGGGCTTTGCCCTCTGCTCCAGAGAGCAGAGCTGGCCCCACCCTTCTGCTCTCTAACCCAAGCAGGGGCAGGGACATGGCCAGACACACCCCGGCATGGATCTGTTAAGTCACAGTGGGCAGGGAGGGGGTTAATTCTTCCCTCCTTCCCCGCCCCCCTGCCACTGCAGCCAAGGTTTGCCTGTTTGTAGGCAAGGGGTGGCTGGGCTGGCAGACTCTGGCTGTGGTCCCCAGGGGCAGAAGGGACTGAAGGAGGAATTAACTTCCTCCCTTCCTCCTCTGCTTTAATGGGGATGTGCCAGGATGGCATCTGGCCACACCCTTGGCCCTGCTGGGACTTCCCTGTCACTGAGCTGCAGCCACTGGGGAGGGTCCTGCCCCTGCAGCTCAGTCCAGCCATCTAGCTGCCTTGGCCAGGGCTGAGCAGAGCTAGCCATCCCCAGCAGCTGTGGCTCAGTAACAGCTACTTCACGCACGCAGGCTGGGCCAGGCAAAGCAGCACCACCCAGAGTCAGGCAGCCAGGCTAGGCAGCACCACCCTGTGGCGGGAGGGGGCAGGAGGAGTGGGGGGTGGAAGAGTCCCCCTCCAGCACTGTAGAGTCCTGTGGCTGCGGGGGAGGAGGGGGAAAAGTCCTCCTACAAGGCCGGGAAGCAGAGGTGTGCGCCATGATTGATCCCAGCTGTCAGGGAGTTGCTGTGGTGGCCAGAGCTTTCCCCTCTTTCTCCTCCTCCTCTGCCACGGGGTTATGGCCATGCTCCCTCTTCCCCCACCCTCCAACCCTGAAGCTCCCACCCTCCGCGCCATGCAGCCCAAAGTGGGGGTTTAAACCCCTCCTCAGTCCTATTCAGGCCTGCTGGGACCTGGCCATGCCCTTCCCCCACCACCCTTCCCCAGCTCAGCTTCCCTGTGGAAGGGAAGGGAGGTCTGCTTTAGCACCCCCAGGTTTCTGGCCTGAGCCACTGTTGACATGTGCCTGAATTTCTGGAATTAAAAGAGAACATCTATCCACTTGCAAATTGGTTCCATCTCTGCAGGTTAAGCTATCCTGCAAAGATTGAATCAATTTAGGCTCAGGCTTTTTGAATGTCTGTCCCTAGCCCATGGGTCATCTAAGGAGAAAAAGTAGTGGGCATGCAAAGGACCTTTATGAACCATGTCATTCTGAATTTGAATACCTTGGTTATCATGGGTGCATCTGCAGATGGTTATACTTAGCAAGAAAAGATAGCTGATAAAGACTTCTGCTCATATTTTTAAAAGTCTAGATAACTAGTTGATGCACTTCTGCAGCTCTCACACTTGATATCAAGATTGAATAAGTATAAAAGCTGTCCAGTGCAGCAGAAGTCTGTTCTGTAACGTACTTTCTGGTAACTGGAATACAGCTTTCTATCTGTAAAAAGCAGTCTGTGATTTGACTAGGCATTTATGTATTTCATCTTTTACATTCTAGTTTTCTTAAGGAACTGTAAAAATTGTTTATATTAGAGTATTCTGTGTAAATGGATAATCTGATGGTATTTACAATATGTTTTCTCCTTTCAAATGCTTTCAGTAATTGTGCTTCAAAGTATAGGGTAGTTAAAACTGGTAGTGACCCAATTTGCTTTAGTCCAAAGAATCTAGCACTTTTAACTTAATTGTTGCGTGCTAAAAGATTTTTAGCAGATTCCTTTTTTATATATATATTTTTAATGGTTTAATACATTTTCCTTTTAGAAGCATTCAGATTGGCTGGTAATAGAAAGATGATCATTCTTTTCTATGTAGATTGGTCCTGTGGAATGGTTTTCAAACTAAGAGTTCAAGTAGCATAGTGAGCGTAACAGAAATTCGGTGATAAAGAAAAAGGTTCTCACCAAAGTGAGTTTTGAATCTGGAAAGGTAAAGAAATCTAGTGTAAGATTTGAATGTAGTACTTTAGATTAGTCTGTAGTAGGATTGTTTCCTTCTGTGTGTTCCATTTTTTAAGATGGTTAATTTAAGATTTAAGAAAAGCACTTGTTTTTCAGTGCTGTAGTTTGTATGTACCCTGAGTTCGTAAGAGAACAATTTAAAACTAATGGGCTAGTTGGCACCCTCCTGCCCCCCCAAAAATATGCACATTTCTCTGAGTTTGCTAGTTCCATAGATCCATTGTTTTAGTGGGATACAGGTATCCTGGGTCATGATGATCATGAAAATAAGGAGGTTGTTTAGGTCATTTTGGACCATTTCATTGAGAGTTTTGACAAATAAGAATGAAAACCTTAAATGCAGCCCTGTCCAAAGATAATTGGAGCAGAGAAAGAGCACCGTGCTCGGAACCAATATAAAATTAAAATATTTTATTTTTAAAAAATCATATTTTTAAAATGTTATAACATTTATCGGTTTGTATTTGGAGATGGAGAATTACAGTATTCAAACCAAAAGGTCAGCCACAACTGAAGCTGAGGAGTCTTCTCCCCTACTATAAAAGTAAAATGAAGTTGAGCTTTTTGCAGCATGACTTATTTTGGTATACAGGGGCCTGATCATTCACATCCTCAGTAACTCTCTTAACTATGAAAACAAAAGTGATCAAGGAAAGGAAAGGTGGTTGCTGCATAGAGGGTCAGTTCTTTGAAAAACTTTTCTCACTCCGCCAACATCACTTGTTTTTCTAAAACTCTGCTCCAGTCAACTGCTCTTCTTCTAGTTACTGATCTCCACCAAGCTGTTAGCTTTGGAGATGGTGTTTTTGTACCTGATGGGAAGGTTCTGTAAAGCTGATTGCCTTCTGTTTATTCAACTTCTAAATTATTTTTCCAACCTGGTACATGGATGGTGTTCTTTGGCAAACACCTCATTTTGTGGAAGATGCTGAGGGATTGCTAACAAATAAAAGTCTCTAATTTACCTTCTCCAAAAGGTAATGAATAGAACAGACAGCTATACACTATTGAAGCATTGTTGTGTGTTAATGCACTGAACATTGCTCGTTTGATCATCCTTTTAGTACTGAATATCTCTGACCCTGTTAATCTGAGAGCTCTACCAGGGTAGTATGGCTGTACTTACCTAGTTATCTTTAACATCAGAATTATTTCCATGACAACTAGTTTTGACACCAGGTAGGATTCTAACAGAATATGGAATAAGCATGGAGGGTTTGTGGGATTAGCGATTAGATAGGACATTGGAGTGTGATCCATGGCACTAACATATAAACTGACATATAAGCTAAGGTTTGACCTTGCAGAAATAATAAGCTATGGTTTGACCTTGCAGAAATAATTCAGTCCATCTCTAAATGAAATGATTTATGCCAGGGGTCAGCAGCGTTTTTAGGCAGAATGCCAAAAACACCCACAATCTACCTTATAAAATGTTGGCATGCCAGGGGTGGACAGCTGCAAGAGTCCCAATCTCTGTTATGGCAGCACAGCCCTGCCCCTTCCCTGAGATGTGACTGCCAAGCAAAATGCCTTCACTTGCCACATTCTGGCTCATGTTCTTGGGGTTGCCTACCCCTGATTTATACTATACCTAGCACCTTTGTTGGCAAAGCTGACAGTGCTCACTTGGCTAAATTGCTCTCCCCGGCTCTGGAAAGTAGTTTCTCCTGGCACATTAGCAAGGTAGTACAAGTAAATTAGCTCTGCAGCTGCTGTCTGTCCTGTGAATAAATAGCTCCATTTTTCAGTCGGGTCAGTCCAGACCCTCTCACAAGCCTTTTAAAGAAATATGAGAAAACAAAGGGAAGCAAAACCTGCTCCTAGGGCCGTAATGAGCTCATTGAGCATTCACGGGGGGGAGGGGATGTGAGGGTATGCTGACCATTGTAGCCTTGGGGGAGTGAGAGGGAATGAATGTGGCCCCTGCTGCTGCTGGAGCAACATTGCTGTGTGCAAGCAGTAGCCCAGTGGCTGGGCTCCCTGGGAGCTGACCCTGGTGGCCTGTTGACTCCCTCTCCCATGCATGCATATTGGGTTCAGGACAGGGAAAGGCTCCTTGGTCAGGGGCACTCACAACCTTCCCCTTCCCCCATTCTCCAGGTACACTGCTTTGTTGGGGTGCTGCCCTGCCTGGCTCCTAAGGTCAGGTAGTGGGTAGGGAAGAGCTGATTCTTCCATAGCAAAGACTCCTGAGAAGAGGGGGACAGTTATGCCCCCACCTTCTGGTCAGTGCCCAAGACTGGTGCCCCACTCACCCTACTTTAGTTACACTACTGCATGTTCCTGACAACCCTGCTGTGAAGTTTGTGGTGCCAGGAAATAACTGTTGTAGTTAGGAAAAGAGCTGTGCCGGTTTATATAGATAAAGTGTAGTAAATACACTCTTGCCAAACCATTTGTTAGGTTGGCTTTAGTATTTGTGTTGAAGACCAGTATTATATAAACTATGTGTAGCAGTGGTCAAATGTGTTTCCTGTAACTAACACAGATTTGTTCCCACACAAAGCTTCATCTTTTACACTCTTCTGTACACTTTCTAAATTTGTGTTCCCTTATCTTTAAAATGATAAAGCTCTGCTTTGAAGCATCTGCTGCCCCTTGCATCTTAATTTTAAAAAAGGGAAACATAGCTAAAGGGACGACATTGTAACAAAAACAAATGGGTATAAACAGGCCATAAATAAACTTAGCCTGGAAATTAGAAGCTGTTGCCTAACGATCAGAGGAATGAAGTTCTAGAATCACTTTTCAACAGTCGTGGAAACAAACAGCCAAACCTAAACTGCTTTTAAACCGGATCTCTTAAAAAAGTGTATATGGTCTGGTTACCTATGATATTGCAGAGTAGATTGCATAATTCAGGAATGAATAGCACATATTCCTATGAAAGGCTTGCACACAGAGGAGGCTGCCTGGCTATACAGGGAGATGGTGAACCTGGTTATAAGCACAGTGCTCTCAAGTATGTGCAGTGAACAGACTATTTTCAGAATTTTTTTGTAATCAGTGTTGTTTGTAATAAGGTTTTCAGGCTTCCAAACAGCAGTATCCAGGCTTCTTGTCTTATGATCATTTCTTTAAAACAAATCATCATAGAAAACTTGCATATAGGAGTGAAGTCATTACTAACTACTTCATTGGAAATGTAGTGATGTCACAGAACGTCTAAGACTCTTAATATTAAGAAAAAGGAAAGGGTCTAGTATATACTCATTTAATTTTGATAGAGGGGATTTCTTTTTTAGGGGCAAACAATCATTTTTAATATAGACAAAATGCAGAATTCATGGATTAAAACTGGCAAAATGCACTACAAAGTGAGGTATTTTATAAGTGCTTTTTGTTTGTATCGTAACTCTTCTACATCATTATATGGTGTCATTATTGTGAGTAATTCTATATTTCTTCAGTTACAAATTGGGTCATACATGTCAGTTGCTCTAAAATGGGTATAAATATTCCATTCAACCTTCTTTAAAGGTAATTTCTTCACCTGCAGGTAGGTTACTAAAACACTGTGCAGTGGTTTAGCAATTCCGTGTAGGTGATGTGCATATTTACTCTTGTCAGAGTTGCAGTGATGGGTTATGTGGGTTTTGTTTTCCAATAGATTAAAATGATCTAGTGCAGAATATTCTTGTGGTGGATAGTCATGTATTAAGATTATTGTTTTAAATGATACCCATTCCAAAATATCTTAATATTTCCTCTCTTACTTTACTGCATTCCCTCCTGCTTCTTCCTTCATGATCTCAAAGGACTACCACCTTGCTTTGTTACTCAAGGTATTTTGTGCATTTCATCCCTTCTTTCATTTATGCCTATTTTGTAATATTTTGTAATTTTTCTTGGTTTGTTCCAAACAACTAGGAAGTTGCAATTGTTGATACTATTAGATATTTGGCATTTTCAACTTCAGTTACCATTCATTTGCAATTTTCCTTGCTGATACTGTTTAAACTTGGGGATCCTGATGTAAGGTGGGTGCAGCTGCCAGTAAATGTGACTTGAGCACCAGAATTGCTTCCATAACAACACATTTTGTTGCCAGATAGGATTTGGAATTTGAGTTTAGAATGAGCATGTAGGTTTTGTGGGTTTAGTGATAAGTATAGAGGTTTTCTGCTGTAGGACACTGGAATGTGAACCATGTCACTACTGCATAATAAAGTCTAACCTTACAGAAGTAATTCAGTCCATCTCTAAATAGACTGATTATGCTATAACAGGCATCTTTGTTGGCAGAAATGTTAGTGGGTCTCTTGGCTAAATAACTATTTATGAAATGAGGATCCAAGAGATATTTTTATCCCAATCCAAATAATTCTGTGGCACTTTAAAATATCTTCCTAGCAGGTTATTTGCAGACAGGAATTTCAGATTCCCCTTTTTCTAACCTGAGAAAAAAATACAAAAACATATTTTGAATGTGAAACAATTTCATATTGGGCCACTGCAGCCCCCTGGTTATTACAGTCATTTCTAATTTGCAAGTAAACTGAAATTGAGGAAAGAAGATGATGGTGTTTGTTATTAGCTGCTCCGTGTATATAGTACATATTTTTCTCTGCATTTATATGTATTTAGATCCAGCTAAATACAATTTAATAGAAGAACTGAAACTTGCTGTGATTCAAATTCTTGGGTAATAACATGTAAAACTATTAAAACTTACAAGGTGAACACGCTGTTCCTCAGCTCCAATAAAAACACATAATAGCTTTTTCAGATCAACGTGGCTCTTCCTCATGGAAGTTGCTCTCTGGGTTTAAAAAAACAAAACCTGATTTTACTGGAAATTCTTCTTCCGCATTGATTTCCTGAATGGCAGGGCAGAGCTTAGGATGATGTTTTGTTCTTCACAGCAGCATAAAAACAGACAGCCTGTGACAAGCTGTGCCCAGCAGTAAATTTAGAAAGACAGTACAGGTGAAAGAAACTAACTCAGATTTCCACATATCTGCATCAGGTAGGCAGTGATTACAGAGCCTGAGAGCTGGGAAATACATTCTGGTGACAAGTGTGAAGGGCGGAAGTATCTGCTTTTCAATAGAAGTGTCTCTTCTGACACTGCATGCCTCCTTTCCTGCAGACTGCAAAGCCTGGCCCTCTTGTCAAAAAGAATGAAGTGCAGCAGCTTTTATCTGCTCAGAGCCTTTTGCTGCTTTCTCTGCTTCCAGCATCACTTCTTCTTCGGCCGTTCCACTTGTTGCTTATTTTGTTTGTATGGTTCTTTGTCCTGTTTCCGTATTATTATCAGGCTGTCCTTGTCCAGTAAGCAAGGGAAGGGCCACAAATAGGTCGCCACCTGAAAATCTCATAACACTTTTCTAAACCCAGAAAGAAACTAAATTTGAAAAGATGCAACACTTAAACAGAGGCTTTGTCTTCATCTTATTTGTTGTGCAAAGAATTTGAAATGTCCTTTGTTACAGATGCCGTTATGCTCTCATGCCTAATATTTATGGAGATAAGCAAAGTTTCAGGCTTAAGTTCTTGCTTTTTGTGAAATAACTTGGGCATAGTTCTCGTACTTTCCCTCTGAAATCAGAAAGACCGTTTCATTGATAACAGTAGTGTAAGATTAAACTGTAGTTGTTATATTATCCCCTTAAAATTTATTTACTTCCTCTGAGTCTTTCCCCAAAACACTGGACTTCTGGTTCCACTTAATACTTGCATAAAGCTGCAATTCCTGAGCTTTATAAATAGTGCTTTTAAGAAACTTACTCATTTCTTTATTGAACCAAGTCAGGGACTTGTGATTATTGCATCTCCAACCTCTTCTTCCTGGTCCTAGCTGCAGTCAGCTAAAAAAAAACACAGTTACTTTTATAATAGAACACTTATTTAACTTGAATGGTCTGGGGTGTTTTGATCAGTAAGTTGAGGGTAGTGTCTCAGTGATGTTATTTTTAATGGAAACTGAGAGCTCCAGGGGGTTACTATAAAGGCAGCCTTTCAACTCTGCATCCCTGATTTAAATAATGACCTTACCAATATTAAAAAAAAATAATAATTGCCCTTTCAGTGTCCTATGAGAAACAAACTGGTGATAGTCTTCATGTCCTTCTGCTGTCATAAGTGGCTGTACTGGCAGAGCAACCCAACAGTAAATGAATGCAAATTATACTGTCTGCTTAAAACAGGCTTGAAAGCAGTATGGACAAGTGTACTGCACTGCTGTCCTGTTTTGTGTACATTTGAAGTTAAGGGAATGGATAGTGCTGGAGAGAGAAAAAAATACCTAGGATATTAATCTAGCACCTAAGTTACTGAATACAGCATCTTGGGGGAAAGAAATCATGTTTATAGATGTTGTAGAGATATGAAACTGCATTTCACAGTACCAATGAAGTGCTATTGCCAGGCCTTTGAATTACTTTAGACTTGTGTAATCTTGTAATTGACAATGATTAGGCCTGCAGAGAACTCTGAGCGGTGCTTTCTGCATGCATGCCTTATGATCCAGGAGTGGTATTAAGACATATATAACACTGCCATGCACCACTGCTTCATGTTGCCTGGAAGTACTGCTTTGTGAAGCATTGTAGAGTGAAATTGTAAGAAAATACTAAAAGTATTGAGGAATGAGGTCTTAAAAACTGCTCACAAATGGATTTTGGTGTCATTACAGCTCAAACACCCTGGCCAGTTTTAATTAAAACTCAAACAATTTGAGAACTTTTACTTTCAATTTTTTGTCATTATTCCCCTACGCATATTTTTTTAGAAAATATGGGAAATATGTAAACAAAAAAAACTAGCTAAGAATTAGTACAGGGATCAGCAACAAGAGGGGCTCTAACCTCTGCCACCTCTGTACTTGTTATGCTGTCACAAGCAGCTATTTGTCCAGAGTTTGCCACATAAAGATTTAATACACTTTAATCCTTAGCATTTCAAATAGTATCTGAAAAATAAGTGACAAACTATATATTCTTCCATAGTCTCCCTCAATGATTGTTTGGCAGCCCCAGTAATTTTTCCCTTGTCCCCAAAGGGGTTCATATTATAATGCAGTTGGTTTGAATTAAGTTTGCACATTTCATAGAGTCAAAGAAAAGTCAGGCTCAAAGGCACATTCAAAGGTCATCTAGTCCAAACCCCTATCAATCGCAGGATCATCCCTATCCAAATCAAGCTATACAAGTCCATGATCTGGTCTTAATCTCTTAGTAAAACTACACAGTAAACCCTGACGCAACCGCAAGACATAGCACCCTAACCTGCCCCAGCTATAGCAAGGGGACAGTGTCAGTCAATGTCCTGCTGCCACAGTGGTAGTCAACATGTACACAAAAGATCAAGGGACTCTAGGAAGAGGGCCATGCCTCCTGCTGCAGGGAAAGGGAGAAACCCCCACAGCTCATACCAATATGACTGTGGGGTAAAAGTCCTTCCTGGCCCCAGACACAGTGATAGATCTGATCCTGAGCAAAGTGGAAAGACCGTATACCCATGGACCTCTGGGTTTAAGTCCCAGAAGCAGCACTGGCAAACCCCAGCAAAATCCCCAGTCTTGGCTGTAGCCAACCCTTAATGCTTCTGAAAAAGGTAAACACCCCTGCCACCACCACATCTAGGAGCAGGAAGGGAAAAAAAATTCCAGCCTCACGGTAATCAGGAAATCCCAGAAGTATGGGAAATACCAATAGTACAGCATAGACATAGCTCCTATCTCATCCCTGACCAATGCTTGTCCAATCATTTCTTGAACACATCCAATGATGGAGATTCCACCGTTTCCTTCGGCAGTCTAGTCCACTGCCTCACTGCTCTTACTGGTCAACTGACCAGTCAAATATTGTCAGATACAGGTCAAATATGTTAATCATTAATTTATTAGAACAGTGAAAAGAGAGACTTGATTCTCCAGTAGGTTAGATAATATGCTAATTATAAAAAAGTTAATTATCTGTTCTTGTGAAACTATGAAATTTAAGTTCTAATAAATTGTATTAATTTTTATAATCATCAGTGTTAGGTATGTGTAGATGGGATTGATACCCAGGACTAAACATTTGTTTTCCTTGGCTTTTATCCTAAAACCCAAGGGTCAGCCTGAACAGTTACAGAATAAAATTTTTTAAAAAACGCACACAGCAACTAATAGAGGGAGGGAGAAAAGGAGTGTTTATGTACAGCCACGGACAGGGTTGTGATAGATTTCCAAGGTTCTGGGAAATTTGCAGGAGTAGAAATCTTGCCGAGAGAGGCATACAGGTATTCCAGCCTGCAGATGCCCCTACTACCAACTTTCACCAGCCACGGTGATCCCTAGTTTGGGGAAGGCACAGGGGAAGCTACTTTGACCCCTTCTGATCATGGAGTTGAGCATACAGGTGTTCACTCTCGCAAGAGACATTCTCTTGCAGGAAAGATCTGGAGTGAATGAGCGAACAAGCATACACACACGTCTCTTGACTCCTGCAGGACTGAGGGGCAAGGTATGCAGTCTTCCTGCCCTTGCTAAGAGATGAAATCGTGGAATTAAAAAGGCTACCACCTACACATGGGCATTCTTGGCTTCATGGAATATTTGAAAGATTTTTTACTGTGACTAAGTAATAGGTGGTCACTTGACCAGTCAATTACCTGGCTTCCCAACACTAATTTGAATAAAAGAGCTTGAATATTGTGATAGGGACACTCAACTTTGCTGTATTTGTAGAGTAGAAGAATCCTCTGTTTCCTGCTCTGTTTTCCAGAAGAAACTTTTTCTGATAAGACTTATTTTTAGAAAGTTTAGCGCGACAGTATCTTGAAATCCAGGATTCAGAGTCCCATTGTGTATGCATAACCAAAGACCTTTGTTTTTCTAAACTGCTTACAGTTATCGCTGGGCAGGAAATATTTCACCCTTCAGTGAAAATTTGAGATCAAAATTGTCCCATCCCAAATTGAAATGAAATGTCAGTCTCAAATTTTTATTTAAAAAAAAAAAAAGAAAGATTAGTTTGGGCCTATAAAAATATTTTATTGTTAATGAGTCATTTAAATCTTTCTTTTTCCCCCCTTTAAACTAAATTTCCAAAAATAAACATAATTTTCAAACTTAAACTTTCCTGGTTTAGAACTGCTGAAATGGGACAGTTTGCCTATTTTGCGCCTCTTTTCTTTTTTTTTTTGAGTTAGAGACTTGTCAGAACTGGCTCTGATTTCATAAACAGTCACTATTTTCAACACAAGGAAAAAACCTGTTCAGCAAAAAATTCCTGACTTGCAACTCAAGTAAATGTATGCCCTGACTGAAGTGTGCATTTGAAAAGTTCTTTTCTTTTAAACAAAAATGGTTGGTTGGTTGTTTTTAAAGTTGGGGGCAGGGAGAAGGAGGAGTGAGAAAATAACTTGTCTTTTCTTTAATTTCTTCAGGATACAGGACATCCCTGTACAGCCAATGACCCAGAAACCTGTTTTATGCCAGTTTCTCCTCAGCATTTCATCGATCTCTTCAAATTTTAGGCTGGGCAATAGCTGTTTCCGTCTCTCTTTACTTTTGATCATCTCTGTAGTGTCCTGCAGTGTATTATGCTTTTTTGTGCAATATTTTTTTGTTGAACATAATTATTTCATTGTTTTAAAAAAGTGTGCTGGTAAGGAAGTCTTGGACAAGTGTATTGCATATGCTATTTGTGGGCAGAAAAGGACTGAAAAAGAATAAATGCTGAAGAGGGAAGCTGCATTCTGTAGAAACGTTTGCAAAGGGCTCCTTGAAGCACAAGGAAAAGAAAGTAGATTTAGTCCTACTTTGCAATCTATTCTGTATTGATTTTGACATTCCATGAAGGTGACCAGCTTCCAGCATATTGGAGGGATATTTTGATGGACGGGCTAAACTGTTCTTGGACTGATGAAGAGCAATTTGTGTTATTTCCTTGAGGTAAGCCACCATTTTTCAAGCTCTCACATATAATTTGTACATTTTCATAAATAGCCAGCTGATTCCTTTGATTTCTTCATGTTAGCACGTTTTCCCTAGTCTTTGTAAGTTTGTGAATAAATTGTACTTGTGTGTGCGTATTGTTGAACAAATTACGAAGGAAACCAAGTTCTGTATATACATTATGCAAAATATTTATTTTTCCTAAAAGGTATTTTATTAACCATATCAAAGCACACTCTAAACTCAAAAAAGTGTGGGAGACTAACCAATGGTTGTTGGAGAACACTGGATTTTTCTGGTGATTGCCAGTCTTCAGTTGTAATGGTTTTGCTGTTAACAATACTGTGGTAGGATTTCCAGACATCCTGTAAAAAGGACATGTTACTAAGGACTGCGGTATAGCGGCATTACCTTGGTAGTAGTAACTGAGGCTGTAATTTGGAAAATCCCTCCAAACTAGGGAAAGCCAGCTTGTTGATCTAGAACACCTCCTGCTGGGGAATCAGAAATAATAGTAGTTCTGCAGGGAACTACTTCCTTACAATTTAGAAACTGAAAACGACAACATTGAAGAGGCTTATAAGAAAAAAACAACAAAATTAACTTTTCTTCTTACAGTGATCATTTACCAACAGCATGTAAAATACAGACAAAATACAAAATGTATTATATTCCAAATTGGCTTGTTTTGAATCTAATTTTGTACAAAGTGTAATAAATCATGTTTTACTTATTATTCTTAGTAGTTTTGTTTGTATGTAGGGATGAGTCTGTTTTAAATGTTATAACAATGACTTCCACATCCATCACCAAATCAGGTTTTCATTTGTGTACTGAACAAGAAAAACATACATATCCTGAATGCCAGAATTTTTCCTTTCTTTCATTTTAACCGGAACTAGAATTCCAGGACTAACAGATTAATTAGGAAAGAGAATATTTTAGTGTCCAAAATATTTAATGAACGTAAAATAAAATGAAGAGATTCCCTGTTTTTGCAAATGTAGACTTTGCAGTTAAAAAAAAAAAAAGGAGGAGGATGCAACGGTAAGTATTTCTGTGAGTAGTTTCTCTTATTGGACCAACTGCATGGTTGGCATAGACTATCCCAACTATGCAGTTGGTCCAATAAAAGAGGAGCACCCAAAAGAATCATTGTCTCCTGTGTATTTCCTGGACCATAACCACACATTGTCACTTCAACATTACTAAAACAGCTATACAGGTAGTAAGACACTTTTGCTGCAATAATTTTGAGTATCTAACACTTTGATGTCTGTGACATAAACACACAAATAAATGAAAAAAATCCTTGGACATCTGTAGCCGATTACAAATATTCCAGCCTAAGTGAAGTCTGACAACAGTTGCAACATGCTTGGCAAAATACTACCACCACATTCATCATCATCGTCATCATCATCATCATCATCCTGGAAGGGTTTCCAGGAAGCAAAATCTAGGGCCTGCGTGAAAAGAGCTCTTAGTGGGTGTTGGTTATACTACTACATTTAACCTGATTCTGAGACTAGGTTGGGGTGGAATTCCCATCGCTTTAGTATTCCCTAATGAGTGGTGCACTCCTGTCTATCCTGAAGGAGAAAGTAAGTGGCACCTGATGACCAGTCAAATAATTTTCTGAGTAAAGAAAGCAACAGGACAAATACCAGTCAGTATCTTCCTTCTTCTCTGCTTGCTTTCTCCTCCTCCCCAGAATTACAGGGATGTACAGGTATAAGTAACCCAGCTCACTCTATATCTAGGCCAACTTGTAACAAGTCTGACACATCTTGCCACTCAGAAAAAAAAGCCAACTGGTCACTCATAGCATTTAGTATGCTATAAACAGGCTTAATTTGTTCTAAATTGTATTTTTACTTTGAAGTGGGGATTAGATTAAGTGAGAACTACAGTAATTAGCATTTTGCAAAACAGTATGTCAGGGCTACATGGAAAAAGTATCTTGGGAACCTAAAATCCTAATCATTTTAAAATAGTTTAAGATATTTAAAAATAAAAACATTTTGTTTGGATTCCCTCTTCCCCCAGCCTTTGGTATATAAGTTGGTTGCTTTCAAGTCTATGGAACAGGGCGGAAAGGAAATTATGGATGTTAAAAGGATAGGTAGATAAGTGCCTGTAAATTTATGGAATGGGCCATAAACTTTATTTTTAAAAAAACCAAAAAACTATAGCCTTCATTAAAAAAAAAATAAGCAACCAGGAGCGCTTGATTGAAGATCTGTCATTGGAATGAGGCTGGATGCAAGTGTTGATGGATAGCAGAGCAAAGCCACCTTGTGCCTGAGTGGAAACACGATTCAGCACATTACAGGGACGCTTCATCAGGGCTTTATGACCTAGAGGCCTCTCTACCCCTCCCCGCTTATCTATGTGCTGCTGCTGAATCCTGCTGGCCATCACTTTCCTGTTGTGGCTGCTTGTCTCAAAAGGTATCAGGGTCATGTGGCCCTGAGCAATCTGAGGGACCATGTAGGACAGGGGCAGAGACAGGGACAGGGCCAGTGTGGCTGGGACAGAGATGTGGAGCAAGGAGGAGGGAGAAGCGAGGGTTGGGGGTCTATACATGGACAAGGGGAGCAGGGCCACCGAAGGTAAAATTGGGGGTGTGCTGCATGGAGCAACATGGTATGGGGTTGGGGGTATCAGCGTGGGGGTGAGTAGGGGACATGTAGGATGGGTTTGGGTGCTACATGTTTTACTGTTTGTGAGCCTGGGTCTTAGTGGTTGTGGTCACTTTTGGCTAGCATAAGTGCTAGAGCCTCTGGGTGGTAGCCCTGGGCAAGACTCCCCTCCCAAAGGTTACAGTAGCTTCCCCAGATTGGGTTGCTAGTGATTGAAATTTATAAACTGTTTGAATTTCACTTAATGCTTAATGGGTAAGGTTTTTTCTAAGGGTGTGTGTTTATCCCTTCTTTCCCTATAACAACCCTGTTATAGTTGAATGTTGCTTACAAGCAGGGAAGTTTGTTCCTTTAGCATATCCAATTAAGATTTCTTTTTCCAGGTTTCACAGATTTAGAAAGCTGGTGTTAAGCCCCTAAATTTGAACCCAGCCCTCCTTACTGCTGGCCAGGGCTTAGCAGAACAGTTACATTTACATTATGTAAAACATATGCCAGTCGGAGTTTGGTTGTCAGCTTAAAAAAAAATTCTCAGGTTGGCAACTAAGTATTGGCACATGGAATTCTTTTTTAAAAATATGGTAAATCTCTCCTTTCTATTTAGGAAAACAGCAGTATCTTGGAAAACAGTAGTATCTGTAATCAAGCTATTCACCATCTCTCTGACCCAAGGACTAAGCTTTCAAAAGAGTGGATTAGAAACATCAGGGTAGAAAGGTGTTCCTGGGTCATGGAGTCTACTTGCCTGCTGTTTCAAGCAACCACGTGCTGTGATCGCCTTCATGAACCAATCAAGCTCTGCCTGGAAGTTAATTAGGTTGTTTGTCCGCACTGCATTTATTAGAAGGGAGCTTCCAACTAGAGAAGTTCTGGAACTCTCTCATTTCCAGCATAAATTAATTCACAGCTAAGTTAAGTTTAGTACAAAATGTGATACAAGTGCCAGTTCCCTCCCTGGCATTCACAGCCCCCACCCTGTGTATTTGTAGGAAGCAGCTACCTTTCAACCTTTGCCTCCCCCACCACCTTCCTCTTCTGGGGGAGGAGGGAGGGAGAGGGGCAAAGGAGCTAAACTGTCATAGTCTCCTTCTGTGCTATAGCTTAGTTCCTACGATCATCTTTCCGTTCCAGGCTAGATACCTCTTGCTTAAATACATACAACCAGACCTACAATTGCCCAAATTAATTTTTTCCTTCTTAAATACACATCCTATTCTCCAGTCATGCAGCACGAACCTAAAGATTGTTGCCATCAGACCCATGATTTCACATAGCTTCAGAGTTCTAGGATGGAGATTACCCAATCCTCTGAACTTGAGCCTATTAAAATGCTTGAGATCCTACCTTCCCTTCAGGTATGGTAATCTTCTATTTCCATACTTCCTTTCCTGTTTTATTGTCCTTATTCAGGCAGGTTTTTAAACTTACATCACCTGGGAATCTTCAACTGGCTTTCCTTCTGACCAGGACTGATCATAAGCTTATAAAACTGATATATCTGTTAACTTAGTAGATATTCAGTTCTAATTGAAGCCTGAAAAATGTTAGGTACGTCTTCTAAAATGTTTTCTCCATCTATGCAGTTAAGGGAGCCCAGGTTCCTCTTCCCCCCCGCCCCGATGGTTAGAAGTGAATTGAATTAGAAAGCAGACACTAAATTATAGATCTCTAAGCCAAATTAGGAAAAGGTGCATACTTCACAATTTGATATACTTCTCAATTTGCCCTTATGGAAAACAGGGATAGATTTGCCCTTAAATTAGTTGAACGTATCATTTTTCCGATAATACTTTTAAAAAAAAGGCCTTCAGCCAAGAAAGTCATACTGTTCTGAGTAAGTCTGAATTTCTTTAATACTCAGCAGGTCTGAGAGTGCAGTGGCTGCATAGTCTCATTCTAACGATGAATAAAGAAAGAAAAATTCTCTCAAACTAGACTAATGGTATGGAGCTTGATTAAAAGTGATTGCCTAGTGTGAGTCCACTTGCAGCCCAAGAAGGCTGATTTTAATTATGTCCCTTAAGAAAATGTCCCAAATATTGATTTTTGCAGGAGACTTCATAAGTAACCGGTGCCAGAAATCTGCTTTTTACCCTTGGGTAAACTCAGGATATCACTGTTAGTAATGATCAGGACCAGGGTCCGAGTGTGTTGGATACTGTGTGCAGATGGATTAACAGTCTCTGGAGTGCTGAGGAATTTCTCATAACCCTCCACAACTCTGGATCTTGTGTAACAAAGCAGAGCAGCACTTTGCAGCATTTTTAATTCTTCTCTCCCCAGCATCACATCTATATTTTAAAAACAAAACAAGCTGCAGTAGGAATGAGAGGAAGAAACAGCCTTTATAGGCAGCTTTAAGCAGGGAAGACAAATGCATGCTTACGGACCCCCAATTCTCAGAACTGTGTGGTGATATCATTATCTCTAACCCTGATGACTTGCAAAAAAAAACTTTGAACATGTGCAACAAAGTCACCCCTGTCCTCTGGGGTCTTTAGAGGCTGAAATAATAGCTCTGAGAGGTGTGAATTCCCTTTTTAAACCACTGTGATTGCTAACTCTTAAAACTGCAGTTCAGGGGAACCACAAACCTATACTGCATCAGCAAAAACTCAGGGTTAGAAGGGGCAGTAGTAATATTTTTAAATCTTGTCTCATGACTGAAAACCAGTCTCATGACTTTAAACAATTTGGGTTGTCAGTGCTGCATTTCAGGTTTTCAAAGCACTCTATACATACTAGTGACACAACACCCTTGAAATGCAGGTATGTCTTATCTACATCTTTCAACATCCCAATGGTAAAGCAGGAGATAAAATCCACTGCGCAATGGTTCTTACATTGGGGATCTGCCTGGTGCTGACTGATGCAGCTCATACATTACTTCATCAGTTCTATCACTGCAAAATCAAATATGCTCTTCTCTCAATATCTCAGCATCTTTAGGTAAGTTACTAGCAGAACAGAAAACTGGCACAAACTCGTTCTGGCCCCAGGAGATGCTAGCTAGGAAGAAGAAACACTTCAAAGAGCTAGTTAGGTCACTTCTCAGATTCCATCAAACACATCTTGCCCTATTTATCAGTGGGCTGGAAAATCACTAGGTCCTAGGTTTGACTGAGGATTGCAAGGGCACACAAACAAGTTATCAAAAGAAAAGATGGGTCTTTATTGCTCTGTATTAAAGACTGACATGCACCCTTTTACCTGATACAGAATGATGACTAATCCACTCTTTAAATGAGGTTTAAACTACAGAGGACTACTGTCAGCCTGGGGCAAAAGCATGAACATGGAAGTTACTGTGGAGCAGTTGCTAAAGCTCTGACCACCTTTACCTTGTGTTAATGGTTTAAGACATAGGTGCACAAACATAAGGGCCAAGAAAGCCCTCTCTCTTAGGACTTGAGTAAAATAATCCACTCACTGCTTACAGAGCTATACATTTTTAATTTGCTGTATGTGTAGCAAATTACTGTACATGTAGCAAATCCAGAGATTGGATGTGGAAGCAATGAGAAATCTCTAGCCTGAGCATAATATAGCTGTCACTTCTGTAGTACAGGGCCAGTATCAGTAACATCACATTTGTGCTCCAATTCCAACTCATCTGGTTCCTAGGCCACTGCCGATTCAAGGCCTTTGGCCTGATAGAAGTGAGGACAATCCATATGAATGACCACATCTTCAACCCCAGGATGAAGCATAAGCAAGTCAGAGATAAAGGGTAAAATCCTGGTTCCGCTGCAATCAGCGGGAGCTTTGCAGTAGATTTCACCCGAAGTGTTCACCATTTAGGGTTCATCTGACTTTGGAGTCAGCCCTCAGCAAAACCAGAAGGCACCTGACCACTTTAAACATAATGTACAACTCCTCTTTGAGAAGTCCTTCCCCTCATATTGGATGGCCAAAGCAAATCTCTCTCAGATCACATGCAAACACTCTAGCATATGCAAACACGTGTGTGCACTTGCGTGTGTGTGTACACACATGCGCTTTACAAGTTATGTATACATATGTATGTCAGCTATGTACACACATATACATATATGCATACACAGATATACATACATATGCACATACATATGCACATACACACATGCACACACACGCACATACGTGTGCAGGAGCTGCACATGCCCCACACAGAGCCCCAAAAATAGAGGCAGGCCAGGCAGGCTGTGCTCCTCACCCCTGGGTGTAGTGCTGGCCAGAGCTGCACACAGCCGAGCACCCCACACCTCACCACACACACACTCACCTACCTCACCATACATGTACTGCCACCCCCCAACCACACCCCACCCACATTATAGAAGAATAGTAAGGCTTCATTTTGCCCTCCAGCCAAAATAATTGCCCACCCATGTACTATAAACATCAGAGCTCATCCTTATATGGTCCAAATACACAATCCAATTCATCTCATTTACTCATTTTGCAACACCAAAAACCTTGTTTGTATTCTTCTTGCTGAATTTATATCCTTGGGTCCTTAAAATCTTCTAGTCCTATAAGCATTTGTCTTAATTTAAGGCAAAAGGGTCATTTCCTTGGAGTTATTCAACCTACCTTCAATGAATTCTGTTTATGTCAGTGATTTTTTTAAATTCAAGTTTTAAAGACAAAATCAGAAGTACTATAATTAGACTAGAGTATTAGCATATGTTATAACAAGCCTGTGATCAATTCCTGCCTCTGAAAATAGCAAAATAAGTTATTTGAGGGATAAATAAGGAAGAGGGAAAATAAGTTACTTGTATGTCTAAGTTTCTGTGCGATGTACTAATCGCATAGCCCGGGGCAGCCAGTGTGGCCTGCAGGCCAGATCTGGCCGGTAGTAAAATTAATTTCCCAGCAGCCTCTGCTTACATAGCTGGGGCCAGTTTCCATGGAGATCCCAGCAGCAGCCTTATGGTGATGGCAAGGGCTGGGGTTTCCACAGTGACTGGCCCTAGCAATGCTGGCAGGCAGCAACAGTGCCAGTCTCTTCCTGGTTGGGGCAGGGGTGGGTTGGTAAGGGGAAGTTGTGCTACGGGCAGAAGCAGGGTGGGCTCAACTGCCGCCACAGGCAGCGGCGGCGGCACTGGGAGGGGAAGCTACGGGGGGTTACAAGGAATTTTGGGGTGGCTATAGCTCCTGCCTCCCCCCAGTACCTTTCTAGCACCATCCCTGCTGCAGGGTGCGGAGAAGGGCAGGGAGCTGCTCCAGAGCCAGGCTGGGAGCTTGTGGTGTTGCCCTCCAGGGCCAGGGCAGAGCTGTGATCTGCAGCCTGCACGTGCTGGGCAGGGAGGTGAAGGCAGCAGATAGTGGGTCTGCCCCAGCTCCTTGCAGTGGTGACAGCACGATCCAGAGCTGGGGCAGAGCCCCAATCCACTGCCTGCACATCGCTGCCCAGGACATGCAGGCAATCTTATATGCAGCCCAGCAGCTTGAAGAGTAGTGTCCGGCTGGTAAGCCTGTTGTGGTGGAAGGGGCAGGGGGAAGATAGGGGTGTGTAGTGAGGGGTAGGTCAAGGCCCCGTGTGAAGAATGAAGTGGGGTGGAGTAGGAGCTGGGGCAGGCACTGCCCAGCCAGGGTGGGGTGGGGCAAAGAACAGAGCCACGGCTTTTCTCAGGGATGCAGGGGCGAGGGGCAGCTCCCACTGCTGTGCGCACCCCGGGAGGGCACAAGTGGGGCAGATGCCCCCAGACCTGTGCATGGGATGGCATGGGATTCATATGGGCTGCAGCTGCAGGCTAGGACCAAGGCTGCATCAGGCTCTTCCTGGCGAGGGCTGGGCTGGGCTGCACTCGGGGCATGCAGCACTGGGAGGAAGGATCTGGGGTGGGGGGACTGCAGCTACCCCATAATTTACTGTAGCCCCCACACTGCCCCTTCTCAGTGCCACCTCCTGCCCTAGCCTGAGTGCAGCCCAGGCCAACCCCCACCAGGAGGAGCCCAGCGCAGCCCCAGCCTGCAGCTGCAGCCTGCCTCTACCCTGCACACAGATCTGGGGGCATGCACCCCCCTCGTACCCTCCTGGGGTGCTCACAGCAGTGGGAGCTGCCTCCTCCATGTCCCCAAGATGAGCCATGGCTCCATCCCTTGCCCCACTCCACTCCAGTTGGGCAGCACCTACCCCATCCCCACTCCCTCCCTCACCACAGGGGGCCTTGATCTGCCCCACTCCATGCCCCTTCCCCCCCTTCCACCAGAACAGATTTACCAGCTGGATACAGCTCTCCATGCTGCCAGGCTGTGCTCCTTGCTACCTCTGTGCTGTGCTGTGTGTGTGCGCATGCATGGGGCACTTACTCACCAAATTATCAGTCACATCAGGTTAAAAAAAAAAAAAGATTTCTGATAGTCAATTTTCTTTATAATCACCACCAATCCGATGTATTGGTGCACCTCTAGTAAATACAGTATTGGACAACAGTGTATCCCCTACACTAGCATTATATTCATTAAAAAAAAAAAAAGAATGATGGTGGTGAGCAACTGCTAATGAGACTCCATTAACTTATTCTCTGAATTCAGAGCAACAAATAGATTCCTGGAGACCTGAGGAATGCCAACATTGTGACTATCTTCAAAAAAGGAGGTAAGTCTATGGGTGGGAAATCCTTTCCACATCAGGGAAAATCCTTGCCTGCATCCTCCTGATCCATGTTCTGTCTCTTGCTGAGAAAGTCCTGCTGGAATCTCGGTGTAGTTTGAGACCATCCCATGGGTCAATTGATATGATCTTTGTGGCCCACCAGGTCCAAGGAAAGTGTCAGGAACACCATCAGGACCTGTATATAGACGTCACTGACCTTTCTGAGGCATTTGATGCATCACTTATGAAGCCTTGTGGAAAGTATTGGCCAGATTTGGATGTCCTGAGAAGTACCTCAAAGTCATGAGGCTCCTCCATATCCAGATGGCTGCAACCATTCTATGTAGCAGATCAGAGACAGATCTGTTTGTCATCCAAACAGGTCAAATAAAGATGCATCTTCACCCCAATTTGGTTCTCCATTTTTCTGAGTCATCCTGGTTCTCATTAAGGACCACCTTCTTTGGGAATTAAGATTGAGTGCCAAAGGGATGGAGGGCTCATCAATGTGTGTCAATTTTGCTCAAAGACCAAAGTACTCAAAACAACCATCCTTCACCTTCAATATGCCAATGACTGTGCCATTCTTGTGCACACTAAGAAAAACCTCCAGACCATGTTGGATCTTTTTGGAAAAGCCTACCAAACTCTGGGCCCCTCTCAAAATTGAGAAGACCGAAGAGCTCTATCAGCCTACTCCAGACTTCCCTCCCCAAATTACCATCAAGAAAAAGACTCTGGAAGTAGTCAAACACTTCCCCAACCTTGGTAGCCACTTCTCTCAGAAAATGAACACTGATGAGAAGATCCAGCACAGGATCCAGCATGAAGTTTTTTCTTTGGGAAATTGCTTCAGCATGTCTTCATTCATTGCAATCTCCAGAAAGACAAGATCCAGGTCTACAAAGCAATTACCATCCCCTCTCCTCTACAGATGTGAAACCTGGGTGACTGTGGCAGGGGACTGTGTGCACCTGTCACTTAAAGGGCCAGGTGCCTGATTAGGGCAGCCATTTTGTAACTGAGGCTGCCCATATAAACACGGCAGTTCTGTTGTGAGAGGTAAGGCAACAACAGTGCCTGGCTAGAGGGCTGTTGATATCATCTGGAGGTAAGGGAGGAGCTGTAGGGGATGGTAAGAAGGCTCCAGGTCCTGGGTATGACCTAAAACTGCACCCTGCTTGGAGTGGGTGGCCTGGTCAGGCTCTCAGTGGTGTGGGAGCCCCCAGGAAATGCCAAACCAGTTACCACCCTGGTGAAAGGTGGGTTGGGGCACCTTAACCCCTAGCCCCTACAACTGGGTGGGTTACCCCTTGTTCTGGAGGGCCCAGAGAGTGGACCCTCAGAGAGAGAAAAGGGACATAGACTCAACGCCTGTCTGAACTTCCCCTGACTGGCCTATGCTGGGGCCAGGACTGGAAGGGTCAAGGGGCCGGGGGCCCACCACGAGGAATGCGCAAGACCTGAGGGCCTGGTGTTCCATCTGGCCTGGAGGTGGTCCAGGGCTAGAGAGCTGAAGGTGGGGGGGACCACACCTGGAAGCGGAAGCAGGTCAGGGAGCTATGCTGCCTGATGAGAGGATTCCAGGTTGGGGTTCAGTCAGGAGGATTCTGGGGCCCAGTGTGGGGGCCAGTGATAGTGAGAACATCGAGATGTCATCAGTGAAGCTTGGGCTGCAGTGTAGGGGAGGAAAGGAGCAGCAGATAGCACCCCCTGGCAATGGGACAGGAAATGGGCAGCCTCCTACTTTGATTAACATCTATTGACTAATTAACATGAAGGTATGGCGGACGAGAAGGCGGACAGTTAGCCCAGGAACAGGTGGGTGGGCCATGCTTATATCAGCCCCGAGCAGGTCCCCTGTTACAGTGACCTACTGTTGTCACTGGGAGAGGTATCACCAATTATGCCTCTAGAAAAATCTCCCCCACCGGGATTCAGGATGGACTCAGGAGTGACTTTGCCAGGCCTAGGGTAAGGGAGGACCAAGTTAGGGAACTTCTGGAGGAGCTGGATGTGTTCAAATCAGCAGGTTCAAATGCTCTCCACCCTAGGGTGCTGAGAGAATTGGCAGGGGTCATCGCGGAGCCCCTGACACGGCTTTATGAGCACTCGTGGTGCTCTGGCCAGGTTTCAGAAGACTGAAAGGAGGCCAATGTGGTCCCCATCTTCAAAAAAGGAAGGAGGCAGGACCCAGGCAACTACAGACCTGTTAGTCTTACTTCGGTCCTGGGCAAGCTCTTTGAAAAAATTATCCAGGAGCACATCTGGAAGGGACGATGCTTAAGAGCAACCAGCATGGGTTCATTAAGGGCGGGTCCTGTCAAATCGACCTGATACCTGCATCCAATGATTTTGTGACCTGATCGTAGAAGGCTCTCTCAAGAACCATTAGTGAGTTGTGGTAGAGATCATCCTCAAATTGAGGGATTGCCATCACCACCACCATTATGTTCATTCAAAACACTTTGCCCTTTCTTTTGTACAAAGTATGGATTCGTACTTGTGCCTACCAGCGCCCAGCCTAAAATGTATGCCATGTGTAATGGATCCATGTCACTGGCTCTCAGACATTATCCTACTAAGACTTAACAAAACAGAAGTGTTTGAATGTTTTCCCAAGTTTATGTATAAATTATTTTTAAAATACGAAAATAACATATTCAGCTGCATATTCTAAGGGATTTTTGTACTTAAAAGGTAGTAAATCTCTTTGCATTTAACTCTAAATCATGTCACCAACTCCTGAAGCATGAATAAACTGTTATTACTAAATTCTAAACTCACTTAAAGTTTGTTCAAGACTATGTGAAGATTAAATACAACTATGTGGAAGAAGAGATCATTCAAGTAGAGAGAGACTAACAGAGTAATGGGATAGGTGCAATTAAGATTTGTCAATCATACTTCCCTCTGCCCAAACAATGATTGTAGACTAAAGAAACTTTGAGAGTGAGGACTACTCCCCACCCTTTAGTTCATTACCAATTATGCTGACACACAAGACAGTAATTGTCACTTTTTCTTACTGGGAGATGTTAATGACAAAGGCCTTATATACAGCCCCCTCTTCATGCTGACTGCACACCTTTCTTGCAACAAGAATCATACAGTGCATGGCTAAATGAAAAAGTAATAGGACATTAGTATGGAAAACCTTAACTTTAATATGATGCAACCAACTGCTTATTCCTACCCACCCTCACTCCCCTTTATCACCTTGCTGGTTTTTGTTATTTTAACATCTGGTACATAATTTCTTCTCCCCAACTGTATCGTCTTTACACAGAAGGGTGACCTTATTTAATATTCATTGGAGTATAACACGAATGGCATACCTTGGTGCCTAGGACACTCACCTGTGAGACTGCTTCCTCTTCTAATGAATAGTCAAGTATTCTATACAAAGTAAAATAGCTTCAATGGGATAGCCCTATTGAATACCCCATAGCCCAGTGGTCCATGTAATCTCCTACATTTGAAGCCCTGCTCCAAACCAAACAGGGGGCATTTTAACTGAATTTACACACATCTCTGGTTCCCCAGTTCCTCCATGTGGCTTTGTTTGATGGGAGGGAGGGAGGCCTTCATCCAGCATGCATGTTTTAAAAATGCCTAATGTGTCAGGCCCCACAGTAATATAGGCCTTACTTGAAAACTTGGGTGAGCTACCAGGCATTATTAGAACTTGGGTAGTTACGTGCATATTAACAGCAGGCACCTAGGGACTATACTAGCAGAAATATCTACAGACTCAAAGAACTCTTAAGTAAAATGCAAGCAGAAAGGATTTTAAAGGGGAAAACAGCTCAGATGAAAAGACAGCTTTCTGAGCAAGGCAATATTAAAAAGGCAGCTTTCTCAGCAAGCAATCTTGATGCAAAGGAAAGATAAGAAGAGACCAATATGGCTGGATCAGCAGGTTTTTGGAGAGCTAAGGATTAGACATTAAGCACAGAAAGGTCACATAGCTAAGTGATACGTGTTCATAGAACAAACCCGTATGAACATAATCATAAAGGTTAGGGCACAAAACAGGGACATAAAAGGCAAGAAGAAACGACTCTTACAAATAAAAGGATGCAAAGTAAAGCTCTGTTACTTAATGGGGAAGGTGAGCAAGAACTGAGGCCAGAAGAATGTTCAATGACTTTACTTAATACAATGGTTCATTCTGACTGGATGCTGACATAATACAGAACAAGGGATGGAAACATAGGCTAGAATACAGAAATAGGAGGTTATGTAATATGTACATTAACTCAAGTCAGGAAGGCCTGATTAAATTTACTGTAGCTGAAGCAGTGTCCAAACCATTAGCAATCATTTAATTTATGAACTTATGGAATACGGGCCAGGGACTGGGGAAGGGCAAACAAAGCAAAAAGTGAAAACAGGAGCAGACAATGAATTATAGAACAATCAACCTAACTTGGACGTACCTGGCAATACTGGAACATATTGTTAAAAATCAATTTGTAAGTACCTAGAAGATGTGTATGATAAAGGAGACCCACTGTGCATTTGTCCAGAACCACCATATTAAATCAATTAATTTACTTCTTTGACAAGATAACTATGGGAACGGTAGATGAATATTCTTAAAGTCAAGCTATAACACTGATATAGACTAGAATCTGGTACATGAACTTGAGAGAAAAGGTCAGACTCTAAGGTGCATGCACAACTAGTCAGAAAAAAATAAACCCATACACTCAAAGAGCAGTTATCAATAGTTTGCTGTTGAACTGAGAGAATGTATCAAGTGGGTCCTACAGAGGTTTGTCCTGGATCTAGTTCAACTTAAAATTTTCATGAATGCTATGGATAATGAAATACAGAATACACTTATAAAATCTGTAGATGATAAAGATTGGGAGGTTGAAGCACTTTGGACAGAAATACCATTCAAAAAGAATGGGTTTTTTTAATATAAATCATTTGAATTTGGTAAGATGCAAAGAAAACTGAAGAGTCTCTAGAGAAAGGCAACAAAAATAAGCAGGGTTAGAATATAGAACCTATGATAAAAGGTTGAAAGAATTCAGTTTTTCTAGAAATGAGCCCCTTCTTCCACCTCTGTATTTCTCTGAATCTCTGATTCTGAGGCTGTTAGACCTATGTTTAAAATACCTTAAAAATAAAAGGCAAATTACTATTTAAAAGTCAAAATGACATATCAATAATACACAAAAATAGTGTCCTCCAATATACAGTCTCTATTGCTTTGGATTCTTTACTCTTCCCATACTTTCCTTCTATCCTTATGCCAGAACATCTGCTCCTTCACTTGTCTTACAAAAACTGTTTCTTCTCTAGGCAGCTCCAACAAATACAGCGAAGTTACGAGCTCATATGCTCCAGCTTTGTATCCAGTTTAAGAATTCAACTGCCAAGTCAGGCCACTCGATCTACGGCTTTGATTCAGCTCAGAAAGGATGGGGCTATTTGTTTTTGGGGGGGGGGGGGTTTAAAGCAAATAGGTGACTGTTCCTTTATCCAACATTCTCCCTCTTCTCTTTCCCCAAATGGATCATTGTTGGGATTGGTTCTCAAAATACAGCAACAAAATATATTCTGATGGCCATAGCACTGGTAAGGACTATTTAAGGCCAAATCTTAGTCCAAATCCATCAGAGGAATTGGGGGCCATAAAGAAGTGAAAATATATGCACATTTCAGTTAAATCTAACTTACTAGAAATGCTAACACTTTTTTATTTATATAGTCTATACATTTCTTATATTTTAGTATTTCAGCTTTGTGCAAAAACTAATTCTTTTGCAGAAAAGAACCCCTACTAAATCTTCAGTGCAAGTTTCATAGCACTTTTTGTAGTTTTGGGAAATGGAGTGCCTGTCCTATCAAACAATAGTTTACTTCCTCATAGGAAGTGATGCTTGATTTGTTTTCCTATGTTTTCCATTGTGTTCTAGAGTGCCAAATTATTCTCCAAGTGTCTACAAGGTAAACAAGTTTATAGGGGTTAAGCTGAATTTAAATCTGTTGTTTTAAGGCTCTCATTATGCCATCTTCATTTCAGAGATGAAGACTTATTATACATGGCAAAAGTGCTATGATAGTTGCTGGTAGGCACAAGCACAATTAATCAAAACAACAAAGTAAAGAACAATTAATAAACAATTTTACATATAAAAAGAAAAATATTTTAAATAAGCAAAGCTTTTTAAGTAGTGCAACAAACTTCATACAAAGTACAGTCCTCAGGTGAACTCAGACCCATTTTTTCTTTGTAAATCATATACATTTTTCATGAAAGATATACTTCACAGTGTCCTCCATCCTTAGTAGCAGAAGGTATTATTTGTATAGTTTCCATTGCCCAAGATTACACACGGACAGCTGGAAAACTGCTCAAAGACCAAACATGCAGTTTTAACAGTGGCATTTGGCATTTTCAAGGATGCAGAGGTAAGTGATGATAAGAATATTATTCTGCATTACTTTAAGAGAATGACTCTATTTCAGAATTGAGACTATTTTGCCAAACAACCACTAAATATTTACTGGTCTTCAGAGTGGGCAGTTTCAAAAGCACTTCAATACATGGGTTATTAACTGAGCAGACCACACCTGGGAGAGAAAAAAAAACAAAAACAAAAAACAATCACACGGCAATTTTGAACAGCAGAGAAAACCTATTTTCAGAATATAAAACCTTGAATTTTTCCCTTCTATTCTTACAAAAGGTCCATATTCAAGTTACAGTACAGAGTTTTTACCCTTCTTAATGACTTCCAGCAATACAAAAATTAAAGGGGTTAAAAGTCACTTAAATTGGTAAAAGGAAGGCAAAAATAGTAGCTCTTAATGAACACTTAAAATAGATTAGGAGAACTTGCTTTCCAAATACTGTAATCCCACATAATGTAAAGCACCTCTTTCATGAGAGCATTGAATTAATAAGAGCCTCTCAGGCCATCGAGTCCTGTCCCCTGAGTTCACAGCCAAGTTACCCACAATTTCCTACAAATTTTCCATGTCAAACCCTGACAATGCAACTACCAGGCGTGCATTCAAGATGGGTAAGTTTTTGTAAATCTGCTACAACAAGCCATTCTCCTATTTCTACACTTTTACATGTGATTGAAGTAGTAGAGTAAAATTCCTGTTATGCAGCGGGAGTGGGAGATGCCAGGTGCCAGTTTATGTAAAAATTCTGGTCATCCGAGGCAGATAACGCTGGTGGAGGAGGCGGCTGCATGCGGAGCAGCAGCAGCACAGGCAGTGGGTGGCGGCAGTGGCAGGTGCCGTTTGTGAGTTTTTCCCGCTCCTCCCTCTGCGTCCAGGCAGAAATTCCGGTTAACAGAGTATTCCAGCTTGTAGAAGGTCAGATAACAGGGATAGTACTGTACTTTAGTCCAATTTCCTAATTTTATCCACATTCTTCATTATCCTATTTTAAAACAAAAATCTGAACTAGAAAAGTGCATATAGCAAGTTCAATACACTTTATTTCTTAACTGTGTGCTCTTTACCCATTCACTGATTATCCTGCATTGCGTGACAAAGGATTCCAATCTTAAAAGAACTACTTAACAGGAAGAATTTATATGCTAACATTAATAAGTAAGCATACCTCTTTTGTTAAAATTTCCTTTTCTCAGTTGCTCTGATTTTTTTTCCTTAATACTTGTTAAGTCAACATCCTACTTAGTTGTGTCCAAGAAACCGTGTATAAAAGTGTTTATAATATATGCAGGCCTTCTTTATAAAAAGTACTAGAGCTTTAGGAAACAGTGGTTTCTCTGATCCCATGAAAACTTTTGACAATTTTGGAAACTTTCCCATTCTGCATTAGGATCCAACCCACCCTTCCAAATACTGAGATGAAATACATGCCCAAATAGCCCAATGGCGAAGCCAAGAATATAGAAAAATCTATTTCAAGACCATATTTTACCCTATACAAGCAAGAGACTAAGAGGTCAGTCTCCCAAATCTCAGCCAAATACCTTATTTGGCTGTTCTGAATACTCTCACACCTCGCACACCCCAGAAGTTTTGTTGAAACCAGATATTTTCCTGAAAATGTGTTTCATATTTTCTACAAAAAAACAAAAAACAAAAAAAAACCCACACACAAAAAAGAATTATGCCCCACCCTTCCCAAAAAGCCCAAGAGAAATAAGCAGCTTTAGATGCCTGCCCTTATAAATTAATAACCCATTGTTTTAAGATGCAATGAAATCTTTAGAAGGCAATAGGGAACTATTTCTTGTTTTCACAATGAGTAAGGAATTAATAAAAGGGTGTACACCAATTAATTAGAATGTGTGGTCCTGTCCAGAGGTGATGCAGTGGTACAGTTGTACTCCTTTCAGACCATGCCATGGTCTGTAGTAGTAGATTTTTTTTAAGTCCCCATATCAGGTGAGAAGTCTACCCCCTTCTCCCTGTGCATTCAGCAGCACGTCCTCCCCGCTCCCCTTCCATTTCTTCCACGCCCACCTGCCACTGCCACTGTCCCTATTGCCTGTGGCTGCCCTAGGGACAGCAAAAGCTCCAGAGGCACTCCTGTCCCATCCAGCCAGTCTGCACAGGGAGCCAGACACATGTAGGGACATCAGCACTGGCAGCAGCAGATGAATTCCTCCTTCCTGCCCAGGAATAATGCCCACTAACACTGCTGTCCCCAGCCAAGCCCAGGTCCTCATGCAGTCCAGCTGATATAGGACAGGAATGGCTCTAGAGCTCTCCCTGCCTTTGAGGCAGCTTGGGAAAGCAGCAGCAAGGGAAGCAGACATGCCACTGAGCACGCATGGGAAGGGAGGTGATACTGAGAGCAGGGTCGGGGGCAGGGGTTCTTACCTTATTTCAGGATGTAAGCATCCCCAGCTGCTGCTTGTGTGCAATGATCTGCCTGCAGGCAGGAGGGGAAAGGAGGGGAGTTTGGGAGTGGGGGTGCAGCCAGCCTTGCAGCACGTGCAAACCCCCTTTACCAAATCCTGAATCCACCCATGGTCCTATCAAATCTGTTGAGTATTCCCACACAACAGCAACAAGTGTTGCTTTAAAGCTATTATATTTACTACTTCTAGGACAACTCAAAAGTGTACCATATGAATTACATTTTTCCAGACACATCTGCTACTTCCTTGGTGAATTCTACAACTCAAGCATCTTAAGGTAAGGACAGATGTAACATTTGACACATTTCTAAGTGTAGCACTTCAAAGATGGAGCGCTTCAGCGACAAACAGGTGTAAAGCCTCCTGGCTGGAGTGCTTTAAACTGCCACAGCTCCATGCAGCAGCATGCTCTCCAGCCAGGTGACGCAACAGAAGCTGCTGTCTCTCCTGGCTCCATCCCCTCCATGAGGAAATGCAGCTAATTGTCAGTGACTGCATCCTTATGTGCTGCCTCCACTCTTGCAGACTACTATCTGCCAGAACTGGGAGAAACACAATGGAAGGGGCCTCTGGGCTTCCAATTTTGGCACAAAGGTAGTGTGGGAGAGCTGACAGTCTACCCCACTGAAGGGAAAGGGCAGTGAAAAGAGTGCAGAGCACAGCTGGATACTGGAGAACTAAGCCTCCCTTCATCATATGTGCACATGTAACAGGAAGCACTATGTTCTAAATAGTACTCATTCCTTTCAGGTTATTTTGGGACCATTTCTGTCATTTTCTCAATACTCCATATGGCACATACATCTGTCCATACCCTTAGTTCCACAGAGCAAAAAAAACTGAATACACGTGCCAAAAAAAAGAAAGAAAAAAGAAAAAAGGGCAGATATATACGGGTGATTATGGAACAAAATAAGCAGATAAGGCATTTCAGTTCAAACTAATTCTTTATTCATAGTGAAAATACTATTTTTGCAAGTGATGCTAATAAATAAAAAAATCCAGAAAAGACTTTTACTTAGCAATAAGTGACCAGTTACAGCCACATAAAGTATTTTAATTCCATTAAGTCCAAGCCAACAATCATGCAAATTGGCCATGAGAAAGCAATAGAAATAATAGTCTATTCATTTTGTGCAATATCTTAATGCCATCTTCTTCTAAACCAGTTCATATCAATTGAAATCTGATTTCAAAATAAACATTAAGAGACATATTCTACCTCTGTTCCACACATGGAGTTATGTGGAGCATAAGCCCATGAATGTACAGTACTGTTAAACACTTCAAAAAGGAAAAAAAACCAAAAAAAAAAAAAAAACCACTCAACCAACCAACCAACCTTTGGATATTTAACAAAGTTTATGAACACCACAAAAGACAAACTCACATGAGTGAGTTCTCAAAGCAAAGAAATATTTAATCAAGCATAACAATAAATTATATTAAATTTAATATTTGTGTCCTTAATATTAAACAATTATTTCTGAGGAAATAATTTAAAACAACTGTTATAGCTAAGAAGAGTCAGACTAAGTTTACATATCTCATGTTCCCATGTAGGTGTAATCTTTGTTCATTAGATTTTCAGCTTTGTGACTATATCCTTCATTGGAAATTTAAACACAAAAACTGAAAAACTACTCTCAATTAAGCTGTGTATCACAAATACATGAAGGTGAGATACAGGCACTTGACAGTATTATGTGCAAGGCAAAACTTTTACTGGTCACAGTATAAATAGGGCTTCCACAAAACGGAAAATAAACATCCTCAGTAAACTTCCAGGGTTTCTAGCAGATTCGCTTCCATCCCTTTAGGTCAGTACCAACTGTTAACATGCCACACTTCTGCTCCTGCTCTATAAAGACACTTCCTAAACTGTAAAATTACAGCATTCCTTACCTGAAAGTATCAAGCATTTTCTATAATCACACCCAAAACATAAAAGTCTGTACAAACCTGTTACATACAAAGGCAAATTTATCTTTTGTTCCTAACCAGGCTAACTAGTGCAATGTAACAGGGATGCTGGTTTTCTCCAATTAAAAAAAAATCCCCAATTTTTGGTTAAAAAAGTAAACCCAAAACCACATTATTCCACGATTAAAATGAAACACCACTAATATACAGGTAAGTATAGATATAGATGATAGATATTAGTGGCATTTCATTTTAAAATCATGGAAAAATATGGATTTGGGGTGACTTTTTTTTAAACCAGAAATTGAGGATTTTTTTAAATCAGAGAAAACCAGGATCCCTGAACATAACAGACCTCCAATCCTCTCTTCTCTACTTATATATTTTTAATTGATGCACTTGCAAGCTACAAGACCCTGTTCTGCAGCAGCTAAGCACTGATATTCCTTTATATAATCTGAAAAACAGCATATCATAATAGTCCAATTAAAAAAAAAAAAAGGAGAGAGACATGCTTCACCCCACTGTTTCCCCACAGGCACGTTCAGATAGGAAATTTAAAAGGAATATCCATTTAGAAAGTGTAAACCAAAAGGACATATGCATACGTAATGTATGGATGGAAGGGTGAAAAAGGAGTAACATGGTAGTGGAGGGACAAAAATAAAAGTAAATGTGCATCCCTCCCTTCTCCTTGGGAAAGCCTTTGTATGAAAATACTTATACAAGATACCTGTTGCATATTAACAATGCATTTTAATTTCTTAAAGGTTTTGATTTTGTTTAAAACTGTCATTTGATCGTTTTATGCTGTCTGGCATAAATTTAAGGATCAGCACAGAAGACCAGCAGCAGAGACAGTAAGCCAGCTTCTGGCTCTGTCATTCCCGTTGCACAGCTGAGATCAAAAAAGAATCCCCATGTCAGTACCACATGAAACAGTGGGCTCCCCATCCCCTGCACTGGCATTAATACCATACTCATGCATCTATGTATAAATATAATGGAAAATAGTTTTATATCCGATATTGGGCACATTGCTCGTTTCCAATAACAGTATGCCAAGAAGAGGCATTTCTAGCATTTTACATACCATCACAAATATCTTGTGTAAAGTTTAACATCTGATTCCTTTTTACTAAAAATACGAATCAATAGCTAATCAGGTACTCCTGTAATAAACAGGTTTCAGAAGTGTGGACATGCACATATTTGCAATTTCTGTTATCCTGAAAATATCAAAAGCAACCATCAAATCTGTGCTTTACAAAAACAATGAACATAGGATCAGGATTAAACTGAAGTAGAAACGGACACGCTTGAACAGAAACAGCAACAATTGCTCCTCCATGAGAAGTAATACAACAAAATGAAGTATAAGGATTCTGAGCACTGGATTCCTCTTTACCTGGATTCAACTGTAACCTCTGCTTTCCTGATATTTAATAATTACTTATACTTTAACATGGCATTCTTCTTTTCTTTTTAAAACCGAATCCTTTTATATATGTTAAACAACATTCAGCATAAACTTTGGAAGACTCATTTTGATTCAACTGTGAAGTTCTGGTAATGGAAGAAGAGGTTTTACATGAATGTGATATCCTCCCATGTCATGTACTTTACAGTAGAGCATTGTAATGATCGAGCATCTTGGAGTCCACAAGCTGAAGCATACGCTCACACTAGAAATCTAAAAAAGTATACCAACTGTAAGCATTTTGTGGCAAGCTGCAGATCAGCACTGCTATTTAAAGGGACAGCATCAAAAATAAAACCTTCTTAACGTGATCCTCAAGTATCAGAAAACTCAGGATCTTAGGCTAGTGGAAGTTCCTACATAAGGCAGTCAAATTTACAACCAGTGTATACATTCATGAAGGAATTATTTTTTTGGTAAACTAACAACCCAACGTACTGCAGAGTCTGAATGTGAAATATAGGCACAAAATAGATTCTCTACTCTTTTCAGTGTGGAAAATGCAACTATCCAACAATGTAATAAGAAAGTTCACTAAGAGGTGAGCAAAAATTTGTAACAATCTGAATAAAACAAGGTATTGTATAAAGGTGCAATATAGAGCAAATTTGATTTTGGTTTAAATATACATGTAAATCATGGAAACTTTCTACTCTTATTTATTATTTCATCTTATAAATGTCATTCTAGTTCTTCCCAGTTATCAGTAAGGTTACCTTTGCTTTGTCGTCTAATACTAACCAGCTTTCCAGCTGATTTGATACTCCACCTGGAACTATTTCCTGAGCTAGCCAGGTTTGTATATTTTGTGGAGCCTTTTGTCTCATCTTCCCAGCCTGACCAGGATGTATAGTCACTTAAAGTATTTGCTGCATCACTGACAGGTTCTCCAGAAGTGATCTGAGGTGGGTCCCAGCCTTCAATTTCATCTGGTTTTCTGGACTGGATGTTCTGTTTTATCACCAAACTGTCCCAAAATCCAGATTTCTTTTCTGACTTCACATCTTCTTTTAATTTTAGATTAGTTCTAAAGAAAAATAGATATGTGATACTATTAAAACACTGATAACTTCTCTCTATATTCAAGATACCAAGAAATAAATGTTTGCAACCTGGTTCCGCCAAATCAACCAAAAAGAAATAAAAGATTGACTACTACAGTAAACTATCTTCCAAAATTAAATAGCTTTTATAACAAATCCTTTCCTTGTTAATTTGCCACTTTTAAGGTCTCCTGGTTATAGAAAGCTACCACAAAATATCGCTATAACTATTTAGCAAGTCCTCAAGTGCATCATTAGGTTAAATTATTTATCATCTTCATACAGCACTTCCCTTCTCTATCATATTTTCACCTCTTCAGCTACTAAAACAGATTAGCAATGCTCTTCATTCTAAGTATGAAATGTTCAAGGGTAACTTTATCGAAAAGCCCCTCTTCCCTTCCCTTGTTAAAGGAAAACATTTAAATTGATACTAAAAATAAGATTATTTTGACATACTTTTCATATGAAAAGGTATAGGCATGATTTTATATCCTGAGCAAGAGATTAAGGCCTACAAAACGGGTCTGCCATTTGCTTAGAACAAACTGATCCCCCTTTCTCTGCTGAGATTTGAAGAAGTCAGTCAGGTTCTGAAGGTGCTCCATGCGAGTGGATTCTTGCGTAGCTTGCAGAACGTAGGCTCTAAAAAAAGTTATAAATTCAGGAAGGGTGCTCCCCCTCTTTTTTTTTTTTAAATACAAATTACAGTAAAAGCTCTTCTGGTTGACTGTTAGATATAATAAAATCAGATATAGGAAAAAGAGAAAAAAAATAGAAGAATTTTCCTGAGTTTCCAAAAAAACATTCTAGAAAAAGAACAAAACAAAGCCACTTAACATTTACAGTATTCTGGGCCACAGTCTGATACTTTTAGTTACCTGGAATAGTAATGCTGACTTAGAGATGATACCACTGACTAGCTCTGCTAGCTCTTTGAAAGTAAAGCCTAGCAAGGTCTGCAATTGCACTAAACTCTAGCTTGTGTTTTTAAAAACAGACATACCATCTTGGTGGTTCTTCTATGTTGATTCTTTTCATCCAGATTCTGTAATTTTGTTGAAGTATCAATATTTAAGGAACACACTTAATCCTAATGTAATTTCTTCCACTTTAGATCAGAAACAGTGTAGTAAGTTCAGCTGCTTGAGGTTACTTGTCCAACAATTTCATTTTATTAAGTTTGGAAAGAGTTTGATGGCCATTTATTAAGTATGAATGTAATCAATATATTTCCAAGTTATAATCTTTGCTTAAAGGAAGGGCAACAAGATATTCTGTGTGTTATAATAACACATATTTATGTATTAGGGCTGTGTGAAGCTTCAGTTGTTGATTTGATTAGGTGGAGATTCGGCCCAATTCAGTGGCCAAATCTCTGAATCCAAATTGAATCAGGAGACCCTTCAATCTCTCGAAATCAAATCAGAACCCTCCAAATTGATTCAGAGAGATTCGGAAAGGTTTGACGATTCAGACTTAGGCACAGCTTTAAATGTTTACATACCTCAAGGTACCAGGCGGTTCAGGAATGCTGAGATGCTGGGGTGGATCGAGTGTCCCACAGCAGCATGGGGGGTCCCCAGCACACTCGGCAGCAGACCCAAAAGCTGACCCAAAGCACTTCCAGGTCCACTAGTGAGCACGTGGAGGACACCCTCCCCCTGGCTCAGCGATTGATGCTTCCTAGGTCTGGGGAGGAACCCAGGGTCCCCCCCATGGCCGAATACCAAGCTGGGGGGGGGGGGCTACAAGGGGCCCCCCTTGCATGCTTCGCAGTAGACCCAGAAGTACTTCTGGTCTATTTCCAGGATCGCTGCCGAGCATGCAGGAAACCTCCAGCACTTCATCTGCCCCACCATCGCAGCAGTCGCAAGACATACCAGGTACCTGGAGGAATGTAGAAAATACATTTAAAGCTGTGTCTATGGCCGAATCGCTGATTCTCCGAATCATCATCAAATCTTCAGATCTGTCTGAATCCTAATTGGGGAAACTGATCCAAATCAACAAATCAAATCACTGTCCCCAATTCAGACTGAATCTGAATCAAATATGGCCCATTTCACACACCCCTATTATCTATGTTATTTAAAAAGCCTTCTGCAACATATGCTAACCATATTTCTTTCCCAAAGAAATACATTTGTGAAAACTGAAATAATTTAATGTTTATGATTTAATAAATGTAATGTTTCCAGTGCAAATAAAGCCTTCAAAATGCCAAGTATTTATGCAAAGGGGGCTTGTATAGAAGCAAGTAATAAGACATAAAAGACTGAGTACTAGTAATGATATAAGTGTAAGCGAGTTAGGAGGATGAAGCAAAATGAACATATTCATTGCCCACTATTAGCACACAGTGAGAAGTTCTTATTGCAATTAATGCAGATATTGAAGGTTACTTTTAAAAAGAAAAAAATTTAAGCTTGACGCCTATGAAGCACGGATTTGTTAAAAACAAACTATTAAAAACGATGTTAAAAAGTTCCCAATTAAAAAAAATAACTGAATTGTAATACTTAAGTAATCTTTATTTTACCTATTAAAACCACAAATCTCTTTTAGTTACTTTAACATAAAACAGTTAACACTTTTAAAAGGAGCTACACTGATTTTTTTTTAAGAACAAACTGTATTTCTTTGAGTCAGGTATGGCCTACAATCATGTTTTCCTGGCACAACTGTGTTTGTCAGGAGTATAATTTTTCTTCCCCCTACCTCTGATCAGTATAGTTAAGCAGGTAAAAGCTGCACAGAGGCAAGTAACCCAGCCACAGCACCCGCCTGCCAGAACTTATTCCATTCAAGGATATAATTTCAGATATATTGGCTCATTTCCCCAGGTTGCATCATCTTAGCAATTCTGGCAACTAGTCAGCTGCAAGATGTAGCTACTTAAGAAGGACCTACTTAATTCATGGTTTCACAGAAACCGCAAAACCAACAGCAGCAAAAAAGCCTTAATAAAAATAAAATGCTGGCTCCCCAGTGGAAGCCAGTAGTCCTCACTGCCGGGAGGGGACGACACCAACTGATGACGAAGCACAAAGGGCAGCAGATAAGATGGCTACCCCTTGTCACTCGTACCCTCTGCCCCAGGGCCTCTACACCGATCAGCACCAAGGAGCTGGGCCACAAGAAGGGCAGCCAGCCATCAAGATAGCTGCTGCCCCCTCATTCCTCCTGCCCCGGGGCTTCTCCACCATCAGCACTGAGTGACAGGACCTCTGCAAATTGCATGTAAAATCAGCTGTGTGCTGTGAGCAGACCACAAAAAACCCTTTCGTCTTGCTGTGATTTAGCTATAAGGACTAACCACCTGGTGATCAACAGACTCAAGAGAGAAGAGAGTGCAGAGAAAAGGAAATATTTCTAAATTTGATTACATCTAAAAATGTTGAATTACAACAAAGTGAAAAAGATTTTTTTGTGATTATCTTCCTATAGTCTACAGCTTTATTCCAGCCAAAGTTATTGCAATTTTTTCCCTAACCTATAGGAGATTGTCCACACCTAACTGCTGTTTCCACCTAGTAGAGGAAACCTGCCCATATTCTTTTACGGTTCCAAACTTAAACAAGTTCTGTGTTCCCTGTAAATTTAAAATATAAATAACTTTAAGTATGGTAAATTTTTCAACAGAATTTTTCAATAAATTGGCTCTTTTTACTCTACCTTTCATTCTACCTCTTCATTGTTCCTGTAGCCATTGTTTAACTACAACTTATTCTTTTTCCTACGTTATTTGCCACTATTCCATTTTTCTTACCCTTTAGATTTTGGAGACTTGCATCCTGCCAGCAATTGTTGTTCGTCATCTTTATTGAAAAGGGAGGTCACTTCTTTCCAACCCCGAAAACTTGCACCTTGGACCTACATGTGGAAGTAAAAGAAAAATATATTACAAACTCAAGAACAAAGGGGTACAAATAAATTTTCTATGAGCAGATCCCATCCCTTATGCAGAATCATTTTCCTTTCTCTCTTCCTCAAAGACGTTTGCTTAAAGACATGTCTTGAGCCAGATTCTCTGGGCCACAAAATCTGCTTTGTATCATCTTAAAACCTGATGAGCTGGTTGCAAAAAAATAAGCAGTGGCTGCTATAGCACCTGCACCCTGCCTTGCTCACTGTTGCATAACAGGGACAGGACAGGCACAGAAGTTACACATAAACCAGTATAAGTTATCGGAAACTGGTTCAAATCTGTAACACCACAGAAGTTCAGCACTTATAAACCGCTTTCAAAATGGCCAAAACTGATTTAAAGATTAACCTGGATGGATATAGCATCAGATTTAACTGATTTAGTTTAAATCAGTTTACTGAACTGCACATCCAGTTCAAAGAGCACAACCGCCCACCCTATGCACTACTGCTTTAACATGTTGTTTCTCTATGGCTGAATATGTCTGCACCACCTGGGAATGCTCAAGTTACAGTAAACAAATTGACATTGCCCTAAATGATACATGCAGAATTATAACAGCCTGTCTAAAACCCACCCATGTTCCCTTCCTATACACACTATCTGGCATAGAGCCCCCTTACATCAGGAGAAAAGAAACAGGCTACATTAACCGCCAGGTACAAGAGTCAGACGACTGCCACGCACTATATGGGCATCAAGCAGTACACTGTCATCTCTGATCAAGAAATAGTTTTTTTGTCCTCTACCACACGATTGATCACATCACCAGAATCAGCCAGACTTACCTTTGGCAAAAAGAATGGGAGAAACTAGGTGACAAAGCTGTTGAATGGAACAAGCAAGGAATTACCTCTAGTGAGGAGTTAACATAGGCTCCAACTACAAATGGCACCCATGGAGGAACCTGAACAAATTAAGAGTGGGTCTCAGAAGATGCAACTTTCTCATGAAATCATGCAACTGATAAATGTGTTTGTCAGGAGAAGCAAACCATGGATTATCTTCTGAGATGCCCTGTAGCACCTCACAATGCCCCCTGACAAGATCTGTCAACAACACCAGAAGCAGGGACCTGTGCAGAATATTGGGAACAGACCACATAGGAAGGTTGGATTGGAGACA
>NW_017728918.1:36059298-36068940 GCF_001723895.1 Crocodylus porosus
TGAACTTCTGTCCCAGATCCCCTACAGATTCAAGTTAACTCACAGTCCCCCAGGATCCCAGGTTGCTTTGCACCTCAGCCCCCCCCCCATCCTCTGCTACCCACCCCTGGGTGGGCAGGATAGCTTTGGCTTAAGCTGTGTGCTCCAGCAGAGCAGGAAGGCATGCTCTAGCGCCCGCTGGCTTCTGGAGTGAGCCACTGCAGGCATGTGCCTCCATTTCCGAAATCACAAGTAAATATCTGTTCACTTGCTTACTGGTTCAACCTATAGAACTTAGACTAACCTGTGAAGCTTGAAGCAATTCAGTCTCGGGATTTTTGACTGTCTATATTTAGCCCGGGAGTTTCTTAGGTAGCCATAAGCACTGGTGATTGTAGCTACCAGACAAGCACTGGAGACCTGAAACTATTTTACTTCAAATCACAGATGGAGCCAGGAGCTGGACAAGGTGAGCCATGAAACCAGGGGAAGGCTGCAGAGATGGCTCTTTATCCTGCTATCCCTGTAATTTCCTGCTTTTATCTCTATGGCTTTGAAAATACTCTTCCAAATGTAACCAAAGTAGTTCACTTGTTGCTCACTGCCTTTACTGAACAAAGATATCATTTGTTTCCAACGTCCAGACCTTCAAAACTGAACCTCAAGCATGAGCAGGAACATAAAATGTGTCTTCCCACATCTGGCAACAGCTCCAGTACCTCTCAGAAAAAACTGAAAAGTTCTAGCCATTTTCTCTGCTGTCTTCTACAAAGCCATGGCTATCCCTGAAATTGGTATTAATTATGTGATTTTCATTTTGTTGCTGCAGCTTCAGCAGGTCTTCAAAAGGCACCACAGGCAACAGTGGAGCTATTCACTAGGAAAACTAGGAACACCACATAAAAGGGAGGTTGCATAAATAGAGAAACAGTTCCAACCAAAGCCTCCGATTTCTGAGATCAGAATATGAGGTTAAGGGGAAAACAAACACACACACAACCCCTTAGCCCCCCACCTCATTCATACTTTCAGTAACTGAAGAAATTGGAAAGTCAATTCAAATTTACTCAGTAGCCAGCTAAGCTGAATTCAATATGAAACAACCTAGACCCTAAACAAGATCCAAAAAAGGCTCCCTAGGACAGGGGCTGGCAACCTTTTACTAATGGACAGGCTAGGGATCACCTGCTGCAGCTGCTCTCTCACCCTTCTAATTGCAGCCTCTGCCAAAACGTGCTGAGCAATTTGAAGCAGCTAATTTATCAGTGATGGTTAACAGAGACAGCAGTGGGAGAGCAAGAGAGCTGTTCTGCAGACAGCAGGGACAGCTGGGGAGGCAGTAGGAGATCATTAAGGCAACTCTGGAAGACCAATCATGGGCCATACTGAACGCCTGGACAGTAGTAGTGCACTGTTAGTAAAATCTAAGCTAGATTCAAATCTTTTTGCAACCTGGATTTGGCCTGCAGGCCACACGTTGCCAACCCCTGCTCTAGAAGGAACCTCAGTACACTCCTAACACAAAGACCCTCTTTCCAGCTATTGTCCAGGACCCTCCCATTTTTTTCCACTGTTGTCTAAGTTGTTAGCCCTTTGACTAGTAGGCAACTGGTGCATTTCAGCTTGAGCTACAAGTTACACATAAACTAGTTTAAGTCATCAGAAACTGGTTTAAACTTGTAACAGAACAGAAGTTCAGTGTACATAAATCAGTTTCAAAATGGCTGAAACTGGTTTAAGATAAAACCACTTAGGGGATAAACCTACTTTTCCCTGAGCACAGAGCTGCCCTGCTAAACTTAGTGAACCTTAGTGCTGGCTGTGACTATGGACCACAAATCCCAGAGGCACCTGGAAACAGGAAGAGGAAGTGATAAGAAACCCTATAGAGTCCTGCTGGCCTGATTTTGGATTGCAAATCCCAGAGACCGTGGGGTAGCAAGAAGATGCTGCAAACATACAGCCCATGCTGGCTATGTGCCAGAGAGGTGTGTTCTAGTGGTCCCCCAGCTTCTGGCCTGAGTCACTGCAGGCACGTGGCTGCATTTCCTGAATCAAAAGTGAATTTGTGTCTAGTTGTTTCTCAGTTTAATCTCTGCAGTTTAAACTAACCTGCAAACACTGAACCAATTCAGCCTCGGGCTTTTTGATTGTCTGTACTTGGTCTTCAAGTACTAAGTACATGTAAGCAAGGTTGCCAGGCATATGTGTGTGTAGGGATGGTTAACATACCATTAATATATATTACAAACTCATTGTTCTACTGCTTTAGATTAGACAGGGCTCTTTGGGCTTTGCAAAGTGAGAAAATAGCAGCACTGCTATTTCTCTGCCTAATTTAAAGATTTAGTTCTTCAGCTAGTATGTTCCAAGTAAATGTTTCATGGCTTACTTGGGCCTGCACTTGATAAATTCTAATACATAAAAGATAAAACTTCATTGAATACACACTAATTTACATAAGTGAATTATTTAATGTTGCTAATTAACAAGTAAATTTAAAAAATATATAAAGCATATTGTATCATCATACACTTGCTAACAACTGTAATTTAATTTTGACTTTTTATAATACTTCATAATATACAACAGTATATTTTATGAAAGTAATGAAAGCTGCCTACACTGCTATTATTAGCTTGTACACTGCTATTATTATTTGTGGCTGAGAAACAGCAAGTAAACTCTTTTAACACCATATCATTGTAAAAATGTATTTTTATCACAGCATATAATTCCCATAAAACCCAACAAAATTCTACCAGAGTCCCTCAGCACATATTAAAAAGGTAGAAAGTCAATTCTTGTTCTTTACTAGAACTACTGTGACACCTCTCCATTCTATATGTTCACAGATTAAAATTAAACACATGTGCATTTATGTCCCAGTATTGATTCCTTGACTTCTGGAGGTATACATTCTCAAAGGTTACAATGTAATGATCCCTACACTAAAAAGATAGCGCACCTGAAAAAACACATACAAAAAGCATACTGGATCCAACCTAGAACCAGACAACCACAAAATGAGATTCGTAAAAGAACATAGGCATGGGAATGCTGAGCTACCTGCCGGCACATGGTAGGTACCTGGCTCCCAAAGTAGAATCCACAAATCCAGGGAAGGTGCTTAGAAGTCATCTATATTTTAAAAACAAGGAAATTTAGATACCTAGGTTTGAGATGCACAACACTCAGCATGCAGAACAAATCAACGCCTAAAACCAGCCAATAGGAACATAAGTCTTAAATACTGCCACACCCTCCCAGACTTCAGCTGTTTATATGTGTTTAACTACAAGAATCAAATATGCAGATTTAAATGATTACATAGTCTTATATGTAAATTAAATCAGAAATTATTTATCCATATAGTTGAACACTTAAAGATTAGGTAGAGACACACAAACGCAACATTTTTGAAAAATAAAAAACAAGAAATAGCTAGCTTTTATTGTGTATCCTCACGATGTAGCAAACACATATAGCAAAAACAGACTACCACAAAACAGTTTTTTTTTAATTTAAAAAAAAAAAAAAAAGACTATGGCAAACATTTACCATCTGTGAGCCGTGTCAGACAAACAGAAACAATTACACGGCAAATGACACCCTCAGGAAAAACAATATTACACAAAATACTTGATTACATGGTTTACTCATTCAGTCCTGTGAACGAAAGTAGAACTTTAATTTTTTATAGGTAGATAGTTCATAATTCCCTAGTTCATGATAGGTTGGCAATTTAAGAACAAGCCATTCAACTGTTTCCTACAGCTTTTTCTTTAAAGCATGCCACTTCTCTAGTCAACTGAAGCACCACTGCAGTCTTGCACAGCTGACTAAAGAAGCGTTTCCCTTTAAATAAAAGCCACAGAAAACAATTAATGTACCTTCACAGTTCTGCATAGCTGTTTTGCTGCGACTATATATCCTGGCTAGTTCACAAATCAAACCCTGCAAAGAATCCAGGTTCTATTGTATAACTTCTTAAAGTAGTACATAGTATTCAAAGAATTAATGGAGTGAGAATGGTCTAATCTTCTAATCTTCACTAGGAAAGGCTTAATCCTATTAACACGTCCCTGTGTCACAAAAGCTGACCGATTAGGGTCAGTGGTTCTCAATGTTTTTAGATTCAGAGCAACCCTCCATAACTTTTCTGAGTTTGGCACCGCCCTGGTAAGAACCACTGTTCTACCATCTCAGTTTACCTTAGTGGTTCTCAACTGGGGCTCTGCCATGTCCAGATGAAACTGCCCCATGCACCTAGTGCAGAGACAGACTGGGAAGGGCTGCCAGAGGCAAATGTCATGATTTCTGCACTTTGGGCAGAAATTGGAATGGGAAGGGAAGGGAAGACTTGGGTTAGGGGTAATGAAGGTGTTGCGCCAAGCACTTGAGAGTGCGGGTAGCAGGGGAGGGTGGGAAGGGCCAGGAGGGAGTAGAGGCAAGCATAGGAGAGTTACCTAACAGTAGCTCCTTGCACTATGCCTCACTGAGGCTGGGGCTGCCATTTTGGCACACTAACCATTAAAAAGAGGACATAGCAAATATCTATCTCCTGAATTCCTTCATGCTCTTCGTATATAAAATAACTATTTCCCATTAGCTCACTGAAAATAGCAATTGAGCATGCAGAAAGGTAACCTAATCTAAATTATAGGTCACATATATGAAGTGTATATGTGAAGGTAGGAATTCTGTAGACTCACCTCTGATCAGCACTGTACCTTCATCCAGAACTGGCATACACACCTACAACTTCCATAATGTCTCTTGCGTTGTTTTAAGAACTCCTCCAGCAATTGTCTTGTCTGATAACCAGCAGGCCAAAGAAAAACATTTTCCAATGCTGTAATTTTCCCAGTATAACCCTGGAAATGACTTAGGAAAAATCCCAGTCTGCTATATTTTCAGTGTAAATAAATTAAATTCACTAAACTTAATACTTGATGATTTACAGACTTATATTTCTAAAAATTTACCATCATTTCAAATATCAAGCAGATAAAGTATACAGGTCAAGAAAGAAAACTCAGGCAAAACTTTCTACCTCTGTATAACATAGCACTCTTTTCATAGAATTATTCCCTTACAAAGCAATCAATATACATGTTCAAAGATTTGCAACTGTGTACTTAGTAGATATTCAGCTATAGTAATAGTTTTGTAACAGATGTCTTCCAAATATATTTGATTATATTTCCTGCTATCTTTTAACAGAAACACATTGTAACCATTTAGGATACACCTCCAATGGTTATTTAGTGTTTTCAAATTAAAAACTGCTATCTGTCTGCATTAAAAAAAATTAGCATCCAACAAAATGAATAAAAGAATTTTACTAAAATTCTTGTCTAGGCTGGTATTGGAATGCCTTACAGGTACTAAACAGAAATCAGACTTACCAAGATTATTTAAGCAGAAGTCAGGGCAGCGCCTTATAGATTACTTTGCTCAGAAGCAGAAGTTTTTGTAGGCTACAGCCTACTTAATAAGATATTGTGTGGTAGTTTGTAGACTATTAAAGCTCATGCCCCTCTGAACAAGATAATCTATTAAGGTCCACACTACCCTGCCTTCTGCCTAACTTCAAGCTAACATAGCTAACTACCACTCAGATTATGTAAGTGAAAGAATCAGGTCTGACTGCTGGGACTTAAAAAAATCCAAAAAAACCCAAAAATCCATGTCTAGTAAGTAAAAGAAATCCCTAAAATGTATTAGGGCTATGGTCTCAAGAGAAACTACAGATGAGCTAGCTTTTACAACCCTTATGTCCACTATGGCTTAAGTGCTTTATTTATCCTCTTTGATCTCTCCATCCCACTGTCACATCTCTTCAGTAGTACTTCCTTCCCCTACCCCTTCCTCCTCCTTTCCCTATCCCTTGTGTTTAAATTACTTGATTCCTGTCTGCTTAGTACCCCTCCTCTCTGCAAGTCCATTCACAGCATCTGATGAAGTGTGATGTGGCCTATGAAAACTTAGTATTTTCTGAATGAATTAGTTTCTAAGGTGCCACCCTGCTCTGCTTTCTACTTCCAACGGACAGTAAAAAAAGCAATGTGTACTCCAACTTAAACTCACACTCTCATGCACAAACCTAATGGTGATCTCAGCAATGTTATGCCAGAATAACTTCCTAAACAAAAGGAATGTATGTCAATCTGATCTGATGATCTGTTAATACAACTAACACTCATGTTTACTAGAACTGTGCTGTGGGGCAACCAAAACCGAGGACCACAGCAAGTCACACTAGAAGCACAGAATGAGAGTCTGTCACTGGTCTAAAGAGTTTACAATCCAAACAGAAATGGGGTAAAGAAAGGGAGAGATCAGTAATGAGAATGAACAACATAATGGCTCAAAATATTGTTGCAATACATTATATAACACAAGGGAGCAGAGTTAAAGAATTATGGCTCCATCTTAACTTTTGGATTCCTGACTTTTGAATGCTTTACATAAATTTCATGGTGAATCTGGAACATGGCTACCCAGAGAGAATGCAGAACCTCCACTCTTAGAGCATTTTTAAGACCTGGGTAGAAAAAGCTTTGGCTGGGATGATCTAGCAGGGGACAGTCCTGCTTTGAGCAGGAGGCTGGACTTTCAACCCTAATTTTCTAAGTCATGCCATTTCTAAATTTTGTTGTTTCTGCTTAGTTAGAGAAACCCTTTCCATGCTTTTCTGCTAAGAGGGGATTAGCTGGAAAGAAAGACAGAGGAAATGAGGAAGTTGTAGTCCAGGAAAAGGAAAAGGTTGGAACCAATATTATATAAACACTGAGTAGAGGAGTACCAGAGGAAGAGCATCTGAGACTGCTGTTAAGACTGATTTAGGTTATAATGTAAGATTGAGGAAGCTCAGGTATGTATCTTTTTGGTACCTCCTGGAGGTGGAAGTGAAAGCTTTACAGACGCCTGAAGTGGTTTGAAAATGGCAGAGAATTTGGAATTTACAAAGAATGCAAGAGACTACATTTAACACGTTATTCCCATACTTTGCTAGGTTTTAAAATCATGAGATGTGTCCTGCCACAACCTTTACTACCACAAAACAAAAGCTTCTCTGTACTTGTTTCATAGGACATTTAATTATACACTGGATTGGTGTATACCTATATGGTAGGTGTCGCAGGGCACTTACGCGCCCTGCTCCTATTGAGGCTTACGAACTTAAGCAGGGAGGTGTGTAGCAGAGCACTAGGGTGCTCGCTACTAGTAATAGTAATAAGGACAGCTGCCGATCAACAGGGCAGCACAGGTGAGGGTTGCTGGGGCAACCAATGTTGGTCAGCTGGCCAGAAGGGGGCAGGGCCTGGCCTTTATAAGCAGCCAGGCTGAGGCTAGAGTTAGTTTCCCCTCTGGTAGCTGGAGGAGCAACAGCTCTGCAGCAGAGCAGAGCAGAGCAGAGCAGAGCAGAGCAGAGCAGAGCAGAGCAGAGCAGAGCAGAGCAGAGCCGAGCGATTGCCTGAGCCTCTGCAGAATGGCACGGGGTGGAGAGAACCCTGGCTGAGATGAGAAGTAGCCAGGGCGGCACTGAACATACGTTGTAGCCAGGAGGCTTATTTTTCTGTTACAGCCGGTTGGCTTATGGCTTTGAGTTTGTTGGGTTGTTTGTGTAAGACCAAAGGACCGGGAGAGGCTGTAGGGGTTGGCGGAGGCCTCAGGGGAACTCCCCAGTAGCGTGGGGGTTCCTGGTGCCCTGTAAGGGCATAGCGAGTGTGCGCTAGGGAAGGCACAACAGTTTGGTGCAGGGGTGGCGCTGCAGTTGGGGAGTGTCTTGACCCCAGCCCTGTGTGGGGGTGATATTGGGACAGGCCCCAATGTGGGTGAGGACCCTGGAAGGGGTCTGGGGCCAGGTAAGGCTAAGGCTGCCTGAGCCCTGGTGCGGGTGGGGAGCGAGCAAGGCCCCGGTGCAGGCGGGGAGCGCGTGAGGTGCCCTGGAAGGGGTCACTTAGGAACAAGGTAGACATGAGAACGTCTGGAACAGCCGAGAGGCTTGGGGCGTGGTATTGGGGTGGAAGGAGCTACATGATGCCCATAGGGTTGGGGGCGCCAGAGTCCATTCACATAGAGCAGGGACCAGAAGGATAAGAGCACCGGATCCAAGGGGTCGAATAAGGCAGCTTCCCATTAGTATTACAGAAACATCAAAGTCATGGTGGGTGAGAGAGAGAGGGTGCTAGATGGGTAACTTGGCATGGTAGGGGTGCCAGGAGATCATGGCCATTCCTGGGTCCCTGCCCCATGACAATAGGTTCTCAGGACCAGGGAAAGGGAAGCAGAGATGACAACTGACAAAACTGATTGTGTGTGCTGTTTGTTTGTTTGTGGTTGTGTGGGTGTTTTGGTTGTTGTTGTTTTTTTAAACACACTGTACCAGAATTTACAGATTATAATTATTCTGAAATTTATAATTTTTATATTACATGACATACCAACTGTTTGAATTAAACTAACCAGCTTTTCTAAAAAGAGAACTTAACAATTAATCTGGTCTCACACAACCAGAGTATCTCTTCAAACAAATAAAATGAAGTATACAAACTGTGAAAAGTCCAAACCAGATATACCACTTGACCTCTAGGAGTAGTTGCTTGCCTCTGATAAATTCAGGCATTAGAACAGCACTAGATGCAAGCCTTCCTAGTGGTTTACACAATTACATTAGACAACAGTAGAATACTGACAGCCAGATATTGAGTGCTCAGTCACTTAACCATACTCTTCAAGATCAAGTGCTTGGTACAGGATGCTTTGGTTAGTCTGTCTCTAAGTCTGTGTGCAGTCTAGGTATATTATAGAGGTGAACCAATATATCAGTCCATATTGGACTGGCACTGATAAAAGGAAAAATTGACATCATCAGCCATTGGGGTTTTTTTCACTAGTGTAGCCAATATCACTGATAAATGCTGTGTGCGTGCACCCAGCCACAGCATGCATGCAGCCAGGAATTCAGCTCGGCAGCTTGAAGAGCAGCATCCAGCCAGTAAGTCTGTGGGGGAAAGGGGTGTGGGAAGGGGCACTGAGGACCCCATGGGGAAAGAAGGAATGGGGCTGGAGCAGGATGGAACTATGGCCAGCTTGTCCAGGGCACCTGTGAGGGCATGGGGGGGACAGTTCCTCGCTGGTGTGTGCCCCCATCAGGGAAGGTGGGGAAGCATGTACCCTTCACATTTGTGCATGGGGAGAGGGCAGGCTGCCTGCTGAGAGCTCAGGGCCAGGGACTGTGCTAGTCTTTTCCCAACATGGGGGCTGGGCTAGGGCTGCACTTGGGGGGAGGGGGGAACAGGACACTCCAGGTGAGCTATGACCACCCCAAAATTCTCCATAGCCCCCCCCAATCCCCCCCTACCAGCACTGCCACCCACTCTGCCCCATTCCCCATCTGCTCTAAGCACAGCCCCAGCCCAGACTCTCATCAGAAGAAGCCAGTGCAGTCCTTGGCCCTGAGCCCACAGCAGGCAGCTCACCCTCACCCTATGCACAAATCCAGGGGGTGCATGCCCCCCACGCCTGCTGTTACCTGTCAGCTCCATGTTCTTGGGGAACCCTGACACAGGACACAGACTGTCTGACTCACAAAGACTCACCCCCCGCAACCTAAACAGAAAACCTGAAGCAGAGACTGCAGTAAATTCTGGG
>NW_017728918.1:36069404-36070991 GCF_001723895.1 Crocodylus porosus
AAAAGTCATGCTAAGCTGAGGCTTGTTCACAGCAAGCAAAAATCCAAAAACCCCTTGTCAATAAAAAGGGTGTTTCTAAAAACACCAAGAGAGATATCTGCTATCCATAAAAATGTCAAGCTGGCTCCAAGTAGGTGTTTTACTGAGTATCAATAAAGTTCCTGGGATGTTCACTCAGATAACCCCTTGTCAATGGAGAGGTTGTTTCTGAAAACACCAAGAGAGATATCTGCTATCCATAAAAATGTCAAAACAATTTGATTTACAATATTCACAATACTTGAAAGAAACTAAACTGAGGGTATAAAAATCTGTAAAAGCAGCGGCAGTAGGGGTGCTGACACCACTCGCTTTCTTCTGGAGAGGCTGCAGGAGGAAGATCATCTCCCTTCAAGGACTGCGCTGAAAACTTTAACCTGTCAGCTCTGCAACCCGAATGCCTTGGACTGGTGAGATCCCAGCTCTCTCTCTCTTTTCTCTTCTCTCCCTCTAAGCATAGATTTCTGAACTTGAACTGTATTAGTTAAGCTTGAGCTAAGTTTCCCCAAATACTTAGTGAAACCAGGGTATACTGTGACTGTTTGTGTTTGTTCTTCCTTTGCATGTCTATCACTACTAGTGTCAATATATATTTCATCTACTTAGTAATAAATAACTTTTATAATCAAACTGGTGGTAACTGGGTATATTTTGCCTCCTTTAATTCTCTTGAGGCATCCCTTGGAAAATGCCAGTTCTTGCGTTTCGTTTGTCTTTTACTACAGAAAAGTAACAGCAATTCTCCCACTGCAGAGAACTCAAAATGACCACAACAGGTCAGAGTGTTTTAAACACCATGGATTCCTATTTGACATCTTTGACTATCTTGTGAAATGTGTCCACACCTAACAATGCTAACCTCGTGTGGCACTCTGTGGCACCCCAGAATGGATCGCAAGGTACTCCACAGTGCTGAAGCACCATGGTTGAGAATCAATGTACTTTGAAAAAAACTCATAGGTACTCTTAAATTATTTGTAATATCGGTCATACCACATTGTTTTCCTGTATAGTGAAAGCATGAGAATACAAACCCCAGTCAAGTCTTCCTACTTCAGAGAGATTTTCCCTAAATTACCAGGGTATTTGTTAAAGGAAATCTCTATCCTGCCCTATTGTCTTGTGGTGTCATATTACATTGTCACTGCTACACACAGCAGATAGCCTGGTAGATTTCTGTTCAGCTAAAAAATGAAAAGTTATGATTCCTATAAACACCACCTACAATGAAAGATATTTTATGACTCCAAGATCCTTTTCTGTCTCTGTACTGACGAGAAGGGAGTTCCCCAACCTGTAAGTATGGTGCTGGTTCCTCCTCCCCAGGTGCATCACCATACACTTGTCAGTGTTGTATCCCATCCTATTCTCGTCCGCCCACCCCTGTAACCTGTCTAGGTCTGACTGTAGCCTATTCCTTCCTTCTAGCATGTCCCCCCCCCACACACACATCTTAGTGTCATCAGCAAATTTGAACAGGGTGCTTTTTACCCCCTCATCCACGTCACTGGGTCAGCAGTGTGGGGATGCAGTCAGGAAGGCCAACCA
>NW_017728918.1:36071861-36080315 GCF_001723895.1 Crocodylus porosus
TATGATATTTTTGACAAAATTAAGATGTAAAGCTTCTGCTAAACTAGTAATATTTGACTTGGCCTTAACCATGAGGTTACCTCTGTTGAGTCTTTGGTTAGTAACCGAAAACATATAAAGCAGTATAAGTGATCATAAACCCATTCAAATCTGCAACACAACAGAAGTTCAGTGCACATAAGCCATTTTCAAAATGGTCAAAACCAGTTTAAGATGAATCTGGATGGATGTAGTATCAGACATAAATGATTTAGGTTAAATTGGTTTATTGAACTTCTGCCCCAAATTCCCTCCAAATTCAAGTTAACTCACAGTTCACCAGCATCCCAGGATGCTTTGCACAAATCCCACATCACAGGATGAGCAGGCTAGCCCTGGCCCAAGCTGTTTGCTCAAGCCGAGCAGGGAGGCATGCACAAGTGCCCCCTGGCTTTTGAATGTCTGTTCACTAGCTTATTGCTTCAATCTATACAGGTTAGACTAACTTGCGAAGATTAAATCAATTCAGCTTCAGCCTTTTTGACTCTTTTTGACTCTGTACTTTGCCTCTGTACTTCGTGTACTCTGTATAACTTTACAATTCTTAACTTTCAATATGAAGGTCAAAAGTACTCTCTCTATATAGGAATTTTACATTAAGTGTTTAGAGGGGGGAAAAAATTGAATGATAAGGATAATAAGGTGATTTGAAGATTCCAAGCCTGTTCAAAGGCTGTTTCACAGCTCAAATGTAAAAGAAACAATTCATTGTCTAAAACTTACTGGTATCATTAGACTAGAGCAGTGATTCCCAACCTGGGTTACCTTGAGATTCTTTCAAGGGTGCTGTGGGATGACATACAATGTGAGGTGGATAAACATGATTCAAAAGATAAATCCAAAAATATGAAATAGGGTTTTAAGTGTTGAAAACATTCAGACCTGTGGTCTTTCTGACTTCTGTAAATCAGAAAACAAGAGGAAACTAGCTGGCATTTTCTGAGTGGTGCCTTGAGTCTAAACACATTGAGAACCACTGAGCTAAAGTCATATATTCAAAAACTGACCTTCAAAATTAAAGGGATTCCATTTAAGAGCAGCACAGTCCAACTGAAGATATCAAATTAAAAAACAGGACTTTTATTAAAGACTAGCACAGCAATATGAGATTTCAGGATTTCATTTAAAGTGTAACTTTAAAAGATGGACCGTGGGAATAAGGATCTGCCATGTAGATTACAGTCCACTCTTCTTAAAGTGCTTCTAAGAAACAAGCCAGAAACCTATCAGAGAACATCCCTGGCAAGTTCAATATTGCCATGAAAATCAAACCTATATTGGGTAAACCACTGGGAGCAAGGAGCATCCCCTTCAGAACTGCCAAGCATAAAACCTTATTTTGTGCACCTTATCTGCCATTTTAGACAATTAAAGAACACACCTGCTCCCAGACAATCCTTCTACTGGTCAGAATCAATAAGACTGATGATTAAATATCTGGCAGGTGGCTGGGAAACCATTCTGTCCTGATTATCACAATGGGCAAGCCCCTGGAACAGATTCCTCTACTTCTGCTGGCCAAATCCTCAGCTTCAGAAGTAGTCTTTTTTATTGGCTATTTTATTGAAAAGCGTTAACAATGGGAACACAAGCAGTCACTTCAGGAAGAATATGCAAAGGATGAAGTCTACATATCCTTAGGCAAGCTGTCTGCTGCTTCCGTAACTCTTTCAGCTTTGCCAATGCTTCCAACTTCATCCACCTATCCAGTAGGTTCTCCTTCACCCTTTATTTTTTCCCCTATAGCCGTATATGCAAAGTACAGTTTCCTTAATTTCAGCTACATAATCCCTATTCTACTCTTAAAAGATCTTCTTTCATGTTACCTATAATGATCCAGAGTGACTTTTACCTAAACTGCAATTGCCTATTATTACCTCCTTCTTCAGACCTGTGTCTATTTATTCCTGTCTATAACTTTGTCCTTAGACTGTAAAAGTCTAAGAGTAGGAAATGTCTATCTTATGTCCTTAGACATCTCTGAGCACTTAGTGCATGCTACCACAGAGAAATAAATTCTTACAAGCATACAAATATGTAATATTTCTTACCAACATGCTTTACCAATGCAGTGTATGTATGTATTGTATGTTAGATTTCTATAGTTATCAGGCACCTTAGTTAATAAGATGAAACACAACATTCTACACAGAAGGAAAAAAACATGTGAAAAGTCAATTTTCTCATGTAGATATACATTTTGTTATCAAAGTTCGGCCAGAGGCCCGGAATTTCCATTAAAAAAAAGACCTGACAGCAATAAAAATAAGAATCACATTAAAAAAAAAACCCAACCAGGAATTCTGAAAGTTAAGTACTGAAAAGGCAAATCAACTAAAAATAAATAAATTGAAAGAGATGCTATACAGAATTCTGACTCTGAGTACAAAATGAACCTTCATAAAAAGTACCATTTATAAATTTAACTATTTAACTGATGGCACAATGGAAGTTATCAATATACAAAGACCTCAAAGAATTCTATGCTGAGTGATGTCAGACTTGAGACAAAGTCCGAGAAATATATGGCAGGTGGGGACAAGCAAAGGCTTCAAGGCAGAAGAGTAAAATATGTGGGATCGTTGATTTGACCAGAACAGTAAATCTCCTTGGGCTGTTAGTCTCCATTTATACTTCTCAATGCACTCCAACCACTTCTTCCTGACTGCCTGGACACCAGCTGGATAGTATCAAGAGCATAAGCTAAACAATTACCTGGGGACTCCTGCTCTGTACAGCACCATTCACAGGATGAAACATGTTCATTGCAAGCAGTCTTATTTACCTGCTAAATTCCAACAAATCTCTAGGAGCAAGCATGAGCTGAGATTTTCAGAGGCTTATTACTTAGGCAGATGTGGATGGATTTTCAGATGCAATGAAAATCACATCCCTGACATCAGACCGACTACTCAGCCAAATGTGAAAACTGTACTACAAAAGATCCATGCTCCAGAGCAGTGGTTCTCAACTTTTTTGTACCAGGGCCCATTTGTAAACATCAATGGTCAGTCCCAACCCATTGGCCCTGCAGTGTGTGGGTGTTCCCAAGCAGTCCCTTGCAGGCTGGAGGGGAAAAGCCAGTTTCCCAGATTTTTCTCCCTTAAGAAACAATCCATTTTTAAAGTTTGTTTGCAACCCTTTTATATTTTTGAGTTGCGACGCATGGGTTGAGAAACACTGCTCTAGAGTATCTCACGAAAACAAGGTTTTTTTGTTTTTTGTTTTAAACAGATCATTCATTTCTTTCCTGAAGTCAAAACTGTTTGTCCTAAAATCTTCCTGACTCAGCCCGATACAAAAAAAATCTGATGCAAAAAGATTCAAATCAAAATTTGGTAAAGTTTTAAGCAACTGGAACAGGATCTAATAATAGTAAAACACCTTGACTACAAAACATTGCTTTCTCCATTGTTTATAATAAATACAGCTACCTTTATTACTAGGGACCTACAAAATTTGTGATTTTGTGGATTCCGTGAAATCCAGGCAATACCTACAAAAATGCATACATCAAGGGTTAAGTGAACAACTGTTCACCAGGACACCCTTGGGGAAAAATAGGAATAATGGTCACCAACTCCTGTAAGACCATTTCAGGCTCAACATTAGGAAAACTGCTTTACAACTAAGAGTGTCCAGCCTGTGGAATAGCTCCCTCCAGAGGTGGTACAACTGCCTACCCTGGAAATCTTCAAGAGGAGACTGGACAGCCACCTTGCTGGGGTCACCTGACCCCAGTTGTCTTTCCTGCTTGGTGGAGGTGATCTTCCAAGGTCTTTTCCATACAACCTATGCATCTATGAAATCCACAGGGGAAAAGAAAATTTACTGAGAGCTGCAGCAGCTATCCAGGATGGGAAAGGGGTGAATGGGGAGGGCAGTCCCAGGAAGGGCTCCCAGCGAGATGGCTGCTGCTCCTGTCTTTCATCACTGATTGGCTGCTAGGGACGTCTGTCATGTAGCCTTGTCCCTCTCCACCAATCAGCAGCAAGATGCTGAGCCACATGACAGACAACGCATCAGCAACAAGTGGCAGGGCCATCCAGTCCCCTCAGCCAGAGGCGTGGGGAGGGCCTGCCGCACTCTGCCTGCAAAACAGCTACCCAGTCCCACATTCTGCCCATGAAATCAGGGTGTAATCCCCATGAATTACGTAGGTATCTATTTATTGCAGATATTAAACAAGAATTTAAATGTAGGTACAAATTAAAAATACTCCTTATCTGAAGAGCCCCAAAAAAACAAAACACATTTCAGGATTTGATCAACTGGCCAAACTTTAGCTCTTCTGCTCTTTCTGACCTATCATCTGGCTTCATCTGAAATTCCCACCATTCCAAACTCAACATGAAATAGGCATCTCACAAACCTGCTGCATTCTCTCACTCTTCTAAGACTGGCCAATTAGAGACAGTGGATTTATCTTTGCTGCACAGTTAACTCAAACAACTGAGTCCCAAGTTTGAGCCTGAGGTTAGCTTACCCCAGATCAAAGTATCTCCACATAAAAACATTAACCTTTGTTATTATGTAGTCAGTGTCTGCACTCACTCATGTGTCTAAAGATTATAAAATGCTACAGAAGCCTTTTCTAAATCAACTGTGTTTTTCCATCAGGAAGAACTGAGAGTAGGGCACTATAAAACTCAGCACTGCAGTGGTTTGACCCAAGTCTTCTCTGCAAAGAAGGGAACTTCGCACCTGAGTGAAAGCTAAGCTCAGGGTCTACAACTGCAAGCTAAACTACACCTTTTAGACAGCTAGCTTTGATTTACATCCTCAGTGCTGGTCAGTAGTCTTTTTCCCCCTGTGTGGTACCGTCAAGCTTTCTCTATAATGAAGTCATACCTTGCAAGAGTCACAAAAATCCAGCTGTGCTTCATTATCCTTAATTATGCTACCTCAGTATGAGGACTCATAAAATACATGAATAGCCCTCTCAATATGTGTAATTCATTAACTTCTTAGCAAGCATTGAAACAGTTCAGAATGTCACTGCATCACAGGGTTTTTAAAGTTTAGATTACTCAGATAAAGAAATTAAATGTTTCAGATGCTAACAGTTGAAGAATAAGCCAATTAAGAGGGAATCAGAGTTGCCAAGACATTCTCATATGTCTGTGAGGTGGGGGGGGGGGCGGCAGTGGGTTAAAAAAAATAGTTTTTATGGTAATTGCAGTACACTGGTTTAACTGGAAGAATTTTTCTTGAAAAATAAACAAAATAAACCAATTTTTAAAGAGTTATTTGCATTTAAAGTCTAGTGTGCGGAGTGAAAATCATTAAAACCTACTTTTTGATACAGACAGTCTACATTTCTATTGCCATACTTTACATTAATCAAAATTACAATTACCGTATACCCTGAAGTGTTACTTATAGTAAAAAAATATCATGTATCAAGATGGGACAAAGAGGAACAGGTGCGGCAAATGGAGGCTACCTTCATACAAAATTAATGAAAAGTGCCATATTTACTTGATCTCAAGGCGAGCTTCCCCCTACCCCATTTAACATGGGAAAATCCCTCACTTTGGAATCAAGTACAAGGTGGGAAGGCACAGAACAGCTGCTAAAAGCCTTCTCCTGCCCCCCTCCTCCCCCGCTTACCTTTGCTCCAGCACCACAGGCTCCATCAGTGCAAGGGTAAGTAGGGGTTGAGGGAAGAAACAGGCACAAGTAGCAGGGCAGGAGTCAAGTTGCTTGGTCCTCCCTGTTTCTCCCCTCCACTACCTGTCCCCCTTGCCACTGCTTTCCCTACTGCAGCAGTGTGTGGGAGGGGAACAAATTTAAGACAACCCCCCAGTAAATAGATTCTATACATGGAAGATGTGCAAATTTGTTATAATTTTCCACAGCCAGAATCCAATTATTGGGGAGGGATCATCTTAAGTATAGGGTCATTTTGGATTTGGGTAAATATGGTTCCTCTTACACTAATGCAGTTATTTAAATGCTTTGTTTAATATTGATAATAATACATACAGAATTTAAAAACAAATTCTTACATATAATAGTTAATACCAACCTCATTTGCTATTTTAATGCATTTTAAGAACATTAACCTGATGCATGTTTAGAGCATTAGAAAAACAAAAGAGAAAAAAAAAGAAAAAGAAAAGAAACTGGCTGCAGAAATTAAAATAACTTGCTTTTGTATGAGATGTAAAATAAGGTCCCTCAATATGTAGTCGGAAGCCAGCTGAGCTAAGAAAGTTGCATATGATAGTTATGATAATATTTTTCATACATTTTCATAGCTTGTTCTGGCCAACATCAGAAATGTTCCTTAGTCCTCTATCTCACTTATTCCTATCATTCCTACTTTGGAGGAAAATGTTAAGACTGCATAGTTGTTAAAAGATATATTTTTCTTTTATACACTCTTATAAGAAGTTACTAAAATAATAAATACATTACAAATGCTTGCAAAGCAATAGCTAGCACAAAACAAACATATCACTTCGTACAGAATAACAAGAGATTGCCAGGTGTCATACAAAACAGTGGAATTCAACATCCCTGGACACCGAGTTCAGGGTACACGTGAAAAATATGAATGTTCTTAACATGCATTAGCTGAACAATGAAACATGAAACAAATTTCATTACATACATAAAGAAAAAATATTTACCTTTGTTGCAAGTTGTGAGACAGAAGATGTAACTTCATCATGAAGAAACTGATCCTCATTCTTAAAAAAATGTAGATAGTTCAATCAGTTCTAGTTGGATAGCAAGCAAGTAGAAAAAACTGAAACAAGCATAACATGATGCTTTTATTGTTCAGTCTATGTCCATGGCAAATTATGAAATTATGATATTATAATATTCAACTCAAAATACAACAAAACAAAAATATCCTATAAAAAAGCAATATGTGGTTCAGATCAAGGCAAAAATGTATGTGAAAAGTAAAAAAAAAATTAACCATTATAAGTACAGAACTAATCATCCATTTGAAAGTAAAGATTTTACAATTTTCTACTAATTCTACTTTGATATATGTCTGAAGTCTTATTTTGATTACTGTATTTTTCAGATTACTATATCATATCTATAAGTATACTTATAAAAGTATTTTTCCTAACACGTAAACTAGTTCTTTAGTTAAGTGCAGAGCAGCCTTGGCTGGCAGAGGGTCCTGGGGGTCAGCCTGCCAGCCCAAGACAGCTTCCCCACACCTCAGTATGCTTCAGAGAGGCTGGCCGGGACATGAGAATACTTCAGTGTGGGGCTAGCCAGCATATGCAACAACCTTGTGTCCCAAGGGTGTGACACCCTTGTGTCCCTGCCAGCCCCATCAGCATCTACATGTGTGTTGCAGCACAGTAAGTAACTCTACTGTAGGATAGTACTTTTGTCTGGCAGTACTATCCAGCAGAGTTAATTAGTTTACTCCATCCTAATAGCACTGCATGTGTAAACAGTGACATTTTACTGAAGAATTAATTAGTCAACTCTGCAGTAAACACCTCCTATATACATGCCATGTGTGTACTACTACACCATATTATCACTAGTCTTATCCCCGAGTTGAAGTAAAGTTAATCTTGACCGCTTGTTCTAACTGGAGTTTTTTGTACATCTTCCCTAACACCCTCATTAAATTCCATGTGCAATATTCCACTTACTTACATTTCCTCAATGGATTACATTCCTGTCCATAAATGTGATGTCTCATTCCTTGTATTCTCTCTCAATATAGGAATTCGGCATCATAAAATGAAACTAACAGGTAGTAAGTTTAAAACTAATAAAAGGAAGGGGTTTTTTCCACATAGTATGAACTTACTGCCACCAGATGTTGCAGAATGTGACAGTTCAGCCAAATTCAAAAACAGACAGGACAGATTTTTGGAAAAGAGGCACCGGTAGCTCCTGAGCATAGGAATTAGGGATCCAGCCTTTGAATCAGAACTTCCTAGACCTTAACTGCTGGAGACTGCAAGTGAAACAGGCACATAGAATCAGACTCATGGAAAATGAGGGTTGGAAGGGATCTCAGGAGGTCATGCAGTCCAACCCCCTACTCAAAGCAGGAGCATCCTGAACTAGATCATCCCAGCTAAAACAGCAGGGGTAAAAATCTTTGGTCATACCAAATTCACTCTCCTTTTCTGCATCTCTCTCCCCCTGTTGTGTGACATAGACCAATATATTCGATGTGCCATGGGGTCATGGGCTGTGGCCCATCATGAAAAACTATAAGCCTACCTTAATAATCATAGAATCATTGAGTCGGAAGGGACCTAGATAGATCATCTAGTCTGACCCCCTGCCATGGGCAGGAAGGAGCACTGGGGGTGGGAGGGGTCATAAGACCCCAGCCAGGTGCCTATTCAGTCTCCTCTTGCAGATTTCCAGGGAAGATGAGAGCACCACCTCTCTGGGAAGCCTATTCCAGGCTCT
>NW_017728918.1:36081075-36101473 GCF_001723895.1 Crocodylus porosus
GAAGATGACATCGACTTCCTCCTTCCCATCTAAGCTCTTTGTTACCTGGTCATAGAAAGAAACCAGGTTAGTCAGGCAGGATTGGCCTGGGATGAACCCATGTTGGTTACCCCTCAACATCACTTAAGGGAGGCTACTAGGGACACATCAACTGATTTACACCAGCCAGTGTCCAATGGGTCCTGAATAAAATGAGGGAGTCTGTGGATACCAACTAATGAAACTCTGCTTGGAGACATGAACAGAGAAGCGACTGGAAGACAGCCCTGCACTCGCCTGGGTTCCCCCCGGCCAGAGCTTCCTTCCAAAGGTGTAGGGAGAAATGTAGCCAAAACCTCAGCAGCAGGTTCTGGAGAAGGTACAAGGGGGGCTGCAACCTCACAGACTCAAGGTAGCTCCCTCTGTTGCCAAAAGGGGCAAATGCTGGGAGTCTCCATAAAGCACACCAGATACAAGTCTGTGGTAATGGCTCTGTGAAGAAGCCACCACGCATTTGCACTCAACTTCTAGGGACAGAAATTACACAAATCAGTATAAGCAATAGGAAACTTGTTCAAATCTGTAATATAGCAAAAGTTCAGTGCACATAAACCGCTTTCAAAATAGCCAAAACTGGTTTAAGATAAACCTGGATGGACGTAGCATCAGACTTAACTGATTTAGGTTAAATTGGTTTACTGAACTTTTCTCTCAGATCCCCTCTAGATTCAAATTAACTGAAAGTCCCCCAGCATCCCTGGATGTTTTGCATCTCCCCTGAAAATGACCCCCTTGCAGGGTGGGTGGGCTAACCTTGGCCCAAGCTATCTGCTCCAGCTGAGCAGGGAGGCATGCTCTAGCACCCCTCCAGCTTTGGCCTTGAACCACTGCAGACATGTGGCTGCATTTCCAGAATCAAAAGTGAGTATCTGTTCACTTGCTTATCGGTTCTATCTACACAGCTTAGACTAACTTGTAAAGACTGAATTGATTCAGCCTCAGGCTTTCTGACTTTCTCTCCTTAGCCCAGCTGAGGTCCTTGATGGCTCATGGAATACAGACTTGTCCAATAGGGACCACTGCCAGCACCTTTGCCTTGGGTGTTCCAACACTTGTCAGGAGATGGGATGATAGACTGTGAAGAACACGAGCATATAGAGCTGGTGGTGGTGCGCTGTTTCAAGGCGAACCAGCTTGGTATCCCCCAGCCTGCTAAGATGAAACTATGAGATTCCTCGGGGCGCTGTGGGGTCTGCCAAGGCTACAGCTCCACAACTAGCTCTGGACAGCTGGGGGATACTGAGGGCAGGGACTGTCCTAGCGCAGGACCTAGTGAGTGTAGGCAGGGGCAGAGGGTGACAGGGCAGACTACCTCTTGAAGTAAACAGCAGGGATCCACCCATCCCCACCTGGCATAGACCAGGTGGTCTCCAATACAAGTCATTTTGGTCAGGACCATCTTCCAGCAGACCTAGGGCACCCCCATCGCTGGCACCACCAGCTACGGGTTTTTCAGCAGGGGCTCTACAAGGAGGTCAGCACCCTGGGCAACCATCTCTGGGTAGCTACAAGCACAGACCAGCCACCAGGCCCTGAGGAAGTCCTGGCAGAAATCCAACAGCTCCTCCAGGTCCTGTCTGGGGAGACCCCAGAGGTAGGAGAGTTACGAGAACCCTCAGAGGCAGTGGAGCAACTTGAAGGCAATCAGGCACCATGTTGCCTGGCTACCAGCACAGTACAGGAGCCTCTGCAGAGTCTGAAGGCAGAAGGTGTGGACCTGGTTGTGGAGGCAGACCCTCCTGCCCACCGTCCCGCAAAGTGAGGCTCAGGACACTTTCAGAGACCCAGTGCCATCCTGATCAGAAGAACCCCAGCACCCATATCTGGAGACTGGCCAGGAGCTCTGGGGGCACAGTCAAGGTGTTGAAGCGGTGCCAGAGCACAGGAAACCGAGTCTGGCCCTTTTGCCATACCCACCCCACCATACCACCCTGCAGACTACAGCTCCCCAGCATGTCTGAGAGCCACAAAGAGAGATGAGGCAAGCTGTACCAGGCAGCATCTCTATGCCCACGAGTGGCAGGACAGGGCGCAAGTGCCACAGCCAGGGCTGCCCACCATACCTGGGCTGGGCAGGGCCAAAGGACCTGCCCCTAGCCAGGTAGAATCACCTGGCAGGCTGGCTCTGGCCCACAGGCCATATTTTGCCCACTCCCATGTTAACATATTCCAGCATAACAATACCCTTTAATTTAGTTCTGTCTGTTCCTTGTGCAGTTTTAAAATGGTGACCCCATCAAGGAAATAAGGATCCATACAGAGCCACTACTACCTGGGGAAAATGTGGGAGTGGGAAGACAGAGAACCCTTGGCATGGAGGTGGAAGGAGAATAAATAAGACACACATGGTAGTGGAGGATGGGAGAGTGAAGAGGTGGGGGGTTTACAGACAGTCCATGAAACAAGGTGGATGGGAGGATGGTAGACACTGAGCTTTTGAAGAATGTATAAGAATCAGCCATTTAAGCATAAACCTCTACACTACTATATCCTTATTACTAGAAGATCCAGCAACTTCAAGTTAAAAAGTTAGTAGTGATGAAACTATGTTCCCCTCTATTTTTCCCCTCAACATCACATATTAGTTCATGTTTTGATTGATAAATATATTTTATGTCCCCTTTTATTTTTAATGGGAAGTAGATTTTACTCTAGTTTTCCTTTCATTGGATATTTCAAGGTCAGATTGCTTTATCATGCTATATAATGAATTTGGACATTCTGGATTGTTTCAGAAATATGCACTAAAATATTAGTTTAGGTAATTTACAGTATTATCCTATTTCTTTTTTACATCCATGTTAAACTTTTTGGAGAATGTTCCTCTAACTAAATATTAATGTTCCATGCATATGAAAAACCTTGATAGACAACTTCAAATGACCTTCCAATTTTGGCAACAGAATGTTAGTGCATACAATGTGTTTCCACAAGGAAAACACAAGTGTCCTTTTGTTGGACACTGCAAACTATGAAGTACTCAAGGGATTAATTCAATAAGCATACACATTTTTGTACAAAGGTTACTGTGTTGATCTACTTTCCTTAGTTTCTTTTGCAAAAGGAAAATAAGGAGATGAATCCATCTCTTTTGTTCATTCATTTTAAGGATGCAGGCTAAACTTAAGAGAGCCTGAACATTGAACAATTAAAAGCATGGTAAGACAGGCTTTAGTGCATAAAGTAAATGATTATTTCTCTGATCAGTGTGTCAACCCTTATATAAAATACAAACTGGATTTTAAAAATCAATGCAAATACAAACTTATAGATCTGGATAATGATTATTTGAACTGTAACTCCTTTAAACATAAACCATCTCTTTCCTGATGACCTCTCCTTATTATCTCTTCTGATCCCCACCCAGCTCATAAAAGAGAATTAGCATGCTACAATTTAAAATCTACACTATGGTGCCTACAAGTGTTAACTACATTAAGAACTGGAGATACTTGGTTTCTCAGTGAAAACAGTAAAGGTTATTCAAGAAAAGAATCATATTCTCATCCATCCTCCATACCTGACAAAAATATTTTGGAAAAAAAAAGTTTAAAATCACTTGAGAAACTACAAAACTGCAAATTAACCTCTTAAAATGGAAAGATTCCCAAATGACTAATTACAAACTAAGCAGTAAAATAACTATATAAATATAGACAGATCAGAGACAGCCCAGTTAGAAGTCATACCACCTAATTAATGTCTTCAAGAAGCAACAACAAGAACTGATAGGTGAAAAGAAGTAGACAGTGTTCCAAAGTTCAGGATGTATTCTGATATAACATCAAATAAAATGTAGACTGGGTTAAAGTATATTATGAAGACAAAACGTAATTTTGTCTGGATTAAAACCCAGCTCAGAAGCAGAGGGCTTTAGTAAATGTACACAAAAGCAATTCGGAAGGAAACAGCTAGCAGAAGCACAATGATACTCTCAGTAGGCCACATTTTGTTTGTTGTGCATAAACATACCAGGAACAAAGTAAAGTGTAAGAAAGTATACACATTTGCACTCATGGCACTGTCAAGTCAACATCCCAAAAACAGTAATTGAGTTTAAATGGACATAGAAAAAATGGGCACAGTAAAAGCTTGAAGTCAAATATTTTATAAAGTTTTATGACCTCATTGGGTAAGTGCAAGCATGGTACCATACCTGAAAATACAGATTTTATAAAAACTAAAATGTGTATTTATTACAAAAAGAAATAAACAAGAGATGGGTGTAAATTAGCATTACTCTGCCATAAATCTTTTGCTTCTTGGACACATGACTACATGTCCAGCTGCCAGAAGATGCCTTTTATACTGCCCTGTCAGGCTGTTAGTCCCTCTTGGAGTTAATCTGATAAGATTATTTTATTAAATCAGGCACTCAGCTACATTTTTACTGTCTGCTGAAAATTTAGAATCCGTTTTATGAGGTTCATTTTCCTTTTTTCAGGGTAAAGTAGCCATCTGGACAGATTTTAACTTGTAACTCACCTACAACTACCACTGGTAAAAATACTAACTAAATTAATCCAAAAGAAAAACAGATTTTTGGATTCAACCACTGTTTTCTCATATATAGAGAAAAAGCAAACAAAAAGTCTAAACATAAGTACTCATCCTATGCTCTTCAAATTCAGCTTATTTTTACACTGTAGATGGGAAGTCTTAAAAAGTGGTTATAACAAAAGCATGGTCTGGGTTTTTTTTGTTTTTTTTAACGGAAAGAAAAATATAAGTATGCTTGGCCAATATGTTTGGTTTGTTTTTGGCCTAGGTACATACTTAGATTAAAACATAATATTTTTCAATTCATAAATGAAACTGTATTATCAAGCACAAAAACATGTTTTAAAACCAGGTTTAAATAGGAGTATTTCTGAAAGCAGGCATGCATGACCCCATCATCCAAGTATTCACAAGCTTAAAAAGCAGTCCACTATATCTAGACTTAATCTACTCAAGAAGACCTTGTCTACAATAAGGAAGTACAGTCACCCACCCTGGCAATCTGCAAAAAACATCTTGATGCCCATCTTGTTGGGGTCATCTGATCCCAGCAATCTTTCCTGCCCAAATGCAGGAGGGCTGGACCCAATGATCTGTAAGGTCCCTTCCAGCCCCTAACAACTATGATACTTATACAAAGTATTCCTTGCATCCGCACTGATGGGCAGTGGGCAGTTTTTAGAAAAATTCCTTTTGTACCACAGACTCAAATAGAAAAGCCCCAGGTTCACTGCATTGGCTGCTGCAAATTCTAATTCACATATTTATTTCATTTAAGTTACTTTCTGTATATTCCTCTTACCCTGGTCCTGCAGCTACACAATACTGCCACAATAAAAGAACAGAATGTTATTTATCCTATGTATTTAATTCACTTGAAAAGATTAAAATATAAGTTAACAGATATTGAAATAGCACCTTGTGATTAGCAAATGCTTCATGGCCCACAAGGTAAAACCCACTCACTATATAGCATATACTGACTATAGCATATAGCAAGTACTGTTACCTTAATTTCAGGCATAGTGATAGGTTAGCAACTGATAAAAGCAGCAACGAGATAGGTCTACAAATGACCCTTTTATTCCAAAAGCACAAGGTAAGTACATAACCCAGGACAAGTCTGGCTACCTATCACAATACATAACACATATTTGCTTATACGGTCTGGGGAGACTAGGAATGTAAATATTTTTTTAAAAATTACCCATTTAACCTAATTACATGAGCTACACGGTTAAACAGCACGCAGCAGGAGGGCAGGGCAGTACAGGGAAATGGGGCTGAGAGCAATATGCAGGATTGTAGCGAGTTCTGCCACCAGCCAGGACTAAAGGCCCTGGCCACAGCAGACTCTGCAGGGTGAGCGTTCAGGAATGGGCAAGCAGCAGCAGCAGCCGTGCAGGTCAACAGGGTCCCTGGCTCGGTGGTGCAGCTGTTGGGGGAGAGGCTCTGGCAGGGGCTGCCTGGGAGGTGGTACAGATCTAGGCTGCAGCATCGCAAGGCTGCTGCAACAAGGAGGTAATTAGCGGCTACTTGCGGGAGCGGAACCAGAAAAAGTTGCATGGCAGAACCATCAGGGTTTAAATAGGAGCAAGTGCAGCAGCAGGGGCTGCCATCAGGTGCAACAAGGGTGGGCTGAATGGAGCCAGGTGCCCTCCCCATAGCACCCAGAGAGCCTCTCATCTACTGGGAGAGCCATGCTGCACCCAAGTGGTGCCTGCAGATGCCCAGAGCCCCAGGTGGCGCTTCTCTCCCCAAGGCTCCAACAGCTGCCGCTTGGCAACAATCCACAACAGTTCTTCCAGCCTGGAGGCATGTGGTAGACCAACTATGCCATACAGAATCACACCTGAGGCATCCACCCGTGGGCTGAGCACCCTCTGTTAGGAGCCGCAGCATGGGGGCAAGCCCTCAGCCGAGCAAGAATGTGGTATTGGCCCAGCTACTGGCTGCAGTCAGGCAGGGAAGGGACTAGCACACAGTCCCTTTCCTGTCTGGATGCAGCCAGCAGCTGCGCTGGAGCTGCAGTCCGCCTGCTCGGCTGAAGGTTTGATCCAGAGCTGTGGCTCCTAGAGAGTGCTTAGCCCACAGGTGGATGCCTCCAGTGCAATCCTGCATGGTATATCCATCCACCACATGGTCCTGGGCTGGGAGAGCCACCATGGATCCTTGCCATGCAGCAGCTGCCAGAGCCCAGGGGACAGGCAGGAGGAAGGGGCTGCCCAGGGCTCCGGGCACCCATGGGCTACAAGCACCACCTGGTTGTGGCTGTCCGGGCAGGCAGGAGATCTGTGGATAGTAGCGGAGAGGAAACCTGGCTCCTTGCAGACCACCCCTGTAGCACGCAATGGCAGCCCCGCTGCTGCACTCACTCTTATTTAAGCTTTGCTAGGTCCGCGGCAAAACTTTACCCGCTCCACTCCCCCAGGTAGCCACTAATTACCAACATGCTGCAGCAGCCACACGATGCTGCAGCCTGGAACCATGCTGCCTCCCGGGCAGCACTGAGCCAAGAGGTAAACAGCAAATGTTAACAATTAAATGGTATAAATATAATTACTGGTTTCATCTTTTACATCTGTAGAGGAGACTCAATAGAGAGGAGAATGAGAAGTGGGAGGAGGACCGGTGCACAAACCTGCAGCAGGTTGTAATATCTTAGAATGGTCACTTAGTAGTCACTCAGAAACAGGCTTTGGAACCTTCCTCTTTTAGCCATATTTTTGTACTTTAGGCATAGGCCCCCTGAAAGTATCCATGGTGGGCAACAATATAACTCCCTGATTGCTGAATTTTTGGGGTTCACTCCTTAACAAAATCATTTAGAAAACTGAAATGTCCAGGTAGAATGATTTAAAAATCAAAGTGATTTGTACACCCGATTTTAACTGTATTTTGAACTTCAAATTTTTATTTTCCTACAAAAAGTTTATTCTTATTGGTGAGTAGTAATTAAAATATGTTGATTTACAACTAAACTTGATCTTACTTAAAGATGTAAATGGTTAAATGACACGCATGTATACAATTTATGACTTACCATTTAGTGACCTCTGGCAGAAACAGTCATGGCCCTGGCTACTTGTATCTTCACCATGTTCCTAGTGTTGCATAGGCCCCAGATGAGGGGCAACAGGTATGGCCAAGACACTAGGGGTGCTACCCAGCTGCAGAACCATGGCTTCCCCTTACCCCACAAGAAGGGGGGCTGGGGCTGCAGACCTCTCCTGTGCCTGGATGCTTCCCCCAAAAGGAGGAAGGTGCCAGGTCCCACCAGAGGGGTCAGATGGGGCTTCCTACCACAAAGCAGCAGGACTCCTAGCCTCATGGTAGGTCCAGCTGCCCCACTCCCTGCCCCCAGTGGCAAGGCCCAGGCAGGATGACAGTCTCCCTGTGCCTCCCACTGCACTTGTGCCACTGTGGCCCAGACTTAGAAGCCTCTTCCACACTGCCAGGCCAAGCCCTCCCCAACTCCCCCCCAGGTAATGGTGGGGATCTGGTCCCAGAAGGGTGGCCTCTGCCAGACGTACTATGTCCTTCCCCATCCCTCTCATGGTGCTGGGGCCATGCAGAGCCTGGCCTAGCCCCTAGGTAGGGCTGGCTAGGCCCAAGGAGGCAGCATAGCAGCTGGAGCAGACAGTACCAGGTCTTAGGGGTCACTGCTGGCCCCTCATGCAGTAAGTAGCCCCTGGGCATTCCTAAGGGAAAGCGGTGCAGCAATGATCCTGGGGGAAGCACAGAAGAGGCAGTGCATTAGTTGGACCCAGCTCGCCCAGCATCTATATAGATCAGGTGCTTTTAATGGGGCTTTTTGGTGCTTTTATCTAATAGCTGATTTAATCAGCTTTAGATAAATCACCAAAAGGCTCTGCTGAAGCACCCAATCTATACAGATGCTGCAGAGACGTATCCAACTAATGTGCTGCTGCTTTTAGTAAAGCATGTTTTTGGGGGGGGGGGGTGCAGCCATTATGCACATTTAGCAATTATACAGCTTTACAGCCATGTGCATTTATTCAGATTCTTAATTTCTACATATTATATAATAAAGTTTATCTTTCTTATTTGCTCAACTTTTTCTTTCTTTCTTTCTTTTAAATGGTGACTGATTTCAACTTTTTGGATAGAAAATGCAATTCAGTTAAAATGAAGCTCACCAGCAATATATTTTTCTATTATCAGATAATAAAACTATGCTAACAGAAACAGATATTTAAGAAAAATTTTATCAAAACACATTTTGCAGTTAAAATGAAACAACATATTCAACCAAGGAAGTATCAGACAATGAGTTGAAGAAATTGTTTCTGGTCACCATATCCTTCCCAAGTTTAGAACTAGATCTCAACCTCAAACCTATTTTTATTTGTAAGCTGGAAGAAGGAAACAAATTTTCCTACAATTTTCAACTCCATAATTTTTTAAAAAGCTGGTAAACTGGCCTAGACTAAACTATAAAGAAAACATTTTTTTTCTGAACTTGCAAAAGAATCTACAGCTGCAAAAAGCAGGTTATCACCTCAATAAACTCTGCTTAGGAAGTAACACATCTCTTCCCAATTCAGTAGTCTGGCTTCCTTTAAACTTTCAACAGCTTACACTAAGCTCCTTTTTAAAAATTTGAATGGCTTTAATAGATTACCTTTCAATTTAGGCCTTATGATAACACAGCCTAATTTAGAGTTTAATTTAAATAGGTGTATTAAAAAAAAATCTAAAATCAAAGTTGATGATTTGTTAAAAGAAATAAATAACTCTACACACTCTCAATCCACGTAAACTGTTTCAGTTATCTTATGTGTCCACTAATTTCAAAGGTTTAATACTATATGTGAAATACTGCAAAAATGTAACTTTCATGGAAAAACTTTATAAGTTCTGGTTTCTGTGTTAATTAGGCTTTGCAAAGAGTTTCTTCTTAAATTCATTACTTCTTCCCATTATCATGCATTTCTGCACTAATCCACTTCAATCTTTTTCAGTGGAAGAAAACTCATATACATCTCATTTAGACTTTGATCAAAAAAAAAAAATAAAAGCAACACTATTAACATTTAGAGAACTAAAAATAGAACCAGTGAGGAAAAGAATTTTTGTCCCATGGAAAATTCTGACATTTCATGGAAATTCCCATGGAATTTTCTGACAGAAAACTGGAGAAGCAAAGACTCAGAGGTGACTTGGTGGCAGCCTATAAGTATATAAGGGATATGCATCAGGAACTAGGATAATGTCTGTTCATCATGGCACCCCAAAGGAAGATAAGGTCTAACAGTCACAAACTGCTGGAAGATTGTTTTAGACTGGACATAAGGAAAAACTTCTTTACCATCCAAGTAATAGACTCCACACAGAAGTGGTGCAAGCACCTACACTGGATACATTCAAGAAACGCTTGGATGCTTATGTTGCTGAGGTAATCTGACACCAGTTGACTTCCTGCACCTTGGGCAGGGGGCTGGACCTGATGATCTCGCAAGGTCCCTTCCAGCCCTAATGTCTATGAAATCTACAAAAACTGTCCCATCATTTTTTTTCCAAACAGTTTACCTAAAATAGAGGCAACTCACCTACACAATTCATATGTTACCTGCCTTCCTGATTCACAAAATAAAGTTCTCCATGTCAATAATGCAGTTACAGTAACATGAAAGTTAGGATCTCACACACACACACACACACACACAGAGCATATTCAGTTAAACTGTGTGTCTGAAAAAAGCTTTCTGGCACCTTTCTTCACTACAGACCAACAGCCTAGTTTCTGAAAAGAAGTATCTAATAGGCTGCATATAGATTCATAGATTCACAAACTGTAAGGCTGCAAGGAACCTTGGAAGATCATCAGGTCCAGCCCCCCACACTAAGCAGGAAAGATAACTGGGGGTCAGGCAACCCCAGCAAGGTAACTATCTAGTCTCCTCTTGAAGATTTCCAGGGTAGGTGATTAGGAACAACAGCCACAAACTGAGAGAGAGCAGATTTAGGTTAGACATCAGGAAAAACTTCTTCACGGTGAGGGTTGCCAGAATCTGGGATGGGCTTCCAAGGGAGCTGGTACTCTCCCCTACCTTGGGGTTCTTTAAGAGGAGGCTAGACATGCACCTGGCTGGGGTTGTCTAACCCCAGCACTCTTTCCTGCCCAAGGCAGGAGGTCAGACTCAATGATCTGCTGAGGTTCCCTTCCAACCCAAACATCTATGAGTCTATGTTTGCACCACCTCTGAAGGGAGCTTATTCCGCCACCTGGACACCCTGACTGTCAAGATGATTTTCCTAATGTTGAGCCTGAATCAGTCTTCCAGGAGTTTGTAACCATTACTTCTAGTTTTCGTTCAGGTACCCTGGTGAACAGTTGCTCACCGAGCCCTTGATGTACTCCCCTAGCATAGCAGTAAGCTGCTACCAGGTCCCCTCTCAGCCTTTTCTTCAGGCGGAAGAATCCCAGATCCCTCAGCCTTTCATTGTATGGCTTGCTGTGTAAGATAGATCATACGGATGGCTCTTCTTTGGACTCTCTCAAGCTTGTCCATGTTCTTGTTAATGTGTGGTGCCCAGAACTGGACACAGTACCCCAGCTGTGGTCTCACCAGTGCTGAGTAGAGCAGAAGAATCATCTCCTTGGTTTTGCTGGAGATGCACTGGCTACAACATCACACTGTTGGCTCATATTCATACTGTGGTCTATTATTACCCCCAGGTCCCTTTCAGTTGTGGTGTTAATGAATTTGGTGCTGCCAAGCCTGTAGGTGTGTTGGGGGTTGCTCGTTCTGAGGTGGAACACTTTACATTTCTTGATGTTGGACTTCATCAGGTTCTGATTCATCCAACTTGCTAGCCTAGCCTGTCTAAGTCCACCTGTATCTGTAGCCTATCTTCATGTGAGAACACACTTCCCCATAACTTGGTGTTGTCCATGAACTTGACCAGTGAGCTCTTCAACCCCACATCCAAATCATCAATAAAGATGCTGAAAAGTACTGGACCAAGCACTGACCCCTGTAGGATACCACTGCTCACTTCTCGACAGGATGACATGAATCCATTCACGACAACTCTCTGGGTCCTATCCTGCAGCCAGTTTCTCACCAGCCTGACCGTCTCAGATTTAAGCCCACAACCCTCCAATTTTCTCATGAGGACATCGTGGGATACTAGATCAAAGGGCTTTTGGAAGTCTAGATATACAATATCAACCTGCTCTCTCATGTCCAGGTGGCTTTAGCATTAACTTTACTAACAAATCTGCTTTTTTTAGCATATTGCTTTTATGACCAGTTTTGGCATTAACACAGGTCCATCTATACTGTATTTCTATACTGGGTTTATTCTGATATTCTTTATTCATGTAAAGGTCCCACAGAAACTGCTGTAAAATCTCCTGTATAAAGTTCACAGGAATTAACTTTTCTTACTTGCCCCTGAATTCATTTGCTAGATTTGTTTAACTAGTCTGCATAAGTATATGAATTGATTACAGGAAAAGGTTGGCTACTCTTTTCTGACTTATTTTTATTTCAAACAAAACTTTGCTTTCTACTGGCTCCTCAGTTGATAAAAATTTTAGCCTGACTGAAAAACAAAATATTTTAATTTCCTTCCGGGAAGTTATTATTTTATAGCCATTACAGTACCATCCAGAGGCCCCAAATAGCACTAGGACCACACTTACTAGATATTGTACAAATCACATATGAACATCAAATGGGCAGCTTGGGGAAGGTGGACCCTAAGGAAAGATTTGAAAGAGAAAAAGATTATGGCCTTATGGATCAGTTAAAGGAAAACATACCATACATAAAGACCAGCATTGGAAAACCCAGAGAAAGTTGACAAAGAAAGGTGGCGTTACTAGCAGAGTCAAATTAGCATTATGATTTGCATTTGGCTGCAGGTTGTTTTTGTTCTGTCCCCATGGAAAACAATGAAGTGCTTTATATTTTTGGAGCTGTTACGATGTCTTCTCTCACTCTCCTCTTCTCTAGACCAACGAAACTCAGTGCTTTTGGTCTTTCCTCATAGGCCATTTCTATTATACCTCTTGATCATTTTTGTTGCTCTCCTCTGGAGTCTCTCTAACTGGTCCATATTCCTCTGGGAGTGTGGCGTCTAGAACTAGGCAGAGTAGTTCAGTTGAGATCTTACTGCTCCTAAGTAGAGAGTGGTATAAAGTTACCACATGTCTTACATATGACACCTCTCTTAAAAGATCCCAATATTATGTTTGCTTTTCTTGCAATAGAATAACATTAACTCTTAAGTTTGTGATCCACTAAAACCCCCATATCCATTCTCTATCTTGCATTATACACTTGATAATTCCCATATAAGTATGGACTGTAAGGTGGTTAGAAAACTGGCTGGATGGTTGCGCTCAAAGGGTAGTAATCAGTGGTTTGATGTTTAGTTGGCAGCTGGTTATCAACTGGAGTGCCCCAGGGGTTGGTCCTGGGCCTGGTTTTGTTCAATTTTCCAGATCGTTGATGAAGAAATGAGATGGAGTGCACTCTGAGCAAGTCTGCAAATGACACCAACCTAGGGAGAGTAGTAGATATGCTGGAATGTAGGGCTAGCAGCAAGATAGACCTAGAGAAATTGGAGAACTGAAGTGGAAGGAACCCCACGAGGTTCAGTAAAAACAAGAGCAAAATCCTGCACTTAGGATAGAACAATCCCATATACCTGAACAGGCTGGGGACCAACTGGCTAAGCAGCAGCTCCACAGAAAAAGACCCAAGGAGTTACAGTCAACAATAATCCTAGTATGAGCCAAAAGCATGCCCCTGTTGTGAAGAAGGCATACTGGGCTGCATTAGTAGGAGAGTTGCCAGGAAATTGAGCAAAGTGATTATTCCACTGTATTCGGCACTGGTGAAAGCATATCTGAAATAGCATCCAGTTTTGGGCCCCCCACTACATAAAGGATGTGGACAAATTGGAGAGAGTCCAGCAGATGACAATGAAAATGGTGACGGAGTTCAGGCACATGACTTCTGAGAAGAGGCTGAGGGAACTGGGCTTATTTAGTGTGGAGAAGAGAAGACTGAGGCTGGATTTAAGACAAGCACGGCTAGTGAACTCAGACTGGTGAGGTGGTGGAGCGATCCACGGGAGCGGGGGGGAGGGGTTTTGCAGCCGGCTGGCAGCGGGGTAGGGTTTGCAGCCAGCTGGGCACTCTGGTAGCAGGAAGGATGCAAACCCCTGCCCCCTGGCCAACTGCAAACCCCCCTGCCACTCCCATGGGACGCTCCACTGCTCCATCAGTCTGAGTTCACCAGCCACACCTGATTTAAGAGCAGCCTTTAATGCCCTGAAGCAGGGTTCCAAAGAGCATGGAGCTAGACTGTTCTCAGTGGTGGCAGATGAAAGAACAGGGAACAATGGTCTCAAGTTGCAACAAGAGAAGTTTAGGTTAGATATTAGGAAAAACTCTCTCACTAGGGCTAGGGACAGACAATACACATACCAGTTTAAGTGTTCAAAAACTGATTTAAACCTGTAACAGAACAGATGTTCAGGGCACATAAACCAAGCTAAAACCAGATTGAGATGAACCTGGTTGAATGTACACTCAGAGATGTGGGTTTTCCAGAAAATTTTCCAATACCCTAAATAAAGTGTGATCTGATTTAGCATGTTTATTTGACATATATTTAGTAAACAAAACTAAAAAAGTACCCCATGTTAATTTTATGTCCCAATAGTCACAAGTATTTGCACTGAAATATTTAATTAGGAAAAAAATTAAATATAGCTCACTTAATGTGGTTTAAATGTTATAGTCAAGCAAATTCAAAGCTTTATGTGGAAAGAAATTATTTTTATTGGAATACTTGTAAAAATGTAAAGACAGTACTCAATAGCATGTATTTCCCTTACATTGTTGAAATTTAAGATAAAAAACCAAAGGCACAGAAAACTGTTGACACACTAATTTCAGCACACCCAGAGAACTGTACATATGCTAGGCTTTGGTTTTGATTTGACCTACACAGCCAATTAGGTGAATTCATAACTTGATTTTTGGTTTGGATTATTATGTGAGTGTATTTACTCTCCTGTTTACAAATCAATAAAACATATATGTACTCTCTCACACACTCCATAGGGATAATCACTTGAAAAACATTAATTACAACTCTGAAACTGCCAAGCTTGCCTAATACTGCATTGGCATCCATTCATTGTTACTAATGAATTTTATATAACAATGAATTTTTAGAAATGGAAAATTTCCCACAGAAAAATAAAGCACTGGAAAATTTTCCACCTTACATCTCTGATCAGATTTAACTGATTTGGGTCAAACCGGTTTATGCAATGTCTGTCCCAGACCCCTTGCTGGTTTAAATTAAACCCGAGTCCCCCAGCATCCAGGCATGCTCTCTAGGCTGGGCGGGGCTCTCTGCTCCACAGCAGGGCTGGCTCTGCTCCCTGGTAGGAGCTCCAGCAGAGACTGCAAGCATCTGCCTGGCTGTCCTGCCGGGGCCTGGACACCCCCCCTTCAGCTCAGCACTCTGGAAGGGAAGCGAGGGCTGCTCTAGGGCTCCCTGGCTTCTTGCCTGAGCCACTGCAGTGTGGCTGAAATGTGCCTGCATTTCTGTGATGTCTGTACAGTTACAAACTGATTCAGCCTAGCCAGGTTAAACGAACCTAAAAACACTGAATCAATTTGGGCTCAGGCATTTTGAATGTCTGTCCCTAGCCTATTATGGTAGTAAAACACTAGAAGAGGCTACCCAGAGAGGTTGCATAGCCTCCATCCTTTACGGTTTTTAAGATCTGGCTAGACAAAGCCTTGGCTCAGATGATATAGTTGGGGATGGTCCTGCTCTGAGCAGGGAGTTGAACTGGATGACCTCCTGAGATCCCTTTCAACCCTAATTTTCTGTGATTCTCTGAAAATGAGAGAAGTTAAGTGTTATGAATAACCGTAAGGAAGAGTGTTATGAATAACCTTGAAAATGAAGACAAGAAACCTGATTTTAACTACTCATTCAGAAACATCCAGGTAAAGAGATGAAAATGAGTGATACTCTCAGGCCTACAAGCAAAACAGTTAGTCTCAGCAGTTGTGACTTGCATGGACTGGAACACTATCCTTTCAGTGTTAGTGAAACCTAAGAAGCTAAAGTTATAGTGATTAGGGGAGGTAAAGCACTGCACAAGAATTTCTCCTGTCTGAACAGAAAGAAAAGGACAGACCTCACAAATGTCATGGCAAATCCAAAGTTTATATGCCTGACAGATAAAGAGGAAGGTAGTATTGCCTACAGTGATGCAAACAACAGGAAGTGGAGCTTTTGGAAGATGGAGGGGGGAGCAGGAAATGGGGATAGATTTTTTTTTTCTCTGGAGGAAAAAAAAAAGTAAATAGAGGTAGACTGACCTGGGTCTCTAGTCCAGACCCATGAGTCATGAGTGTAAGATGGTACTATATACAGTGTGCAAATGAAGTCACTTGAAGGGGAAAAAAAAAAAAAAGGCCAAAGCATAAATGTATGTCTCTTCAGTGGAGAATAGAGCAAAGAAGGAGTAGAATCCAGTTAAGGTAGGATGGAGAGATTAGAGAAAAAGGAAAACCAAGAAACAAAGCATCACAAAAACCATATAAGGACAAGGTTTCAAGAATGAAACTCTGACAGATATTTCCTGTCAAGAGGGGAGTTAAAAAACAAAGATGGAATGGAAGCCTTGAACTCTGGCCAGGAAAAGATCATTGAAGAACCAAATAAAAGTTTTTAGGAAGTAGGCTGGATGGAAACTATAACAGAGGTAACCAAAATACAACTGAAGGAGACAAGGGAACACCATAAACTAAACATCTCTTCTGCACTTTTGAACACTTGAAAAGTTAGCTGGATTAACATTTATTAGCTGCATTTAAACAACAATTGGCTGTTTGACATGGGAACACAGAACTAAAAGCAGTTCCTGGACCATTGAGCCCAGTCCCCTGCATTTGTAAGCTATCTTTAATCAAGGGAATTCCCAAAAATATCAGTGCATTCTGGCTAATACATGTCTGAAGATTTTACTGATTTTTTTATCCATCCCCTCAGGCCCTGTATGAATTTTATTCATGTAACATGGAAGCTTCCATCAAAATTGCACCAATGACTGTTAAATATGTTAATTAACAAGATAATTATAATTCAAAACAGCCTACCTTTCAAATGTTCAATAAACAGATCTAAACACTTTTTAAGATAAAATATGCCCCTGAGTTTTTTTCTGTTTTTGAATATAATTGAAAGTAAGACCATAAGGAAACAGGAGAGGGAAAACAAAATTCCAGTATTTTTTCTTTGGAAATTACGAGAAAGATGATGTAATCTTACCTATCAGCTATCTTATTAATATTTTTAAATGTTCATTACCATCTCACAATGTATGACTTCTATAACTTATTAATATATCACTGACATTACTTTAAAAAAAAGACTGAACTATACATAAGAACTTTAGTGAATGAGAACTGACTTACGAAGAATGCCAAAACATTGCATCTTATAAGAGTCCAAAACAAACATCTTTTCAAGTTCAAACAATTGACTACAACTTGAAACACAATGAGTGCCTTGAAAATTAAGCTTATATTTACCATGCATGGTTGCAAAGTTCTTTGAAAATGCAGTAGGTATGGCAAGATAAGAAAAGCACATTAAATTTCAATATGGTCTTGTGCTCTATAGTTTTATTAAACGCCACTCTGGGTGGAATTTAGGTTTTGTTGGGAAAAGAGTTTATGTATATATTAAAATACATTTCTGTAATGTAAAATGTAGAAGTGTCCAATAAAAACATACCAACTTAAATGTATTGTCCAATTCTTTCAGAACTTTGTTTAGTCTTTTCTATCACAGGAAACAGCTTAAGTAGTGGTAGCAGCAGTAGAAATAGTAATAGTACTGACAACCCAACCTACCTCTGTGTTATGTAGACACTTCTGAATAGCCTACAAGTAGCTAAAAGATAATTCAAATCTCATGGCAGTTTTGGGGTTGGATATTTTTTTCCTTTTTCTGTTTTGAACTGGAACAAAACCAACATATTTTGACATAATTCATGACAAAGGAATTGTGTCAGAATGTTTGCTTTGTAGCTAAACCCGAGCCTTTCAACATGGAAACATGGGATTGTCACTGTGTGTCTGCCTCTAGGCTTAGGGTTAAACTACTGGCCCAGAACATAGTAGGAGACCCAAATTCAGCCTTTGCTCTGCCCAATTCAAATTCCACCTGAGATGGTGATGAACAGTTAAAAATGAGTAAGGTAACAGAAGATTGGGGGACAGTGGGGGCAGCGGGAATATCAAATTTTTTCTTAAATTAAAGAAACAAAAATAAAAGAAATATAAAGCTATAGCCACCACGCTCTAAAAGTGAGAGCTCTTTCTCTTCTTCCCTATTAAACACACATCACATTTTGGCATTGATAAAACAGGTTTTTAAAACAAAACTGTAGTATTTCACTGAAAGTAAACTGAATAAATAAAATTGAAATTGGCAATACTTGCAATGGCATGACTGTCACAAAGTTATTTTAAAATTAAGGAACCGTAACAGTTTATAATATAATGCATTATTCAAATTACACATTGGAAACCTACAAAATCAAAATTAACTCTTAAAAATACTAATACCTGATTTTGATGATACAGATAACATACCACAAATTCAAAGGAAGCATGAAATGGTCTTTTTAAATAATCTGAAAATACTGTTCCTCTCTTCTTACCAAACTTACTAGGAAAACTTCAGAACCGCATTCCAGAAAAAGTAACATAATGATCACATTAAAGGCAAGAGATCAACACAGTTGTTGTGACATTCAGTGGATGCCAAAATATAACGCCGAACTTTCTAATTTACTAACAAAAACTCAAAAACACTGTCTAGGTGTCAGGCACAAGACAAAATTAGAGAGGTCCTCAATCCTAGTTTTCGGTGAAGTTTTTGTTCAAGGCTAAATGCTCATGCTGTGCTATGAGTAGGTACGCAGGATCACGAGGTGAAGAGGGCTAAATTTCTCTCATGCACAGCCCATACAACAGGAACAGAATGATCTCCACAGCTGCTATTTCACCTAAGGCCCTGTTCGAGGACCAATATACTCCCCTCCCCTTAACAGGGGGTTGGAAGAGGCACGGCAATGCTATGTAATGCACAGGAGGTACAGAGCACCATTTAATCCCCTCACATCTCATCTCCCTGATGAACACAAATAAGAGGAAACTCAGTGTTCTCCTAAAGTGAGTATCAAAACTCCCACTGCTTTCAGCTCTACCACTAACTGGTTTTACAACTGTACTTCAGCATTCTCCTTAACACCTGCCTGAAAGTATGTTTTAGAAACACAGTATAGATGTTGATCATTGTCCCACTCTACATAGCACACTAGAAATAAAATAGATTTGTCAAAACTAGTCTTGGCCATAGTTTAAAATTTTCGCATATACATTATTTCATTCCCTCCCTCACTTATTAAGAGTTTAAAACTAGGCAATCCTCCTTCAATTATTATTTTACACTATGTTTAATATTTTACTGCTATTGTCAGAGCCTTTTTGATTTCAATGACCAGCCAATTATAGCTTATTTTCATTTACAGTCTTCTCTGTAATTACAGCCTAATCTCCCACTTGGTAAAAGCATTTTTTTTTAAATTAAGCATGACGTGTAAACCCTCAAGAATTTTTCAGTTAATAAATTGAAATCATTCTTCCTGCTTTTCCTCCCTCCCTCCCCCACAACATTTTAAATCAAATGCTAAAACTGCAAGCACCAGAGGGAAACATTATTTACTAGAACTGTTGACAGCGATCTGACATTGGACTCGATCACTTACTATTACTTGTATCCCCGCCGCACCCAAGAACCTTATTTGAGGTCCAGGAAGACCCTGCTATGCTACAGGTCAGGCCACACAGGGCCAAGCGAACAGCCGTTGCCCCTAGGGCCCAGCTGCACATTCAAATGAAAACTGGATAGAAACTAGCTACAGAGTCATTTCCCATTTTCAAGCACTAACTTCATAAGCAGTCGTCTCTTTTTATAGCCGAATACTCATTGTTTCTATGCAATAATTACTTTGCATGCATGCGTGGCAGGTCTCCGTTTATTGCACAGTTCGCCAGTAGTCAGCTGTGTTACACACATAACGTGTCACATTAAGACTGGACAGTCCCGATAAATGAGGCAGTAGGGAAACACAGGGCAACAAGGGCGCAGCGGGCAGATGTCCCAGCACAGCCGCATGTGGGCAGGCCCCTGGAGGAACAATTTTGAGCAGCGTGGCTTCACCTGCAGCTGCTGGCCCTCCCTACTCGAGCAACCCCCGACCTCCCCCTGCGTTGGCTGCACCGTAAAGCATGGGGGGCACCTCACTGACCAACCTAAGGGCAAAAAAAACCCCTTGTGGCAGCTCCTACCACACGGACATGGGAGGGGAAGGACCCTGACGCTTTTCAGAGGCCCATGGCAGGCTCTTTGCTCGTCCTCCCCTTGGCACGTTCGGCCGGGCTACCTTGCTGGCGCCTTTCCCGCTGCCCCGCGCCACCCACCTAACGTGTGTCGGGGCCGCACAGACCCGGACCCGCGGAGCAGGCCCCCCACCCCAGCGACGCGGCTGCAGCCGGGGCGGCAATGCGGGGCCGTGGCACGAAGCCGCCGCACTGCAGGGTGCGGGGCGCCGGGCCGGGCCGGGCCGGCTCTTACCTGCGGAGCGGCGGCGGAGGCGGGTGGCGGTGGCGAGGGCTGCGGGTCCTGCAGCCGCGCGGTCTCGTCCTCCTCAGGGGACGCGTCCAGCAGCACTTTGCTGTTCTTGTTGAGTTTCCACATGGCGGCGGCGGCTC
>NW_017728918.1:36101631-36108802 GCF_001723895.1 Crocodylus porosus
ACACGCGCACACTCACACGCGGTCTCCTGTGGCCCCTGGCAGAGCCAACCACACCGCACCTGGGACAGACAGAGACAGCTCCCCAAGGCCCCCGCAGGCTGCAGTTGCTGCCCACACACACTCCGGCACTGTCCCCCCACACGCACTGTCCCCTGAGACAGCACATGCCCCGGGAAGCGGCATCAGACAGAAAGGAGCCAGGCTCCTCGTGAAAGCAGCCCCCGCCTGGCATCACCACAGCACCCCAAAGTCAGGCACGCCCCCTGTGACTTGCCTTAAACTGTCCCTCCTGTCCTACGTACAGCGCTACCCAACTCATTGCAGTTGCCAAAATGGCATGCAGATTGCACCCAGCATGTGGCACACGCAAAGAGCGTGTTGTGCCCCATAAATGGCACCCTGTACCGACAAAGAACGCTCTTCCCAACACACTGGTGTCCCACATGTGGGCAGCACCCCCCAGGCACGCCAGCCAAATCACTCCTATGCCATCTCGTGAATGAACAGCATCCCCACGCATTCCTACACCCTGCCACGTGTGCCCAGAGACACCTTTCACCTCACTACTCACTCCACTGCCAAACAAACAAAGCACTTGCAAAACCAGTCTACGCATCGCTTCTTGAAAACCGGCAGAGTCTACACAAACTGCACCTTTCACCACCACATCCAGTATCTCCACAGTGACAGCCCCTGTGTAATTCATTTGCAGTTATGATGCCAATACATCACAAGGACACCCTTGTGACAATACCCTTTTGTTACAAGGGTATTGACCCTGCAAGTATAATGCCTCAGACCCAAACAATGCCCCTCTTAGCATACCACACACACACAGATGAGATGACTAATTAAAAAGCACCACAGTCACCCCTACTTATACAATATCCCTAGTCAACGTGCTAAACTAGAGGTTCCCAAATTGTTGTCCACAGGCCTTTGAACAGGTCTGTGGATCACAGTGGGCTGTCAATGCTTTTATGTTTCCAGTGTTAAGGGTGCATGGGAGCTCATAAGAAATGTTGAGGGTTGAAGATTATTTGTCAGTCTAAATAGTTCAGGAACCACTGCCTCAAGCCATCTCCAGTGTCTTTCGCGCAGTATCTTCCTACTCACCACTCAGCACATTTCATTCTGCTTTTCAGTCCCCACCACCCAAAACAGCATGCACACATAGACACTACTCAGTTAGTGCTTTCACATGGACTATCCCCCAGTCCCTATTCAAGTACTGCCTTTCACATGGAATATCCTTCAGTGGGTGCAACTACACATGTGCTTTAATGAACAGTAGCCAATTTTACTGTGCATTAAAGTGTCACATAAAACCGTGCTGTTACACTAATGCATGATCAAATAGGTTACTGCACATTAAGCATCGCTAAAAAAGTATGTGCTTTTGGTACTGCGCATTCAGGTACACATTGGAGGTACTAAATGTAATGCACATTAGGAAAAGCACATTAATGCACATGTAGACGTGCCCAGTCACTCCTGAAGAACATGCCTTTCACAGTTACTTTCCCCCCACAGAATGTAACCCACACAGTGTTCTCCTCATCTCACAGATACCTCTCATGTATCCCACCGGTTCTTCCCAGCAGGCCATTGAGACTTGTGGGTTAGACATGACTCAAAATTAAATTGGTGAAAGAAAAGGAGATCTTACTCTTTTTTGGTGGCATTTTTCTGCAGAGGTAGATTCATTATGTTTAAATAATATACCTCATACATTGGTCTGTATGTCTGTTCCAGCCAATTTCTATGTTTTGTTTTCAAATAGGCAAACTGGCATTTCCTCCTGAGGAACCCTCATACAGCCATTTGATTTCCATTATTACAAATTAGGGTAGAGATTATACAGTAAGAATCTGGACAGATGTCCAGAGAATTGTCTCAGTATGCTTAACTGCCCAAACTGGTATCAGTTGAGACTGCTAAATGCTCAACCTTTCTCAAAGCCATACATATGCACCATTCTCACCTACACTGGAAGGTGACAAACTTGCACATACAGCACCATGCATCATGAAAGGATGTGAAGAATCAAAGCCTATCTAAGTCTCTTCATAACCGATTTGGTCCCCTCTTTTGAACAGATTTGTAGGAGCTAGTCCATGTGCAGTAATGCGTTGCTTTATGGTTTCAGTTGCAATGCATTCCTACCTGTCTAGCAGGAAAAGTGAGTGCATTGGAGACAGAATGCTGAGTCCCCAAGACCTGTTACTCAACATACTGTGCATACAAAAGAAGAGTTTCTTTACCTCAATACCAGTAGAATCTACCTGTATCAAAGTTTAAAAGTTCAATATGGAAGGATCATATTTTGAATCATAAAACAACATCCCTGCAATATGAACTAACTCTGTAACTTCAAATCCATCATCATTCTTGACCTAGCCTGTTCAGACTAAGGGTGCATTTTCTTACGTTTCGAGTTATGTATAAGTTTTTATTTTAATGCTCAAAGATACACCAGTTTGCCTCGAAACTATAACAGAAGTTGCAGCAGTACAGAATAGTCTGTAGCAGTATGGAATAGGCTTAAAACTGCATGAAAATTCAACAGTATTCACTGATGTAAAATTAAGCATGTGCACAAATGTTTGGAGGCTTGGGGTCTTGTATATTTACAACAAATTTTCCCTCAAAATTTACTTTTTGTTTTTTATCCCTTTCTCTCATAGAACTAAAAACTATTAAAAGTTTACCACAGAACTTATTTTCACATCCTACATTAATACTAACTGAATGTCAAGAGCCTGGGAGACAAAGTACCCTTCAATTATTAAAACCGGATCAGATTTAGCGTGAAGGTTCTTTCTAGAAGAGCAGATCAATTTGTAACTAGTTTTCTAGCCTCTCTCTTCTCACACAAATCTAAAAGTAAAAAGCTAAACAATTTCAAGAGATAATCTCCAACATTTCTTATTTACACGTGATTATATTTACTCAAATGGAAATTGGAGACAATTCATTTAATTCAGTTTTCACTTACTGATTTTAGTTGCCATTATTTTAGGTAAAATTATAAGCAGATTTCATGATCCTACATTTTTAACCCGTGTCTTTCTATTATTTTGTATCCTTGACAAACAATCGAGTCCCCATTAGGCCCTATTAGTGTGCACATGCTTGATTTTGTTCTTATGAATAAAGCCGCTGAAGATTCCCAATAGGACTATGCACACAAGTTATTCTACAGTTAAGGCTTTAGACCAAGGCTGTTTAGAATCCCGTCTCCATTGACATCCATGACAACTCTCCAGTTGATTTCAGTGGACTTGGTTTTTCATCTTCCCCCTCTTTTTGTTGTGGAAATTTCTAACACATACTTGAATATGATCAATATTTAATTCTTTTAAAAGTTGCTGATGATCTTTTTGAAGGTGTCCTGTAAATTTCAAGTTTGAAAATATATCATATTGATTTTTTAATTTCCTTTAAATGGCAATTATATAAAGTTATCAAAATAGTTCTTCCATCTGAATCAGAAAGCCTACCTCATGAATTAAGCTTGGCTGGTGTGTAAGAGAAATCAGAACCTGCATGCATTCAAGCCCAAAGTGTTCTCCTTCACCTTACTATATTATGCTGTTTGCCTTTAGCTGAATAAAATCTTTTGCAGAGAAAAAAGCGTGTTTGACAGACTTCTTAGAGATGATACTAGAAATGGTATTAAACATGCCTTTTGAAAAAAAAGAAGTTCATGCAAGTAACTTGAACTGCTGTTGCTGCTAAAGTCCAATCCTGTTACCTAAAAAAAACCTCACCAAATGAAACAGAAAAAGTAATAAACATGTAAAATGTAGTTTCTTTCCCTGGTGTTTATTCTTACTTGAAAGCCAGCTGCTATAAAAGCAAAGACAGAAAACATGGTTATATAAACCACTTGGAAACCTAGCAAACTTTTGCCACATCAGGCTATTTAAAACATTGCCTTTACTTTGCTTTTTTCGTTACTGGCTTTCCACAGCATTGAAAATGGTGAAGTTGTTTTTGCCAGCTAAGCCAGACTGTTAAAAAAGCAAAAGCAAAATGAGAAAGGTAAGAATGAAGAAAAAGTGTAGCAAAGGAAAATATCAATCTAGGAAAGGGATGAGAACATAACCCTAAGGTTTCCCTCCTTAGCGTTTTTCAGAATTTAGTTGAAGTGAGGTAAAGTGATGCTTTATCTCTCTTGCTTAATGTGGTCAGGCATCCTTTGGGATTAGGACAGCAACGATCCAATGTGATATAATAGGTCTGAAGCTTCCAAGAGATACAGAAGTAAGAGAGACCTGTATCCTTTTTGGCAAAAGTCACTCCATTTCTTTCATGCCACCACCTCTTTCAGCAAACTCAGAAAAGCAATGTCCAAGGAGGGCTGTTAACTTCATCCTAATTTACCAGTCAAAATGCATTTCCTTCTTTTTCTAGAATTGTTCACCTTATGTGACCATTTATTACTTGTTTGGTGCCCTTTAAGTCCCTGTTATCACAGTTCTTTCAATTTAATACATATGTATCTGTTTTTCTATCTCCAGTGTTTTCCTTGCTTCTATAAACAATTTGGAGTAAGGGGCTGGGTTGTACAATAGAGAATGAAAACTCAGTTCTGTGGTATCTTCTTTATGAGAAAAATTCTCCTCTTTATCAGAAAAATCTAGTCTACAACTGATAAGCAGGATGATAACATACTCAACTAGGAGTTAAGCCAAATGGGATTCAAAACAAGCAGCATCAAGCAATAGTTGCAATGGAGGTTCATACAGAGACAGTCCCTAACACAGGGGTGGGCAATTATTTCGGCTGGAGGGCCACTTAATGAGTTTTGGTGAGCTGTTGAGGGCCCCAAGGGTAGCCCTGCCCCATAGATGCCATCTTGGGAATGGAAGTCCTGCCCCAATCCCTGACCTTGCCACCAGAAACTGCTCCCCTTGCCCCAGAAGTACCCCATTTGGGAGGGCGGGGGTTGCCATCTTGAAACCAGAAAAAAGAATGAATCATATGCCAAAAAAATCAAACATCTATTATCACTTATTTTAATTTTATTTTGAAAAATATATTTATCCTGATTTATGTGTGTTTGCTTAGTATATCTAGAGGGAATTGCATGATAGCTCAAAATACAGTCTTACTCTCGTACATTGTGTGTGGGAGGTAAGGGGTGTAAGTGCGGTGGGGGAGTTGGGGAGTGGGTATGGGTATGGTGGGTGGGGTGTGTGGGGCAGGATGTGGAGAGATGTGGGTGTGGGGTATGTGGTGGTGTGGGAATCTGTGTGTGGAGTTATGGTCGGAGGTAGAAGTATGTGTGGGAGGGTGTACATGTGTTTGGGTATATAGTGGGGGGGTAGGAGGGTGTGTGTGCAGGGGGAAGTCCTTGGAGTCTCTGGAGTGTGCCAGTCCCTGGATCTGCATGTGGTGGCAGCAAGTGAAGCCAGCCTCGCCCGGCCCCATGGCACACAGCTCCCCATATTCCCACCTTAGTCCCTGGTCACAGGTGGCGGCAGCATGTGTAGCCAGCCCCACTCAGCCTCATAACTTGCAGCTCCTGCCCAAGTCCCTGGCTGCAAGTGGCTGCAGCGTGTAGGGCCAGTCCAGCCCAGCCCCATAGGACTATCACCTGAGTCCCCAGCTGCACATGGTGGCAGCATGCAGGGCCAGCCCCACCCAGCCCATAGTGTGCAGCTCCTGCACTCCTGCAGTGTACGGGGCCAGCCCAGCCAGGACCCATAGTGCATGGTTCTGTGTGTTCCTGCCTGCTTTCCCCTAGTGGGAGTCCCTGGCCCCAGCTTAGTGGGGTCTGTAGCTGAATTCCCACTCTCACAGGCAGGGAGGTTAGGAACAGCCACAGGGGTGCCAGCAAAAGCTCTTCTAGGCAGAGGCTTCTTGTCTCTATCACCCCCTGGCTCAGGGCTAGGGGCAGGTCAGGCCAGGCTGGGGTGGGAGGGTGCTTGCATATCAAGCAGAGTTGCACCTGCTACAAGGCCATGTCAGCTTGCAGAGGGGCAGTGAGGGCCAGGGCTTACAAAGGGGGTCCACAGGCTGGGTGAAATTGCCTGGTAGGCCAAATCCAGCCCCATGGACTGGATTTTGCCTGCCCCGCCCTAATATGACCCTTGGCATGTGCAGGACAAAATGATAAGAAACTAAGTCCAGTTGCAACCTCACAGATAATCATAAAAATGAGCTGTAACATTGCAAGCATAAGTAAGTAAAAAAAAGATTTAGAGTAGGGGCAGACTACCTGTAGCACAGGTAGACCTGCATGTGACTGCTAGGCCATGGCCTTAACAGGGAGCCTCAGATTGGTCAAAACAGCTTCTCATTCCAGCCTACAACATTATGACTGGTTGCCCAAGTTGATCCACGCCATCCTGAATCCACAAGCAGCACCCAGCCCGCCACCCACTCCATCACAGGAGTAGCCATTCAAATTCAGCTGATATTCTACTTTCTGCACTGGGGTTTATATGTGGGAACAAGAACCATCCAGAAAACAGGGCTTAATTCAACCTAGGACTGCTCAGCTGTTTCCTCTGGTGTTCTCTTTGACTCTTCTCTCTGCTTGATCACCCAGTTTCTTGGCCCAGCTTACTCCTTAACTCTGTGCTCTGCTTGACCTTAAAGCGTCTTCACCTGGCTTGTTCCTAGACCCTGTTTTTGTTTGACCTCCTTGCTTTCTGACCTTGTTAGTCCTTGGATTCTCCCAACCCAAGGTCCTTGATCCCTGAGTGGCCCTCAGGCTCAGCTGCCCATGTCTGATGTGACAGTGGCACATGGCAGATCAGGGAGGGGACAGGCAGCACAGCAGCTGATAGGTCAGGAAGCAGAAATCAGAGAAAGAGAATGGACAGAGGAAAGGGATCAGAGCTGCACTTATGGGGCTAATTTCTGGCATGCCTGCCAAAAGGACTGGCGCCCCACTAATATAGAGTCTTACTGCTAATGGCCCCTAGAAGCTGGAGACAGGGGTGGAATTTTAGGGCACTTAAACAAGTGCATTGCAGGAACTTCTGATCACACTGTAACTTTTGGGTACTACACAAAGTGCTTAAAGTTACAGTGTGATAGACCTTACCAGATGTTCAGGATTTGGTGGGGGGGGGCTTGGAACCTCCATGAACTGGCTGAGGCCAGGAGGCAGGGAGTACTGTTGCCCGCCTCACAGCATGCTCCACAGGCTCAC
>NW_017728918.1:36108813-36110136 GCF_001723895.1 Crocodylus porosus
TCTGGAAAGTTCAGGTCACCCACGATGACCACATCTTTTGACCTAACTACCTGCGTGAGCTGAATGAAGAATTCCTGATCTAGCTCTTCCCCTTGGTTGGGTGGTGTGTAGTAGACCCCCACTGTTAAGTCCCTTTCCCCTCGACTGCCTTGTATTCTGCCTTGTATTGTGCCCCTCCTCTGACTCTGTGCTACTTGATCATGTGTATTCCTTCTTGATGTCAGCGCCACACACCCACCTTTCCTCCATTCTGTCCTTCCTGTACAGCCTATAGCCCTTGATATTCACTACCGAGTCGTGTGTTGGGTCCCACCACATTTCTGTAAGCCCCACTATGTCTGGCTTGGTGTCAGCTAACAGGAGGGTAAGTTCCTCCTCCTTGTTTCCCATACTACAAGCATTTATGTAGAGGCATCTGAGCCTCATGAAGATGTGTGCACTGGCCCCTAATCTCAGCATTGTCCTGGCCCCCGTTTTTCATAGATTTCATAACTTTCATAGACATCAGGGCTGGAAGGGACCTCGGGAGATCATCGAGTCCAGCCCCCTGCCCAAAGGGTAGGAAGTCAGCTGGGGTCATAGGATCCTAGCAAGATAAACATCCAATTTACTCTTTAAGGTGTTCAATGTAGGTGCTTTAACCACCTCCACTGGCAGACTGTTCCAGACCTTAGCGGCTCGGACAGTAAAGAACTTTTTCCTTATGTCCAGCCTGAAACGGACTTGCAACAGTGTTGCTTACCTGGGTATTTGTTCTGCTTGTCGGTCTAGGCTGGGCTGTACTTGTGAGTACCACTTAGTTTAGTGATCCAAGGCTTCCTCTGCCCTTGTCTTCCCCTTCCCCCGATAAGCCTAGTTTAAAGCCTGCCAGATGGGATCCACCAACCTAGAAGAGAACACACGCTTACCTTTGGGGGAAAGGTGAAGCCCATCCCACCCGAGCATGTCTCCCATCATGATGTGCAGGTCGTTGTCTAGGGAGCCAAAGCCTGCCTCAAGACACCATTCCCAAAACTGCCAGCTGGTCTCTGTGATGCAGGTCTCATGTCGTCTTCCACATCCACTCACTGGTAGGACAGAAGAGAATACCACCTGTGCACCTATCTCCTTCAGCGTGTCCCCCAGAGCGTGGTAGTCTGCCATCAGGTGATCAGGGCTTCTCCTGGCCACATCATTAGTACCCACATGGATTAGGACCATGGGGTAGTAATCGGTGGGCTGGATCACAGACTGGATCATCCCCATCATGTCCTGAATCTTTGCTCCGGGTAGGCAGTAGACCTCGCGTGTTGAGGGGTCCTGGTGACAGATGGGGCCCTCTGT
>NW_017728918.1:36110391-36119841 GCF_001723895.1 Crocodylus porosus
TTCTTCCTTGGGTGCATGGCCCTGCAGGGAAAGGAAATAACCATCAATTTCATCCTCCACCTCCCTGATTCCCCTCAGCCTGCTAACCTCCTCCTGGAGCTCCCTCACCTGCGCCTCCAAGGCCCTAAAGCGGGCACCTGCAGGACAGGTGTAGGGGCCCCTAATCCCTGCCCCCCCAGCCTTGCTGGGCATCCCCTGCAGGCTGGGGGGGCAGGGGGACACCAGCTCCCCCATGGGCTTTGTCTGGGTGGAGGCCTCAGACAAGCCCCGGGTAGGCTACTCCCCCAGTCAGGGGCCCTAGCAGCACTCCGCATCGACACCATTGTATGAGTTGCTGTTTATTTATAGTTTAGTTTGGTGCCTTCGCCCTACCCTAACAGGAGTCTTTTTCCTGGCCCTTCCTGCCTGCCTGCCGGCGCAAACGCCAGTGTGATCTTAGAGAGTGTGCCTGTTTGCTCGCTCTGTTCGCATGGCACGGCTTGGGAGCGCGGCTCCCTACTGTCTCAGCTAAAATGGATCAGGGCGGCTTCCCCACCAGATCTGGCTCAGGTGTTTCTGGTTCCTCTGCCCCACTTACCTTTGGTGGATTAGCTGATGCTGCCCCCACTGCTAGTTCCACTGCTGGTGAGTCCACCTCTGCCTCAGGTCAGGTAAGGGGGCACATGTGTGTGGGATGCACATGTGCCTAGATCCCTCCTCTTCTCCCTGCTCCTGGCTCCTGAGGCAGAGGCGGACCCTGTTTTCAAGCAGAAGTGGTCAGGGGCCTGATCCTTTTTTTCTGTAGAGCCTGCCCACCTCTCCCAATGCTGGGGGGCCAAGCTGAAAGCTATATTAATGCAATCAGCAACATTGCAAACTAAACTACATCTAAATGTAGTTTAGTTTGCAATGATCAAAGTAATTTAAACCACCCCAAGTCTTGCGTGTTGTGATGCCATTAAGCCATATAAAGTGACATTTTTGTCATATGTACATGTTAATGGCCTCATGTGTACAAGCAGTCAAAGACACTACAGTGGGGATGTTCAACTGGCACCCATGGGATGCATGTGGACCCTGGGTTTCCACTTGTTTGTTACTGCACCTTGTTCCAGCTGCAGCAGCAGCCAGGGCCTTGGAGCTCTCCCTCCCTTGGCTAATGCTGCCTCATCCAATCCCACTGCAGTGGGATGGGGCAGTGCAGCATATCACAGCTCCCTGTGCTAGGAGAGCTGGTATCCCTGAGCCCCCCTGAAGCATAGTGCCAGGGGGGATCCTGCAGAAGATTCAAGTGAGGCGAGTCACTGTGCTGCACTGGGATGGTGGTTGGAGATGTCTGCACCTGCCCACATGCAGTGCAAAAGAGTAGAGGAGCACCTGCCCACATGTCTGCATACAGTGAACAGAGTAGGAGACTGCTTGCCCATGCACATGCAGTGGCATGTAGCCTGGGAGGCCTATGACCCTCACTAGTGCAGCCTCCACAGTTTGTGCCCCGATGGTGCAGCCTGTGGGGTGTGCACCGCCCAACCACTTACAAGTTGGAGAGCTCAGAACTAGAAAATGGAAAACAAGCAATCTGGGCCAGATCCTCTTTTTCTTCCACAATGGTCTAATGGGGAAGCTGGCAATCTCCCGAAGTGCAGTTAACCTGCAGAACCTCATCTATACAATGGAGCAAAAAGAGATTGTGCCTTCCTAAGAGACAATCCCTGAATTTCCCCAAAATTGGTAAGACATGAACTCCTCCCAACATTGGCTTGAATCTTATATGCACAAATACAGAGCTAATATTTTTAAACATCTTTATCATTAAAATGATAGCATTGCTGGATTTTCATCAGCTTGCATTTTCACACTGATGAAATATAAAATTAAGAATCCAAACACTTTATTTTAAATAAATGTTTTCTTCTTGCTGTTATAAAAAGCTTGTAACAAACTGTATTTAAACAGATAGACTAGGGCTGAGTTATTCCATACCAAATGAAATACTCTTGAAAATTTGCCGTTAAAGGTAGTAACAGAACTGATCAACTGCAGACTCCCATACTGATGACCACAGCCAAAAACCTTGCACAATATGATTGCACCAGATGTTATTTGCTTTTAAAGTCCAGTGGAAACTTTACATACTTTAGATGAATGAGATCACCAAGAAATAAAAAATCCCACTGCTTAACTTCAAGACCAACAGGTTGGCAGCCTAATATGAAGATTTAAAAATATGTGTGCAGAAGCAGGATTCAAAGAATAGATCATTATGCAAAACTAGGTAATACAGAGCTATATTAGGGTCAGTCTTACAAATCTGACTTTGGCTGCAATTCAGATTTGATCCCAGAAGTTTGTGATGCTTATCCGAACCTTTATCAGAAGTATCTGAATTATCTGATATTTGACACATGATAAGAAGAGTGAAAAAATAAAGTTTTCCATTGATGGCATTAAGGAACATGAAACATAACAATCCTTGGTATGTATGTAGTAATGCAATAATGATGATTCCAAGATCCCTTTCCGCCTCTGTGCTTTCAAGAGGGGAACTCCCCAGCCTGTATGTATGCTGTGGATTCCTTCTCCCAAGGCGCAGGACCCTGCATTTGTCTCCATTGAACCCCATCCTATTTTCATCTGCCCACTTTTGTAGTCTGTCTAAATCTATTTGCAGCCTCTCTCTCCCTTCAAGTGTGTCCACCTCACCCCACATCTTAGTGTCATCCACAAACTTGGACAGCGGGCTTTCCACCCCCTTGTTCAAGTCGCTGATGATGTTAAACAGTGCGGGCCTGAGGACTGAGCCCTGGGGTACCCCACTGCTCACATCTCGCCAGGTTGAGTACAACCCATCCACCGCTACTCTCTGAGTGTGCCCCATCAGCCAATTTTTTACCCATCCAACTGTAGACATCAGTGCCATGGTTGCTTAATTTATTGATGAGGATGGGGTGAGAGACAGTGCCAAATGCCTTCTTAGAAAGACTATGTCCATGGTGACACCCTCATCCAAGGATTTAGTCACCTAGTCATAAAAGGCAATCAGGTTGGTCAGGCAGGATCTGCCATTGACGAATCCATGCTGATTGCCCCTGAGCATGATCTCCCCTGCCAGCCTCCCACAGATGTGCTCCTTGATGATTCTCTCCAAGATCTTCCCAAGCACCGAGTTGAGGCTTACAGGCCTATAGTTACCTGGGTCCTCCCTCCTCCCTTTCTTGAAAATTGGGACCACATTAGCCAGTTTCCAATCCCCCGGCAGCTGGCCAGATAACCACAATTGCTTGTACAGCTGGGCCAACGTCCCCACGATGACCCCTGCCAGGTCCCTCAACACCCTTGGGTGGAGTGCATCTGGACCTATAGATTTAAAAATGTCTAGCCCTTCCAGAAGATCCCTAACGACATCTGCGCTGACTGAAGGCCTGACAGAGCTATCCCCAAGATTGTCCCTACATCTGGTAGGTGGGATGTCCTGGTCCTTGTTCAAGAAAACAGAGGCAAAGAAACTGTTAAAAATATCAGCTTTCTTGTCTGGTTTAGCCACAAGATTACCGTTTGCATCTTGCAGAGACCCTACATTGCCTGGTGCCCTCTTCTTGCTCCCATTTACTTGAAAAAGGACTTTTTGTTGTCCTTAATCCTGGATGCTAGCCTGACTTCCAATTAAACACTTAATGAAACAACACCAAAGAAGCAATAAACAACAACAATGACCACATAAAAATCCCAAACAATCCTAAAATCCCAAAAAGGTCTGAGGGGAAACAGTATTAATAAGAGAGGAGAGTTTTATTTGACTGGTCCAGCGATCTTCTTTCATAGATCTCTTCCTTGGAGGCTATAAGTAAGTACCCCACGCCACCCTGCTTTGGGAAAATGGTATACTTACAAAGAAACAGGGGAGCTGCTGCTAAAGTGCTGCAGCACACCTGAGGGGAGGTGAAGCTCAGGAAACTGACTCCTGCCTGTTCCAAGCTGAAGATACGTTGAGGCCACGAGATTTTGGGGCAATGTATTGCCTGGCTGGGTGTCCCTCAGGTTGCAGGTGTCCTGCACTTCACGCTCTGGACACACTCACACCTGAGTTCGCTCACCCTTTTCCACTCTGGGCATTCTGTCCTCAGACACTTCAATCCAGTTTACTCTCAGTCCCCCAGTCTCTCACAGATGCACACAACCTTTCTCAGTCTCTCTCTTTCCCTCAAAACAGCTCCAGTCACACATTCATGCCTCAGACACATGCCTCACACACACAGAGCTCTGCCCTTTCAGGATCTCTTAAAGGGCTTTTGCCCATGGCACTGCAGAGCTCTGCTCACAGCACTTTTCTGCACTCGCCACCTTAGGAAATGTGGCGGTTGAGGTGGATCACGTAAAAGTGGGCACATAAGTTCACACACGGGTCATCAGATGACCTGCTACCTCAACTATAACACAGAACTATATGAGCCAAGCCCTGATTTCCACCATTACAGTCCCTTCCTCAATATCTTTTATGGATCACCATCTTAAGGTATCATCACACATAACACAAGGGGTTGGGTCATAGTTTCAGATGTCTCTTTGGTCATTACTATGTCCATTCATTATGTCAACCTTGCGCCTCATTTTGGAGAGGAACTTCTCCGGGACTATGGACACTTATTGACTCAACATTAACCTTTAAATAATTTTAACTATTCATCTAACCAGTTAGACATTGTCATTCATTTCTCCATACCTCAGCACATAATCGTCATCCATATCTTTCCTCTGTAACAATTCTTCATTCAATTTACTCCTCATTCGATCTTCCATTCTTATCATTCTGTACACATATATGAATCTTCTCTTCATTCTGCACATCCACCACAGCATACGCAGACTCACAATTCCCAAGCATACTTGTCCAATCATAATGAAGATGATGGGGTGGAGCAGGAAGTTCCACACTCCTGTAGCCATAGGAGACCCTCCTATGTCTCCCACCACTGGTGGTGAGCAGTCTTTGCTACTCTGTCCAGAATTTTTACAATCTTGGTATTATTGTGTATGAATACAATATACATTCGTTCTGCCTTTTCAACATTGGCTTGAAGTAATTCTTTGACACCATCATGCAGAATCATTCTTTTTAAAAGTGCTAAGTCCATACCTATATGTGTTGACATTAATTCATCATAAATGGTAACATTTTCTACAAGGGAAAAAATTATAAGTTGTTGGGACAGACATGTCCACATCACATGCGTGAATATGTGACACATGACAAGCACAAAAGGTACTGTTTTCCCATGTTACGATAACTCTATACTAATGATTCAATATGATGGAATTGCACCATGTATTTATACAAAGACATTGTTGATCTAATATACATAGTGGTAGATGCATTGTATGCTGGAATTAAGTCAAAATGGTATTATTCATAGATTCATAGATACTAGGGTCAGAAGGGACCTCAAGAGATCATCGAGTCCAACCCCCTATCTAGGCAGGAAAGAGTGCTGGGGTCAGATGACCCCAGCCAGGTGCCTATCCAGCCTTCTCTTAAAGACCCCCAAGGTAGAGGAGAGCAGCATCTCCCTTGGAAGCCCATTCCAAACTCTGGCCACCCTTACCATGAAGAAGTTTGTCCTGATATCTAGCCTAAATCTGCTTTCTGTCAATTTGTGACCATTGTTCCTTGTTACCCAAAAAGGCACCCTGACGAACAGAGCATCTCCGATCCCTTGCTGTGTCCCCCTAATGAATTTGTAGGCGGCCACAAGATCACCTCTCAACCTTCTCTTGTGGAGACTGAAGAGGTCCATGTCCCTCAGTCTCCCCTCATATGGCTTGCCCACTATATGAGCGGCCCTACTCTGGACCATCTCAAGTCTATCAATATCTTTGTTGAAGTGCAGCACCCAAAACTGGACACAATACTCCAACTGCAGTCTGACAAATGCCACATAGAGGGGAAGTATCACATCCTTGGATCTGTTTATCATGCATCTGCTGATGCATGATAAAGTGCAGTTAGTTTTGTTGATGATTTTGTCACACTGATGACTCATGTTCATCTTGGAGTCCACTATGGCTCAGAGTTCCCTTTCCGCTTCTGTGCTGCTGAGAGGGTTATTTCCCAGCCAGTAGGTGTGCTGGATATTTTTGCACCCTACGTGCAGCACTCTGCACTTGTCTTTGTTGTACTGCATTCTATTGTGTACTGCCCACTTTTCTAACTTGTCCAGGTCTGCCTGCAATCATTCCCTACCCTCTGGAGTGTGCACTTCACTCCACAATTTAGTATCATCAGCAAACTTGGAAAGAATACACTTCACACCTACATCCAAGTCACTGATGAAGATATTGAAGAGTACAGGTCCAAGGATTGAACCCTGCAGGACCCCACTACCTACATCCTTCCAGGCTGGTACCAACCCATCTACTACCCGTCTCCGGGTGCGACTGCTAAGCCAATGTGTCACTCCCCATGCCCCTTTTACCTGCTCTCAATAAGCCCCTGCATGTTTGGTTTCCAGACAGAACTCACCCACATTTGGCTTGCCTGCAAAGAGTAGATGCTGGTCTCTGGCTGCTTTGCCCAGGAGGAGAGGATGCTACTTGCACTGCCGTAGAGCAGGGTGGAATTTCTTCTGTGATGGCATAGGTGGACAGGCTTGTCTTTGATGGTTATTTATATGCATTCAGCATTAATAATTTTTTTCTTTTTTTTCTGCAGTCTAGGTTGAGACAGCAGTGCACGTTCAGTGCTGAAGCCTGTCTCTCACAAGTAACTGGGGATGACAATGACATATCTACTGACGAAATCTTATCCCAAGGCAATGAGGATGCTGACTTTGTAGAACACAAGTAGAAGGGCAATGTACAAGGGTGGATGTCAGGGGGTGCAGTGGTGCAGTTGCCCCTCCTACCCTTTGATTCCTACTCCATCCAAACTTCAGAACCACCTGTCTGGAAGGAGCAGAGGCATCTCTATTCAGCCAGTGCTGACTGAGTCAACAGACTTCATGGCTAATTATTATCTACCAGATTACTACTAATCTCTCTTCACTCCACAAATGTAAATGACCCTTTCTCTTTTTTAATGGTCTTTGTCCCAGGGGGACAGTCACTGGAAGACAAGAGACTCCTCCCATGGTAGGACTCAGGACAGGGACAGCCTGCCCCTACAAGAAAATCCTTGAAACTGGGGTAAGCTTACTGATTTCAGTTCAGGGAGAGGTGGATGAGCCGTGCCAGCACAAAGTGTCCATGTGGTTCATGACCTGTGCTTATTCTCTATTGGTGCCTGTATGAGCAGGTCTCATCACCCTGGGATGCCACCTGGCTGGGATAAAAGCTGGCACCAGGAAGAATGCCAGGGGAGCACCGCAGGGAGTAGAGGATGGAGGTGCTTCCTACGCTGGACACAGGTAGTACCAGCGATCAACAAAAGACCTGGAGGTGTTCCCACCGGAGAGGTTCATGAGTGAAGAAAGGAGCCTGGATGATGTTGAGGGAAAGCTGGGACCAGTGGTACTAGAACAGTGAGTGGGGATGGGTCACAGCCCTGCCGCCCCCCCATTCTTCTGTTAATTTCTTCTTTCTTTTTTTTGTTGCCATTGGAGACTGTCTGAAAAGACCCTGAGGTGAGGGTCAGGTCTGCAGTCAGCACTCTAAGCGAGGAGTGGCTGGGAGACTCCCACAGGCAGCTGGGCTAGAGCCCAAAGACCCAGCAGAAGAGCAGGGACAGCCCAAAGATCCTGAAGCAGAAACAGCAACTGGGTGGAGTCAATGGCAGCCCAGCTGATGAAGAGAGCAGGGAAAGTCATCACCAGAGGTCAGGCCACACCAATGCTAACAGACCATCCTGAAGCCTGGTGCAGGGATGGGGTGTAGAGCCCCATGGATGCCCATCAGGGGGTGCACCTGAGAGGGGAGCCCACTACTGAAAGAAAAATTCAAGTCATGGCATGAGAGTCTCTGGTCTTCTCTTGAGAAGATCATGGGGTCTTTCTGAGACCACTGGAGCTTATGCAGCAGCCAGTATTAGGAGCATGTGCCAAGGCGGCACGTGAGCACCTCCTCGAAACCCGGCGAGCACAGTCTTGATGTTCTGTCAATTAAGATATCCTTTCTTGTGCAATTCTATTATCTTTTAGCCATTTCTGGTAATGGCTTTCTTCTATCTTATAGGCCTTCAGACTGCTTTTAGTTCTAGCTGAAAACATTAACTTAGATGTGGATATATTAACTCAGGTAAACATTAATCCAGGTATGGCAATGACTGACATTGAAGTGTTGGATGTACTGTCAAGACTCTCGACAAGGATAGATTTTGCTTCATAAACCTGAATAAGAGTTGTACATTTAACTATAATAATTAGCTAACTAATAAAACAGTAGTGCTTGACTATTTTTGCCTAATACATTTCTTAAATTTCATGTATAATCTAGCAAATCAGAGCATGCTCCAAGAATTTTTTTCCCTTTGATCTTAAAAATGAATAATATAGTGCTGGACCTCTAGCATAGTCATAAAAATTCTAGTTTCTCTTTAACTTCAGAAAAAAGTCATAGTGTTATATGTCATGATGCACCATATCATCTGCATCCTTCTTTTCAAAAATCCTAGATCTGCCTATGGCAATGTGTATACATACCAATCCAGGGACTCTTCTGTTCCAGGACAAACACAGACACAAATGGTTCTGGTCCAAGTGCAATGTCGATTTTTGGCCTGAGTGCTGCTGAAAAATGGGTTATTGTGGTTTAGTGTAGATAGAAAGGTAGAGGTGGAGTCACACGATTTAAACACCTATTGTGCAGGTACAAAGTTTAGGGTAATTTGAAAAGGAATACTCGGAGAAAGGCAGAAAAGTTGGTATGTAGATGTGGTGTGTAAGATCAATTTCTAAGGAAATGTAGAAATGTTTGTGGCCTTTGGGCTACTGAAGAAGATGCAGTGCAGTGTACCTATGCAACTACTATTTGTAAAATGGTGGTCAGTAGGACTTGTTGGAAAGGACAGAACACTAGGGCATTATCACACTTAAGTTACATTGTGTAGGTTTATCTATACCATGGAGGAATGAGTCCATTAAAGGAATATACTGGATTTGTTTTAGAATCCCACAGCAGGTATGATATAGACATGAAACAAGAGAGTTAGTCACCCAAGACAGCAGGATTTATGGGGGCAGCATTAACTTCAGGCTTCCACTGTGCTGCCAGAGTGATTCCATGGGCCCCCTCCCCCACAAGATAGCACTCAGGGCCACTGCCCCCACCACCCCACTCTAGTTACACTATTGGTGTTATCATTTAAATTATTAGGACCTCATAATTAAAGACTTACCTCCTGAAAGAGAGAAATATTTTAATTGTCCTTACTAAAATCTCCCTGATCTCCAGACAACAATAAGAGAAGGGACTAGAGAGCCCCCCACCTGGCAGACACAGACAGCTGGGAGTCAGCAAAAGAAAGTTGCAGGGAGGATGGCT
>NW_017728918.1:36119941-36125771 GCF_001723895.1 Crocodylus porosus
GGGGGAGGGAGGGGAGGGGCAGAGGGTAACAGGGCATGCTACAGCTGTAGAAGTGTGAACCCACCCACAGCTGTAGCATGCTTCACCTCCCATGCCCACAGCACTGACTCGGAAACTGCTGGCTACATTTGAGCAGCTGTGAACGTGACCAGCAGCTGTCAGGTCTGGACTTGGGGTGGGTTGGGGGAGAAGGAGACAGGGCATGCTACAGCGGTGACTGGGTTCATACGTCCACCTCCACTCTTGTGGTAGGCTTAGCCCAGAGAGAGAGAGTGCGTGTGTCCAGCAAGCCAAAAGCAGTTCCAGGTGCCCAACACCATGCAGTTGCTGGAGTCTCCACCCGCCCACAAGCTGGATACCTTCCCTTGGTGGGCACCCACCCACAGGTCAGATCCAATCAGTTTGCAGGCCAAATCCAGCCTGCAAGCCATATTTTGCTCACCCCTGAACTAAATGGACCATCAGTCTGATCCAGTATGTCAATTCTTATGTCCTTGTGTTCCAATAAACCATTTGGGAATGAAGGAATCCTTCAGTGGTATTGTTCACTATGTCAATCAATTTAGTAGACTGAAGGTAGCAGAGAATGGCACTTTAAAAACTAACTGGTTCAAAAAGGCATGGACTTTCATAGGCAACACATCACATCCTATGAACCAGCAGATTGGAATCCTGATTTTCATTGCCTTCTAAAAGAATGGCATAATTTAAAAAAAGTGCAGCTGACCAGTTTTATTTGAGATATTTTGTATAACGCTGATCAAAAATTAGTTCCTGAATAATTTGATGCATTTATTTGGAAATAAATAATCTTCCACTACAATAAGAAAAACAAGAATGAAAAAAATTGCAGGATTAGCACTTGAGGTACTGAAGCCACAAGATACAGTGCTCATGAAGGATCTTACCTACATCCATAAAGACAGCCAAGACAGCCAAATGTACCATCAATTAAATTAATAAATTAGGGAGAGAAATAATTTATGTTAAAAGAAATAAAGACTCTGGCAAAACAAGAAGTCCTCACAGTCTATACACACCTTAGTTAAACAAATCATTTAAACCCATCAATGTCAATGGCACTACTTGAATGCTCAGAATCAAGTATGAGGCTAAATATTTTGCTGAATTGAGACCTTCTGCAATAAGACTATCATAATAGTTGTGAAATTTGATCCTAATGGCTTTTAAATGAAAGTAGGAACAACATTTTCTCCAAGTCTTCTGGCTACTAAAGAATTACATAACTTCTTCAACAAAGGAAAGCATCCCTCTTCAGCAAAGCTCTTAAGCATGGACTTAAGAGTTTTGCTGATCAGGGATGGTCTTTAGCGCATACTTCCGCACTTCTCTGAATCAGTCCTTTATACAACCATTCTGTTCTGGTTTATCTGTCCATGATTTTGTGAATTTCAGTTGACATCTGTGGTAATAAAAGAACCTTAATTGATTGCAGTATCAGTTTGATTGAAGTATCAACGCCTTGTTCTTTGGATGTCTTTACCTTTTCAGGAATACAGACTGCATTCTTGTGACACCATAAATTAGTTATCAAACTCATCTGGCCCTACAAGGCAGATGAACAGGGCCTAACCAGTCTGCAGGCCAGATCAGGCCCACAGATCCCACTCCCCTGAATACCAGATTCAGCACCCACTGCATCCATTCCAACCAATCCAGGCATGTACTGCATATGGTGCCCATTCCAGTCACTCTGGGGTGGGTGCTGAGTGCAGCACAGGTCCTGAACTGGTTGCTGCAGGCTCCACATGCAGTGCAATTCTGGACCAGCTGGAGAGAGCAGTGCAGGTGGTGGAACCAGCAGGCAGGCTGAGTCCCGGACTGGCTGTTCTCTGGTGATGCATGCAGTGCAGGTCTGGAAGAAGGCACCACATACAGCATGTGTCCTGGGCCTTACACACAGTGGTACATACTGCATGTGGCATCTGCATCAGCTTGAGATCCAGAGCTTGCACCAGGGAATGGATGATAGGGCTCTGTGACACTCCTTCCATAAATAAAAAGGCACTATCTAAAATCCTAATTCTGCTGTCATTGAAGTCAGTAGAACTCCCAGTGCAACTGGGAAAAGACCAGACATGCACATGTGGAGTTACTACAGAACTACTAGCTGATTTGTGGTACCCTTTGACCATGCTGTAACTTACTCATGTGCCCACACTCTGATGTAAAGTTACCCCAGCTACATACCAATTCCACCAACTGACATTAGCAGCATAGGGATGGTAAAGAGACTACCCAACTTTAAGACTGAATCCCATTGCACTGATATGATTCTACTGGGACCTATTATATGAGTATTATGGCTAGAATTTCTCATCAGAGTAACACACAAGTATTCAGTAAGCTATGAACACTGTTGTTAAAATGTTTAATTAAGAGCTGTTTAAAACATGCTAATACCAACTGTAGGCAGAGTTCCAAGCATTTTAGTGATGATTAAAGAGTATTTAATTTAAATCACCCATTCTGTTTAACTAGACAGGGCAAAAACACCCATTATATACCAAAGGATATTTGCTTTAATGTTTATTATGATTTTTATATGGATTGTTTGTGTATTTGTATCTTTTCTTGTTTCCATGCTATCTCTTAGTGTCCTTGTCTGTTGTCGGGGTAATTGACTTCTGCTTTGATAATAATAATTATACTCTGAACTAATACAGCACCTTTCATCCAAGAATCCTAAGACCCTTAAATATGCATTCCTGAATTAAACCTCACAAGACATTTATCAAATAAATTCTTCAGGGCAAGAACTGTGTCTTTTATTTTTGAGAGCAAATTGATGGTGCTACTGGAATCAAGTAGTAAATCATAATATCATATCATATTCCAATATTTGTAGGGAAATTGACATAGGTCAGTTAAATGACTTAGGGAAGAGGTGCTTATTTCTTGGCCTGTAAGTGTAAGGCCTGATCTGGCTCTCCACTAGGCATCTGCTCGTGGGGCCATAACCATAACTTAGGGTAAGAAAAGGAGGTGAACTGAAAAGATGACACCTGATCACAGGTCTCCTGAGTCCCCCTTTCTATAGGGAAAGGACACTTTTCTTCCTAAGGCTTGACCTGCACTAGACATTTTGCTAAGTCATCTTTTGTCATGAGAAATTTGCATGCATCCAGACAAATTTGATATAAGGTGACAGGCCCCAAGCTCTGACTGCTACATTTACAATTTTGTTATCTACATACCAGCTGCTTTGATGCATTGGAATTCCAGCAAGTCAGAGCAGACTTGATTAACTTGATAACTTGATTAATCAAGTCTACTGGAATGGGAAATTACTGCACTCCAGCAGCCTCCTGAGTCTTGTGTATCAGTATCCCCACACTTAAAAATGGTGATGGGGGCACTTTAACTAAAGTTTGTCAAACAAGCTTTAGTCAAGCACCCCCCTGCCACTTTGAAGTGCAGAGATGCTGATACATGAGATGCAGTGGCACTTGAATTAGAGCAGCTCTTAAAGCCTAATTAAAGCACCATCCCCACATATAAAAGTGCCCCCTGGAGTCTGAAGGTAAGATTCAAACTGGTCAGTTAGGTACCTAAGTAAGTGCCTAGTTTATGAGGTAACTGATAAAGGAATATAAACCAAGAAATATGATAGGTACAAGAATGCTGGGCAAAAATGGAGGATTTCTAAATGTCTAAAATAATTGTCATTGATTTTGACCCTTTGCAGGATTTCTAAGCATGATAGCTTTGTGTTTTTTCTTCCCCATGACAGCAAGAAATCACTTTAAAATATTAACAAGGAGATAAGAGTGCAGGCCAAGATGTAGAAAAACAGGTTAAAGAATATTTCAACAAAATTGATATGTTCAAGTTGGCAGAGCCTGATGAAATTGATTCTATGGTGCTTAAGAAACTAACTGAAATAACCTCTGAACTATTAATGAGTATCTTCAAACACTTTTGGAGCACAAAGTAGGTCACAGAGGACCAGAAAAGAGCAAACAACTGCCTAACTTTCTAAGCCGCAAAGGAGGAATCAGGGAATTATGGATTAGTCAACCTAATATTAATCTTTGAAAAGATTCATAAAAAAAATTAAGAAAAAATCAATTTATATCAAACAGAGAAAAATAAAATTACTAGAAAGAGCCAGCATGGATTTGTAAAGAGCAAATCATATGAAATCAGTCTAAATTACTTCTTTGACATGATAACTAACCTAGTGGATAAGAGGGAAGCAGTCCATATTATATACTTTGATTTTCTATGCTCAGCTGGTGTACTGTGTCCTGTTTGGCTCACCACACTTTAGAAAAACACAGATAAACTGAAAAAAGTCCAGAAGATAGGAAGAAAAAAAGGAGATCTAGATAATATGGCCTGTGAGAAATTATTGAAGGAATTGCTCAGTGTAGAAAAGAGATGACTAGGATGGACAGGGCAAGGGAAAGGCAAGTGAATATATACAGAATAATAGTGCCATTCTCTTAAATTTGTCTAGAGAATGTGTTTTCTTCTTGTTTCTCACCAGAATATGTTTGTATCAATACTGACTTATAATACAAAAGTCTGCAACACAATGTCTTTAGTTTCAGAGATAATAGGGTTTTTAAAGGTCCATGCTTAGAGAGGATGGAATCCTGGCCTCGTTGAAGTTAGTGACAATGTTCTCATTAACTTTATTGATTTTATCTGGGCAAGGATCTTACTCAAAATAACTTGATGCTGACAGGAGAGAAAACTTTACCTGTAGACAAATCAGTTTAATTTAAAAAGCTGCTTGAAATGGTTGCTACTGGGTTTGATAGGAAGTATGATCTGGATGGAAGGATTGAAAGAGATGCTTTTACATTTTAGGATTTCTTTCTTCTGTTCAGTATTTACATTCCATAGGAAATAAATGCAGCCAAGATACTTAGCATTGTTTAGACATCTATAAATACTAAGACTTAAAAAATGAAAATGTGATAAAGTTCAAAGGAACAAGATTGATTTGAGATGATTCAAGACCTAGATGATAGTAATTTTATTGCCTCCCATTTTTCTCTTAATCATAGCCTGAATTTCAGATCCAAAATAGGTAGGAAGGTAGTTACGTTTCTTCTGCTAGAAGCTTGAATTAAATGACTCTGAAGTAAATGATTGAAGTAAGGGACATTGACTTGAGTGGGTGTTGGACCAGGTCTTTTAGTTTCTATAGAAACTCAGGTTAGATTCAGGTTAACTTCCAAACAACATCTTTGCCAAAAAAGCTCTCTCAGGATGAGTAAATATTAGTAGCATAACTACTGATGCAGAGATGCCCTCTGGTAAAGATTTAAGAATGTCAGCATTGCCCCACTCCCTTCTAATCCTGTTGTTTGTATTGTGCTAAGTGCTCAATATCATTGTTCTTACAGACTACCTGTGAGGTTAACCTCAGGCGCTATCCAGTTGTGTCCCACTATCTGCTGCCAACAGGTTGTTTCCTGCTTTTTTCACACTCTGTGGTATTCCTCTGCCCACAGCTATATTCTAGTTTACACTTGGTTCCAGAGCATTTTTCAAGACCACAGTCTTAACTCCAAGCAAAAAATTAATCCCAGGTGTTCTCAGTTTGCCTGTCAGACTACATGTGACAGTAATTCAGCACAAAAGGAATGGATGGCTTCACAGTTGATGTGAAGAGAGCCTCAATTGGTTGTGTTACACTCTAATAGGGTTTGTGTTAAAACTCTGAAAGGGACTTAACCATTTAGGGGTGGGGCTAAAAAAATTGTTGCTTCAGCCATAAGAGGTTTACGCTAATCTGGGAATTTAGTTTAGGCTAAAACCACAGAAGATTATTCTGCTTCGAAATTAGTTTATG
>NW_017728918.1:36155355-36173920 GCF_001723895.1 Crocodylus porosus
AGCCTCCACAAGAGAAGGCTGAGGGGGGATCTAGTGGCCTGTTACAAACTAGCCAGAGGGGACCAGCAGGTATTGGGGGAGTCTCTGTGCCCCCGAGCACTACCAGGCATGACTAGAAATAAGCTGGCAGAGAGTAGATTCAGACTAGACATGAGGAGGCGCTACTTCATGGTCAGGGCAGCTAGGATCTGGAACAAACTTCCAATAAAAGTTCACTCACTGGGCTCCTACCCTTGCGGTCTTTATGAGGAGGCTAGATGAACACTTTGCCAGGGTTGTTTGACCCCAGTACTTTTTCTTGCCATGGCAGGGGGTCAGTCTTGATGATCTGCTCTGGTCCCTTCTGACCCTACCAACTCTGAAACTATGAAACTAGGGTCCTATGGCTGGTAGGATGACTGGGGCTGCCCAGGAATGGGTTGTTTTGCTCTTGGGGCAGTACAGGAAGATGGCAGGAGGGTGGCTCAGTTTGCTGGCCACTGGAGAAGGTGGTGGAGACAATGCAAGGGGTGCTAAAAGCCTGGGCAAGCTGCTAGCTGGACACGTGCTGTCCCAGCTTCCAGGCGCCCATTCCAATGCTTCCCCAAGCCCGCTTGGGCTTCCAGCATCCCATCCACTATCCCTACTGCTTTCTTCAGCCTCCAGCAAAACCAACCACCCTCCTGCCACCTCTCTACACTGTCCCAGGGGCAAGCCAGCCCCAGCTGTCCTGCCAGCCACAGGACCCTGCTTTCAAGCAGAAGCAGCGAGGGGCCTGATCTTTGGTGTTGCAGCTGGGGGGTGAGCTGCCAGTGGGCTGAGTTGCCCCTGAGCTGCAGGGAATCCAAGTCCTTCTCTCTGTAGTGGCGCTTCCCCCTGGGGATGCCCAGGTGGGCTGCTAGCAGACTAGGTGCTGCCCCAGCTCAGAGGCAGAACCCAGCCTGACCTTATTATTCCCTGAGCCTGCCTGCTGGAAGCCCAACAGGCACTGCTTCCTGGGCAGGCTCAGGGAACAGTTAGATTGGGCTGAGTACTGCATTTGAGTTGGAGCAGCATCTGACCTAGTGGCAGCCTGCCCAGGTGGCCCCAGGGAAGCTGCCACCATGGAGGGAAGGACCAGGCCCCCAATAGCTCAGGGGCTGATCTGCCCGCCAGCAGCTCACCCCCTAGCTGCGGACAGGCTCCAGCTCCCCCCACTCCCAAAAAAAAGGATCAAGCCCCTTCACCGTAACATGATAGAAAAATTGAAATGGTTTAGTCCTCAGGGTTTTATTTTATGCCCCATGTCACAGGATGGGGTCCCTAAGGATGGCCGTGATCTCCTAAGGCCCCTCGACCATGGCAATTTGGCCTGATGGGCACACTCTTTTCTCACCCACCACATCTTGATGTATTTTGTAATATAAGGAGGCTGCCTTCATGTCCTGTTGGCCACGGTCCTGATGGATTTCCTTGAACCCCATGGGTTCTGGACTCCTTGTGAATCCCGTTTCAAACTAGATGTCTCAGGGACACCCCAGCCTTATGGGCAATATGCATGGTTTCAAACCACCCCTTTACCATGCCCCAAGCCTTGAAGATGGTACTGCCATTGTCTCGCCTAGGCCTTGTTATAATTTGGCCCCTTGTCCTCACTGGACTGTCCGCAGCCCTGTCTCTTGCCTCTGTCTCTGTTCCCCTAGTGTCGCGCCCTCTCTGGTGCCAGGGTCTGTGCACCTCAAATGCTGCGCCCTCTCTGGTGCTGGGGTCCCTACGCTATAGTGGGCCCCCAATGAGGCTTCCTCCTTCCCCAAATAGCCTCACCCAAGCCACTGGTGTTATAAAACAACCGAATATAAGCCCCTGGGCTATAACATAGCATAAGCTACATAAAGTGTACTTGGCCTCTTTACATTACCCAGAGCAGAACTTAGTCAGGCCTCTTCCCTTCACTTACTCTAGGAGGGCTCCTTCTCCCTTGGCCACCAACAGAGAACTGAACTCCCTAGTCCCCATCCTGGGGTTTATATGGACCCAGAGTCCTGCCCCTTCCATCCAGCTGACAAGGTGCAGGCTAATTTCCTCATTAGCTAGCTGCCATGGCAACCTGCACCTGGGCTCCTGTCTGGCTCTTTGGGGTCTCCCCAGGCAGTTTCTGCTCTACTAGGAGCAGGCACCTAAGTGCCCTGTGACACCCCACCATTTCAAGTTAGGGGGCATAGAATTGTAACAGAGCACAGGATGTGTTCTGTTACTCACAGGGGCATGAACAGCAACAACACAGCATGCAGCTGCTTGTGATCCAGTTAGACAATTAGCTTATTATCATCCCCAGCTCTCAACAATCCCAGTTGGGAACTGTCTTGGGTCTGAGGGCAGCCTTGAATCCAAGGCAGAGTTGCCTTCTGCTAGATCCACGGGACTAGGCTGAGGGCACCTCCACAATGATTTGATTGGGATAGGAGAAATTTGATGTCCCACTCCAAACACTGTGTCTCCTGCCATGCCAAACATGTATATTTGGCATGTACATCTGGCATGTTTGAGGCACAATGTTTGGGATGGGGCATCAAATTATTCCAATCCCAATCATGTCATTGATTTTACCCTCAGCCCGGGTCTAAACGATTATTAATTGAACTGATTTACATACCATGCTGATTGTATTGGTAACAATTATATCACTATAGTTTTACCAGCATAACTACTGGCCTACTCTGTGATAGGGTAAGAACATGCAGACGAGTAGCTTGGAAGAGCTGAGGAGGTAAATCCTTCCCACTTTTTTTTCTCACATTAACTAGTTCACATACCCACACCTGTGATGGCCAAAACAAGAGGGGTTACTATCATAAGCAATAAATATATGTTCTTGGAGAGGACAATTCAGGCAATTGTCTGAGCAGTTAAGATTAGCTAATGTAAAGTTTGTAAGTTTGCAACCTGCAAGTGGAATTTGTCTGTCACAATTTAACCAAAGTGTTGAATCTGTTTGCACTGATCATGGGCCCCAAAAACAAGCAGAACTATAAGATTAGCTGATCTAACAAGTTTTTTAAAGGTCAAGCCATAACAAGATCTGACCACCTAATATAATTAACACATTCCAAGAATGTGCTAAGAAATAAAAAACCAGGGGTTGAGCTTGGGCAGGTAATACTAATTTCAAACCTCAAAGTAATGTGGTGTAATTTGCTTATTGGATGAACCTGAGTTCGGGCGGTAAACTTTCATGATAATTTCTAACACCTTTTGATCCCATAGGGTAACAGCTATAGGGCAAGATTGTGAGTGGCTCTAAAGCCAACATATTAGCATAAAATAAGGCATAAAAGAATGTGCATGTCAAGTGACCAGTTAGAAGGATGGGACAGAAGGACCATCACTGTACCAAGCCTGGACCCCAGACTCCCAGTCTAAGTGAGGACTGGATCCTGACCAAGGGACCTTCTCGGTAACCCCTCGGACAACATTGATCAGGGCCGCCTGACTTTTCTGGAACAACTTGGCGCACACCTGGCATAGAGGGACTGTCAATATGTTGCCAACCCCATGTGGGAACTCTGTCATTCTGTCTATCTGTTGTTATCATTCAGTATTAGCTCTTTATTACTGTACTATCTGTTTGTCACATTAACCTTTCTGTTAACTGATGTATGCTAAGCTATAAGTAAATTTGCCTTTACTTCACTCCCGACTTGCCTCCTCGATCCCGAACCTAGAAGCCTCATGGCTGATACACTCACAGTGCCTAGCCAGCCTGTGACACACATCCTAAACTAAGCCAAAAAAAGAAATATTTCTACTTTGAGTTATACCAATATACTTATCCCAGTAAAGTATAAAAGAAAGTATTATGTCATCATCAGTCCATAAATGCATTATTTAATCTTTGTGCAACAAAGCCACAACAAAGAATAAGGTAAGGTACAGAAATGAAATTTCATGAAAACAGAGCAACTATAGCAATGTGGAGCAGCCCTTGCTGTAGGTATGTGCAATTTTGGTAACCCTGAAAGTTCTGTAATCATCACAAAGAGCAAGTCCAACCTCCACAACTTACCAAGGGGGCCCAGCAGGGAACAGGAGAGACCCTGTTCCCTCAAACAATATCAGGAGTAACTAGGAATAACAGCCATAAATTGACTGAGAGTAGGTTCAGGCTGGACATCAGGAAGCACTACATCACAGTCAGGGCAGCTGGGATCTGGAACCAACTTCCAAGGGAAGCGGTGCTCGCTCCTACCCTGGGGGTCTTCAAGGAGGCTAGATAATCACCTTGCCGGGGTCATTTGACCCAAGCATTCTTTCCTGCCCATGGCAGGGGGTCGGACTTGATGATCTGCTCAGGTCCCTTCCGACCCTACCAACTATGAAACTATGAACTGAAAAATTAGTTTCTCATTTTCTATGAAGAGAACGTATTTATGTATGCAATTTGCAAAGAGTTAGTAATATATTTATATATATTTTAATAAACAATCCATTGTTATATATTCCTGTAGTTGTGTAGATTACCTGTTGTTATATAATCATCATGAATCATCCCTCTTGAAATGCAGTGCCCAAAACTGGATGCAGTACTCCAGCTGCGGCCAACCAGTGCCACACAGAAGGGAAGCATCACCTCCCTGGACCTGTTCATCATGCATCTGCTAATGCATGGTAAAGTGCGGTTAGCCTTGTTGATCACTTCATCACACTGATGACTCATGTTCATCCTGGAGTCAACTATGACTCCAAGATCCCTTTCTGCTGCTGTGCTGCTGAGAAGGTCCTCCCCCAGCCTGTAAGTGTGTTGGTGGTTCTTTTCACCCAGGTGTAGCACTTTCCACTCGTCTTTCTTAAACTGCATCTTATATCATTCTGCCCATTTTTCCAACCTGTCCAGAACCACCTGGATTTGTTCCCTACTCTCTGATGTATTAACTTTGCCCCATAATTTGGTATAATCTGCAAACTTGGATGGGGTGCTCTCCATGCCCTCTTCCAAGTCATTGATGAAGACATTGAATAGCACCAGTCCAAGGAACGAGCCTTGCAGGACTCCATTGCCCACATCTTTCCAGGTCAATATCAACCCATCCACCACCACTCTCTGGGTGCGACTCCTTAGTGAATTTCCCACCCACCTGACCATGTAATCCTCTACATCACAACCTGTCAGTTTATTTATGAGAACAAAATGACATACTGTATCAAATACTTTCTTAAAGTCTAGGTAGATGACATCTACCTCAGCTCCTGCATCTAAGCATTTTGTGACCTGGTCATAAAAAGAAACAAGGTTAGTCAGGCAGGATCTACCTGCAATGGAGCCATGCTGATTTTCTTTCAGCATTATTTCCCCTGCTGGGCTCCCACAAATGTGATCCCTAATGATTTTTTCCAGAGTTTTCCCAAAGATAGAGTTGAGACTAACTGGCTTATAGTTTTCAGGTTCCTCCCTCTTCCCCTTCCTGAAAATAGGGACCACATTGGCCCTTTTACAGTCCTCTGGGACCTGACTGGAACACCATGAGTGTTCAAACAGCCATGCCAGTGGCTCTGCTATGACACTGACCAATTCCTTCAGTACCCTTGGATGAAGTTCATTTGGGCCTGCTGATCTGAACACATCCAGCCCCTTCAAGTCCCCCTTCACTAAGTCTGCACTAACAGTTGGTGGGCTGGTGTTTCCCTTGTGTCTATCTATGATCCAGTTGGGAGATTTGTCTTGGTCTGTGTCTAGGAATACAGATGCAAAGAATTAATTGAAGAGCTAATCTCTGTCCCCCCTTTCTGTCACCAATTGTCCTATTTTGTCCTGTAGGTGTTCTATGCCACCCTGCACCTTCCTTTTGCTCCTTATATACCTGAAGAAGGACTTTTTGTTGTCCTTAATTTTTATTGCCAGGCTAAGTTCTAATCCTACTTTGGCCTCCCTGATTCCCTACAAGTGTAAGCCAGGGAGGTATACTCCTCCTTGGTAGCTATTCCCTGTTTCCACAGCCTGCATACCTCCTTCTTTGACTTTAGGATTTCCTGGACTTCACTGTTCAGCCAAGAGGGCTTCTTGGCCTCTTTTCCCCCTTTTATGTGTAATGGGATTGTTTCCTTTTGCTCCCACAGGATCGTTCCCTTGAGGAACAACCACCCTTCCTGGACCCCCATTTCACCAATGCTCTTGAGCTTTAACACCTCACTAACTAATCTCCTGAGCACACTGAAGATAGCCTTTCTGAAGTCTAGCACTTCAGCCCTGCTGGTTAGTTTATCCACCCTTCTCCAGATCAATTGATGGACACTATCCCCTAGGTTACCTTGTACCTGCAGATTCCCCACAGAATCATTCCCTGTAGCTAACACCAAGTCCAGCAAGGTGTTTCCTCTAGTGGGAGCGTATACCTCCTGTGCTAGGTGGAGGTCCTGTGTGCAGGTTAAGAACCTATGTGAGTAGTTAGATTTGGCTGACTGTTCCTCCCAGCAGATGCCAGGGTAGTTTAGGTCACCCATGACAACCATCTCTCTCGACCGTATGGCCTCTGAAAGCTGTCTGGAGAATTCCAGGTCTAGCTCATCCTCCTGGTGTGGCAGTCTATAGTAGACCCCAACTACCAAGTCCCTTTCCCCACAATCCTCTTGCATCCTGCCCACAGTACCTTAGTTTGGCCCTCCTCTGATCCCATCTTGATTATAGAGGAGGTATATTGTTCCTTAACATAGAGAGCAACACCCCCCCACACACACTTTTTTTGCCCACTCTATCCCATCTGTACAACTTGTAACCCTCAATGCCTACTGCCCAATCATGAGTATGGTCCCACTGGGTTTTAGTTAGTCCAATCAGGTTGAAGTTGTGCTTGCAAGCAGGGTGCAAGTTCCTCCTGCTTGTTTCCCATGCTTCTAGCATTAGTGTAGAGACATTTAACCCCACTCCCCTGATGGGTACACTTGTACCCTGTCCTGTTGTTTATTGGGCCCCTTAGTGCTTACCTGGGCTGATCCAGTGCATTGCTCATGACTTGCTCATCCTAGGTTCTCCTTATTCTCTGCTTCCTCATCCCCCAATGAACATAGTTTAAAGCCCTTTAGAGGATATCTTCCAACCTGTAAAAGAACAGACTCTTACTTCTAGAAGAGAGATGAAAACCTCATGGAAGTGCGGATCATGGCTGTAGAAGCCAAAACCCGCATGATAGTACCAACTCTGGAGCCACAGGTTTACTTCCCTAATGCAGGTGTCTTGATGTTGAAGGTGACTGCTGACCGGAAGGATAGATGAGAAGGCCACCTGTGCCCCTGACTTCCTGAGCCTGGACCCCAGAGCCCTGTAGTCACTCATGATATGGTCTGGACTACTCCTGGCTGCATCTTTCATGCCCACATAGATGAGGACCATGGGATAGCAATCAGAGGGCTGGATGAAGTCAGGAATCCTTGCAGTAGTGTCCTGGATCTTGGTTCTGGGTAGACAGCAAAACTCCCATGCCATGGGATCCAGTCAACAGATAGGCCCCTCCATGCCTCTCAGGAGGGCGCCATTCACCAAGATGACCTGCCATCTCTTCCTCCGACTGCTCAGTTATCACTCAGCCTGCCTGGTGTTTTTTGCGGATATGTTTTCCCCTGCAACTTCCTCTGTTGCATCATTCTCCAGTGCTACCAGGGTTTCACATATGTTCCCCAGTTAGCTTGGGGAAACAGTCACAGCCACATGCTGTTTAGCTCTGGGGGTGATCATCCTCCATTCAGCCGTCCTGGGACTCTCCACTGATATCTCTGTGCTAGGTGTCTGGTCCTGCAGAGAATGAAAGTATCCATCAGTCTTATCCTCTGCAGCCCTGATCCCTGGAGCCTGCTTACCTCTGCCTGGAGTTCTCTCACATGCCCCTCCAGGACTTCAATCTGGGCACATGTGGGACAGGCAAGGGAACCCCTGGCCCCCATGCTACCCCCAGGCCTCAGAGGTCCCACCAGGCAACCCCCCTGCAGACAGGGGGCCAGGGCACTGCTGACCCATCCAAAGGGGCCTGTCTGGGTGGAGGCCTCACAGGAGCTCCAGGCTGGAGGCAGCAGCAGAGCAGGGTCTCTGGCTGCGCTCTGTGTCACAACCACCATAGTAGCCCCCCTCCTCATTCACTTACCTGAAGTCTCTGTCAGAAGCTCCCATGTACTCCTACATGGTGTGTACTCCTACCCATGAACTGGCCTGCAAACTGCTCCCCTGTTGGCAGTCCATGTTCACTGGCTCCCTGGTCACACGCTCCCTGGTTGCCTGGGGAGTCTCCTTTTATACCCTTACGTTACGTTACAAGAGGAATATACATGTAAAAAAAGGTCTCCTGAGTATTGTTGAGAGTTGCAGTGCCACGAGACTGATGCAGAATACAAGGTTAGCAAAGTAATAAAGTTATTGAAGTACTTTCCCTTCACTATCCACAACTGAGCCAAAACTTTATTTCCTTGGCTTCCTAGTTAAAACTTTTAAACTGACATGTATGTCTTCCTTACTACATCTAGTGTCTGCAGATCTCAAGAGCAGGTTGAGTGGACCAGTTGTGAAAGTATAATCTCAGAAGGAAAACTCATAAGTCATTTAAACCTGTAGTCAGGCCAACCGACAGCTCCGGAGTCCAAACCACCGAGTCCAAACTGAGTAATGTGCTCGCTGCGAGCAGTCACGTCACATGACATTATGACTATGGAAGCTGATCACCATGTGCTTGTGCAAAGGTTCAAGGAAATGCATATTAATTTCTGAAGAGCTGCATGTGGCTCTGGAGCCACAGGTTGGCCACCCCTCCTGTAGATCAATTTGATTGCATCAAATACAGTGGTGCTTATTGGCCTTTACTAATCTTTAGTTTTAAAATTAGTACTGTAATTATTGCAAAAATCAAGGTAAGAGACATTTCTTGTGACTACTTTGTTAAAAGTCTAATAGGAAAGATTAGGCTGATTTCCCTACCACAGCTTTTTGGTGAATGCCTTCAATACTTTACTATTTAGTCTCCTAAAAATACTTTTTTTCCTTCAAATGGTACTAGATTATAGCAGATATTAGATTTGTTTTCAGTTTTTCCTGGGAAAAGTTTCCACATACTCCTCTAAAAGATCTTCCATCACTCCCTTTCTTGATTTCAGATTGCAGAAGTTGAGGGTGGTTGTCACAAATGAAGTGTAAACATTTCCAGAAAAAAAATCTGGTTAGATGTTTTTGTTTAAATGGCTCCATTTCCTTCCTTAGTCTTCTCTCCTGAAAGTTCATGTCATGGGCCTACTCAGACAATACTGCCAAACCTCCAGCCAAAGAAAGCCTGTCAGGTCAAGGTGAGCCCCATATCCCCAAGGGGAAGGTGTTTTCCTTAACAGTTATGTTTAAGTGCCACTTGGAGTGGTGATACCAGCTACTTCATGCAGGACTCATTAGAGCCATTTTAGAGGAATAACATGTCTCTGTGATACCATGTGAGGATCTTTTTTCATGTTTTTCAGGAGGAGATCACCAGCCACTGTTTCTCCCTTGTTATCTCACCATACCAAACCCAGAAATTAAGATAAAGTAATTTAGAGCAACTAGTGAGGAAAGCATCATACATCAAATCCTTATAGGGAGGGATATTGAAAATAGTTCTGGTGAGGGCAGAGCCTGACCTTTAAACTATTTTTTACATATCCCCTGTAACCAGAATGTAATCAAAGGCTAAAAGAGAACATTTTCATCCAAATACTCTCAGTGTATTGCTGGAAGATGTGGACACTGACTCATATAGAATAATTGCTCAAGACATTCTGAAAAATAATCCAGAAGTTAGAAGGCTAAAAGCTCTCTACTCCCTAAGTCTAACTATCCAAAATGATCTGAAAGAGATTTATACAGCCTTCAGGATTAGCCCTGTGCAAGGGGCAAAATGTATACTGTACCATTGCATAAGCAGTGGCTACTCTTAACTACAATGCTTTCCCTACTTTTTCTCACTCCAGAGAGAATTTATTTACTGGAGCTCTTGCCCAGGTGTACCTTACTTCCTCCATCATAATGACTCAGCTGTTCTGTTTCAGACGAGGGAAAGCAGAGCCACAACTTCACCATTCTCTGCTAAGTAGCCCTAGCTATGATATGACTGGTATGGCAGAAGAAAAGAGGATACCCTACTTGGGACCACATTACATGGGGCTATAATCTGGTTTTATATAAATATATGGTACTATTGACAAATCCAGGAAGCGTCTTCAAATTTCTTCTGGATTATGCTGCTTCTAGGGACAAAACTATTCTCTTATGTGGGTCTATGTGACTCAGGCAGGGGTCTAATGATACATAGTTCAGAGTAGCTTCTTAGTTGCAGATTGACAGGACCATGATGCAATACTTGGCATCTCCTACACTGCTGCAAGAACTTGGATTGCCTGCCCTAAGGGCCTATTTGCATTTGGAAGTTTATTGATATTCCAGAATATCACTGGAGCTGGAGCATGAGACCCCATGTGGACACTCTTATTTTAGAATAAGAATGGTTTTTTTTCTGATTTAGCTTAATCCACTGTCAAAGCTAAATCAATACAAACAGCCATACAAGAATTTATATTCAAATAGTGATCCAAGAATAATTTATCTGCATTGTTGTTGTTGTTATATTTAAATTAACACAGTTATTATGAAAAAGTTCACCTGACAAAAAAAAAAAAATCATGCACAGACAAACTGCAAGTATCTGCAACCTGTATGTATTTTTCTGGTAGGAAAAAAATCTCGTGCCAAAGTGATTTAGGAAATATAATACAAATCCTTTAAAAATGTTGTCCTAGACTGCCGCTGTTGTGACAAATGCAATCAATCAATCAATCAATCAACCAACACTATATTTTATTTTTGGAGCCTGAAAAAATGAAAACAGAACTTATTGCATCATGGAATTACTCACTGAACTGCTTAAATTTTAAATAAAGAGAGATGATTCATGTCTATCTAATGGTAGGAGTAACACTGTTTAGAATATTGAAATGATATGGTGTTTTATTTCTCTTGCATTAATAAGGAGATTAATCACTGCAGGTATAATCACAACAGTCATTACAACTTTGGTTTTGGGAGAGCTAGAAAGCCAATTTAACTGCCTTGCTAAGGAATCTCCAGATGGTACAAAAATAGTTTTATAAATGCTTTCCTTCCTATGTCCATGGAGAGTGGCCAAGGGAGAACATATAGTTGGGGTTTGTCTACTCTAGTAATCCCTGGCTGTGTTAATGATCTTCAAGGAGATCTGCAATGTTAAACAGAAGCAGCCTGGAAGCTTGGCTGGATTCTGACAAATCATTGTACATAGGAACAAAAGATGATAGTACAATACATAGGCCAAAAGGGAATAAATAATTACAAAGTGACCATAGCAATCTCTTTCCTCAGTCTGGCCAAAATAGGATTCAGCTCTTTATAGCATAAAGATCTGACTACTGTATAACTATTGAGGAATTATTATTCAATGAGTTTTCAGCACCCATAAATACTTCACAAAGTTTTGGATGCTGAAAACTAATTTATAATAAATAATCATGTAAAAAGTATGCAAATTTGATCACTTCTACCATTATGCGAAGTATTTCACTACTAAAAAAAACTGTTATGGCCAAGAATTCTACCAATCCATTGTGCTTTGATTGGTTGAAAAAAATAGCATAACAACGCCTGGGTGAAAAGGGGAAGAGCTCTGGTAGCTAAGTGGGGGTGGGGGTGAGAAATGGAGATAAGAGGGGGTCACATCACCTGCCCCCTTTTCCCACTGTAACAGAGCACCCCATGCTCTGTTACTATCAGGGACCTGAGCTGCAGCCAGGCAACCCACAGCTGCCTGGGGTGATAATCAAGCACAGTTGCCTGATTGGGGAACAGGGCCCAGCTGGAATATAAAAGGGCTGGGTCCCTGAACTGCAGGCACTAATCTGTGGTTACCAGATGAGGAGGTAGCATCTGGCTGACCTGCTGCCTAGAACATCTCAGAGGTAAGGGCTGGGGCTATGGAGAAGGAGGAGGCCCCTTGGTCCTGGGCATGACCTGAAACTGCATCATGCCGGGAAGGGTGACCTAGTGGAGCTACCTGTGGTGGGGTAGCTCCCCAGAAATGCCAGGCCAGTTACCTCCCCAGTGACAGGGGGGTATGGGTGCCTGAAAACCCCAGCCCCCATATACCTGGTGTGTGAAAACTGAGACAAGGGGAGCCCAGGCTCACTATGAGCACTGAGGCAGGGCCCAGGTCAGTGGAGGGAACTGTGGCAGCCCCAGTATCACAGGAGAACCTGGAGTATATTGCGGAGCCGGGTGTTGGGGTCCGTAGGGGACGGGGCTTAGAGTCTACTACATATTGTAAGGGGCTTGGAGCCCATAGCAAGAGGGCCTGGGGGCCCAGTAATAGAGAGAGTGGTGGATCCTTGGGGATGAGGCTTGGAGCCTGAGGATGGGGCAGAATTGTAGCTGGGGGATGGGGTGTGGAGCCCAGAGATAGAGCTTAGAGCTGGGAGAGGCTTGTGGCCTAAGGATGGGGTCTGGAGCCCAGGGATGGGGTGGATAGGCCCATAGATGGGGCTGGGAGCCCAGTTATTAAGGAGATTATGATGAGGCTGGGTGTTAGGCCATGAAGATAAGATGAGGCCGGGTGTTAGGCAAGGAAACATCTTTGAGGCATGGGACATGTCAAGAGGAGGTCAGAGCATGTACAGAGGCTCTTGTCATCAGAGTAGGTAAAGGGTAGCCTTCCACCTGATTAACATCTGATAATTGGGAACATCAAGACATGGCAGGTGAGCTGAGTGGGTGGCTAGCCCAGAAGCAAATTGCTGGGCCTACTTTGAGATTGGTCCTGGGATGCCTGCTTGTTACACCCACATACACCATTCACCTTCTATGATACTACTGCAGATCTGAAAGTGTGGAGTGAAAAGCAGATCAGCAGTTAGATATACATGACTGCCAGTGATGCATGGTGCAGGGACAGCAGCTGGCAGAAGAAAAAGGTTGCTTCTAGGAGGGAAAGAAGGAAATATCAAAGAGTTAACCTTTTTGCCTCTTTTTTTTGCTGCAGGAAATTGGGTTTTATATGGGCCTTCAACACACGTTGGCAGCAAAAAAAGGAAGCAAACCTCCAGCTGCTGCCCTGCACTGTGGACCATCACAGTCCAAGTCACAGAAATGGCTAGTTACATCTCTGGTTGAAACCATCCTAATTCAGTATAACCTTGAAATAAAAGGTTTGAAACATGCAAACTTCCTGTTATTTGAAGCTTAACTTGGCATTTCATCCAAGGAGCTGAAAACACTTCATAAGATAAACTAACTTCTCATAACAGTTCACTGAAGTTTACAAATGGGACTGAAGCACAGGCAGCATACATGGCTGAGGCAATACAAAGTAGCAGCAGAGCCAAGTTTTCATAATAATCCAGTTTGCATAACTCTGTTACCCTAGCTGCCCACACTAGGAATAGTTCCCTTCCCTGGCAATAAATGAAAACAGCAGTTTCTATCAGACATAGACAGGAAAAGACTGGGTGGTTTGGCAAGGATGCCTTTGATTTATGAGATGGTTACAAACCTCACTGAAGCTTACAGGTGTGTTAAAAGTCTTCCATTCAGAACCATCAAAAGCCTCTTTTCAGTGATAGCTAAAACAAAGGAAACCACCACCTCCGATCCAAACTGATTGCAAATGCAGAAATAAGAAATGGTAGGGTTCAGTATCTCTGTATCAAGAGCTGTGAGAAGCAGGTAGAACACAAACAGAATAAAGCATAGACACATATATAATGTGGCCCTGAGAAAAAAGCTGAGAGAGAACTATTTGGGCTAAGCCAGGGGTGGGCAATTATTTGGGCCAGTGGGTCGTATAGGGAGTTTTGGTGAGCTGTTTCAAGCTGGGTCAGCACCCGCAACTCCCCATGCAACAGTTCACCAAAACTCCCTAAGCAGCCTCATCCCATCTGCCTGGCTGCGCCGCCTGCCTGCGCGGTCCTAGCCAGTCTCCATGGAGACCCTGGAGTCACAGGGCAGTGACAGTGCAGGGCTGAGACCTGCAGCCAAGCTGTAATCCCTGCCCCACATGCCACTACCCACAGAACCAATGCCTGTCACAGGGTCGTGAGAGCAGAGGATCGTGGCTCTGCTCCACGGTCAGCTAGGATGGGGCCGCAGGTGGGCAGAGAGCAGCATCTAGGACTGGGACATGTGGGGCTGGAATTATGGAGCCTTGGCTTCACATTGTCACTGGCCCACGATTCCAGGCCTGGCCTCACTTGTGCACCTGCCCCACCCCTGGATGCCGCTCCCAGATCCCAGCCCCAGCCCAACCAAGTGGGCAGAGGCATGCAAGCAGCAGACCACAGCTCTGTCCAGGGCCCTGGCCCCGCATTGTTACTGCGCCATGATCCTGGAATCTCTGTGAAGACTGGCCAGGATCCAGGTGGGCTGGGTGGATGGGATGAGGTCACAGCTAGGTGGGGAGCAGTGTCCAGAGCTGGGTCCAGGATCTTAGGGTGGTGACAGTGCAGGGCCAGAGCAGAACCGCAATCTGTTCCCTGCACATCCCTGTCCATAGAACCAACACCTATCACAGAGATCTGATCACAGAAGAGTGGATCACAGCTTGGCCCCACCCCTTGTGACCTCATCGCATCCCCTGTGATCCCACCTCATGATCCTGGCCTCACCTGCCCATGCCACTCTCAAACACCACTATGCATCTGCCCATGGCCCTATCGCATCTGTGTGGCCGCATGCCCTGCCTGTGTGGGTCCCACCCCTGGCAGTGAGTGTATGGTGGGTGGGTTAGGGTGCCCAGGCAGCAGGGCTGGCTCCAGCAGCAGCAGCAGCCAGAAGGAGCTGCCAACACTGGGGCTGCTGAGAAGTGAGTCCAGCCATCAAGCCACCCCAGCCCTGCTGCACATGCAAGAGACCTGCTATACAACAGGCTGCCCCCTATGCCTGGGCTGGGTGAGACCAAGGGACCCACCACAGGCCAGACAAAATCCCTTGGTGAGTCAGAAACAGCTCACAGGCTGTATTTTGACCAACCCTGGGCTAAGTTCTGGGTCAAAACCCCCAGCATAGTGAATGAGGAAATTACTTCTTTTTTTTAAAACTTTATGTGTTTAGGCAACACTGTGACAATAAAATGGATTTTATTCAAGCCATAGGTGACTGTCATCAGTTTTTCCTCCCAATGGAAACAACCCATAAAGCCCCAAATATTTTCTGAGTGCTTGTCTAAAAATGGGTAAAAGTACAATATCTGGTCTGTCAAGTCTATCTGGTCTGCTACTGTCTATCTTAGGCATTTAAAAGGTGCCTATCTGTTAGGAATGTAAGAGTATTTAGGCATGCACTCCTTCACCAAAGACTATGATAAGATTCATTGTTAGTCTATCTTGAGCAATAATTAGGTTTCAGTAAATGAAGTTGCTATTGCCTTTTAATCAGCTTTGAAATAAGTATCAAACATTTGCTTAAAAACCTCCTAAAATAAGTGGCCATTGATTACTATCAGTAAATAACATTAACAATTAATGATTGATAAACTGATGATACTGAAAGACAATAGATTCCTTCTGCCACTCCTTCACTTCTTTCTAAAGGTCTCTCTAACTCCTCATATATTGCATAGTGTATTTCAGCATACGTGAGGGAAACATTCTAGTCCTACGTTTTACTGTTCTTCTATAGCAGTGGTTCTCAACTTTTTTAGGCTTGAAGCACCCCTCAGTAGACTTAAAGAACTCCTTGGAAAATGCCAGCTCTTTGTTTTCATTCATTTTTTACTACAAAAAATAGAACTACTCTTCTGTTGCAAAGAGCTCAGAAAGACTACAACAGGTCAGACTGTTTTTAACACTAAGGATCTCTGTTTGAAATCTTTGAGTTCATCTTTCAAATCATGTTTGTATACTCAACACTGCTGATATTGAATGGCACCCTACAGAGCTCTTGAAAAGATCTCAGGGCACCTCAGGGTGTTGTGGCACCCTGGTTGAGAATCACTATTCTATATCAAGATCACAAGTGGTAGAAAATGGGAACCAGAAGGTTATAAAGGATCAGATTCTAATCTCCATTATACCAACACAAATTTGTGCTAACCTTTGTGTAGTTACTTCAGATTAACACTAGTCTAATTGTCATTATCAGTGATACTGATATTTATATAAGTAATGCATATTAATTATTCATAGACATTAGAGCTGGAAGGGACCTCAGAAGATCATCGAGTCCAGCCCCCTGCCCCAGGGGCAGGAAGTCAGCAGGGGTCACAGGATCCTAGCAAGATAAACATTGAAATGTCTCTTGAAGGCATTCAAAGTAGGTGTTTGCACCACCTCTGGAGGAAATCTATTCTAAATCTTGGGGGCTTGGACAGTAAAGAAGTTTTTCCTTATGTCCAGCCTGAAATGGTCTTGGAGGAGTTTGTGACTGCTCAACCTTGCTATCCCTTGGGGCGCTCTGGTGAACAAACATTCCACGAGATCCTGGTGAGCACCCCTGACAAACATATAGGTGGCCACCAGATCACCCCTGAACCAACACTTTTCCAGGCTGAAGAGTTCCATGGCTCTCAACCTCTCTTCATAAAGTCTGTTTTCCTGACCTTTGATCATGCACGTGGCTCCCCTCTGCACCCTCTCAAGCTTCTCCACATCCTTTTTGAACTGTGGAGCCCAAAACCATATACGGTACTCAAGCTGTGGCCTCACAAAAGCTGAGTACAACAGGAGAAAGATGTCCTGAGATTTGCTGGAGAAGCATCTATGGATGCAAGCCAGCATTTTGCTCACCTTACTAGCTGCAGCATCACATTGAAGCCTCACGTTCGAAGCCTCATTTTCATCTTGTGGTAAGTCATGACCCCCAAGTCCCTTTCATGTCGTCCTGGTGTGAAGTGGTCAGTCCTGTCCCTCAGGGGTCCATGCTTGGACCAGTGCTTTTTAACATCTTTATTAATGATTTGGATGGGGGAGTGAAAAGCTCACTGGCCAAGTTCACGGACAACACCAAGTTATGGGGCAGTGTGGCCACACCAGAAGATAAGTTGCAGATACAGGCAAACCTGGACAGGCTCAAGAGTTGGGCAGATTGGAACCAAATGAAATTTAACACTTCCACATGTAAGGTACTCTATCTGGGGACAAACAACCCTCAACATATATACAGGCTTGGTGGTGACAGCTTGACTTGCATCATGGCCAAAAGGGGCGTAGGGGTAATGATTGACTATCGCATGAATATGAGCTGTCAGTGCAAGGCGGTGGTCAGGTAGGCAAATAACATGCTGGCATGCATCAACCAATGCATTTAATGTAAAACTAAGGAAGTGATACTCCCACTGTACTCAGCAATGGTGAGACCCCAGTTGGAGTACTGTGTCCAGTTCTGGGCACCGCACTTCAATAAGGACATGGAAAAACTTGAGAGGGTCCAGAAAAGAGCCACCCATATGATCAGGGACTTGCAAGGCAAGCCATACAAGGAAAAGCCTAAAGAGAAGAAGGTTGAAGGAGGACTTGATAGCAGCTTAGTGCTGTATCAGAGGAGTGCATCAGGAGCTTGGTGAGTAACTGTTCACTAGGGCACCCCAGGGGAAGACCGAAACCAATGGATACAAACTCCTAGAAGGCTGCTTCAGCATCAATACCAGAAAAAGCTCCTTCACAGTCAGGGTGTCCAGACTGTGGAATAAACTCCCTCCAGAAGTGGTGCAGTCACTTGAGGGTTTTCAAGAGGAGACTGGACAGCCACCTCGCTGGACCCAGCTGTCTTCCTGCCTAGAACAGGGGGACTGGACCCAGTGATCTGCAAGGTCCCTTCCAGCCCCTAACAATCTATGAATCTATGAATCCATAGTGCTAGCCAGCGTAGCACTGCCGAGCCTATAAGTAGGCTGCAGGTTTTTAATCCAAAGGTGGAACACCTTGCATTTTTCAGTTTTAAACACCATCAGGTTCTTGTCTGCCCATTTCCTGAGGCTGTCAAGGTCAGCCTGGATCACACTCCCATCCTCAGGTGTGGACGCTTTATCCCAGAGTTTGGTGTTGTCGGCGAACTTGGCCAGTCCACTTCTGACACCAGTGTCCACATCATTGATGAAGACGTTGAATAGTATAGGCCCAAGGAGGGACCCCACTGGTCACAGGGTTCCTCGACAATTGACTTCCATCAGCCACCACCCTCTGGGTCACAAAGGAATTAATTTTGTTTTTCATGACTGTGATAGGCCCTTGCCCTGCCACCTAAGGAGGAAGCGATCTTGAGCCTACTCATCGACCACAACTTTGGTGTTTCTGGTAGCACCTACTCCCCTACAATCTACCCTTTTCCACTTGGCCACATATGTAGATCCAGGCTGCATCTTGATGAAGTCACAAGTTGTTTGATGTGATGGCTGGATGAAGCACAGGTGACACAGGAATCTCCCTGTTGTCCTGCCACTCTTTGAGAAAAAATGCTAACACAAAACAATTTAACTCAACATAGTTTCATAGTTTCATAATTTCAAAGTTTCTAGGGTTGGAAGGGACCTGAGTAGATCATCTAGTCTGACCCCCTGCCATGGCAGGAAAGAGTACTGGGGTCAAATGACCCCAGCAA
>NW_017728918.1:36174645-36176454 GCF_001723895.1 Crocodylus porosus
GGGTGAGAGACAGTGTCGAAGGCCTTCCAAAAGTCCAGGAAGACTATGTCCACTGCTACCCCTGCATCTAATGATTTGGTGATCTGATCATAGAAGGCCACCAGGTTGGTCTGACAGGACCTGCCACTGGTGAACCCATGTTGGTTGCCCCTAAGTATGAAATCCCCTGCTGGCCCCTCATGGACATGTGCCAGAATAATTCTCTCAAAAAGCTTGCCCAGAATCGAGATAAGACTAACTGGCCTATAGCCAGTTACCTTACCTTACTTTCCTGCTGGTGCACTTTGGGCACACAGCTGCACTGCAGGGAGGTGTAGGCATTGCAGGCTGTCCCTCCAGGACTCTCCCTTGTTGGGTATCCTCAGAACCCAGTGAGCCACCCTCTCCCATCCCTGTCTAACCTTCAACACTCTGGGCAGTCCTTCCTCTGTGATCTCAGTGTTGCCTCTGGGCTTCAACCTTCTGCAAGCTGGCAGGACCCACTGGTTTGTCTGGGTTGCTCATTCTCAACTTGTGGATGGGGCCCTGAAATGGCTGCTGTAGCTGTACCCAGCTCTTCCCTGATGTCTTCCTGGCTGGAATGTGTGTGACTCTGTTTTAGCTGCCCCCTGGCTAAGGCAGGCCTGGACTGTTTCCCTGGGCTTGCTGGCTGGCAGAGGAAGTGGAAGGTTGCTTCTGGGGGTGAGGAGTACATCCGGTTCCAGCTCCAGCATCTGGACATTTCTCCAACTGCAGAGTGTCGGTTGTACTGGTAACATCCAGGCACCTGGGCTGCCATGCTGAGGTAAACTACGTGGGGGCCTGTCACAGTGACTGCAGTCTGAATGTTATTGTTTGGAAATTATTACACTGATAGTCACATAATACATGCAGTAAAATAATGTGAATAATTCAAGCGATTCATTCAAAATGGATGTTCCAAATACGAACAAATGCATAAAAAAATTCTCAGACATGAAACTGCATAGAACAACAGTATCATGAAAGAAAGCACATCAAATGACCTAGGCAGCATTAAAAAAATATAAGATGAAATCCTGGCACTATTGAAGTGCCATTGCTTTAAATGTGCACAGGATTTTATCTCTAGAATTTACAGTTTTGCCACACTGTTACTAGCATAAGTAACAGCATCAAATTCACTTTCTATGTTTCAAAAATGATAGTAATTCATCAAAAATAATATTCTCAGACTATGTATTAATAGACAGCACTTCCCAATTTTAAAGTAATAGAAAGGCATAGTAGAAAGAGAAATGTAATGTAATCAGAACTAAGTCATTGGAATAAAATAAGAGGATTTAAGTGACCTTTTTTAAACATCAACTTTCTTAGCATTTATTCAAATGAAGGCAAATTCAGCAAAAAATATATCACAATGTTGTCACATAGCTTTTGCTGATACACTACAAGTACTGAAAATAACAAAGTTAAGTGTATTACATATTGAAATAAATAGTTCTCTGCAGATGAATATAAATTTTAATAATCCCAGAGCAAATGCAAATGTTCACAATTATACCTATACCTATATCATTAAACAAATTAATAAAGGAGGATGAATTGTGTTTCTTAACTTGGGGCTACTTGAGCTGCCACTGAAGCAAATTACCAGTCTCCCAATAATTTTAATGGGATGGCCATAAGGGGTGGATTGGCATCTTGTAATCTGTGCTGAAAAAAGGGTAATGTGTAGTAGCACTGGGCAGAAGTTGACAGCGAAATATTACTGTACATTCATACAATCATAGAAGTAGGGTTGGAAGGGACCTTAAAGATCTTCAAGTCCAACCCCCTGCCTGGGCAGGA
>NW_017728918.1:36202253-36210250 GCF_001723895.1 Crocodylus porosus
AGGGGCTTTGGGTGAGGGGCAAGGGTCACAAGCAGGGAATCCTCCCATGTGCCCCCTGCCCTCTTTTTGTTTTTCTTGAATGCCGGCACTCCGGCACCTTCCAAGGTAGGCATTGTGGTATTTTTTGGCATTCCAGCCAAAAGCGTTGCCTATTCCTGTTCTAGATGATCAGTAGTCTATGCAATGTATAGACCATTTCAGCTAAAATAAGTTGGGATTTACTGCCAGCATGGTAACAATGTTTTAATTGCATTTATTTACCAAGGCAGTTACTTATAATATCTATAACATGGAGTAATATGCTTTAAGAGCAGTCACACTAAGCTATCCTCTGCAATGTGGAATAATGAGAAAAACGATAAAATTAAATTTATTTTCAGATGCTTAGAAATTTGTAATCTAAGGACATATAAAAAATTAACAGGAACACTCAGCTTAAAAGAATTACAATATATATTATTAAAAACAACAATTTAGGCAATTTTTACATTTACATCTATAATAGAGGTATCAAATTAAAGAGATTAAATTCAAAGCAATTTCTACATCACTATCATATCTAAAGTAGACTTTTCTTCAGTTTCTGTTTTGAGGACTGAAGTTACTAGCAGCTGACAACTTCAGTGTCAAACCTATAAGCTGGCCTGCTGTTCACTTCCTAGTCTTATCAGTATAAGCATCAGAAAATCCTGAAACTTCACTTCCATTCCAAGCTGTATCCATCCAGACTGCTCAAACCAACTCTATCTTACTTTTAAAAAATCTATGCTTTTCCCTTACTATTTTTATATAACCAAAGGTATGTTCAGTATTGCAATTGTGTTTTATACTGTAGGTGGTACAGCATGATTCAATATTGAATTACTTATTCAGTATTCATTATTGAATTAATATCGAGAGGCAGCAGTTGCAAAAGTACCGATGTCACATGTTTTGCCTGTTAGTAGCTAGGGGTGCAGGACCCCATAACACCCCTGCACCTATCTCTTTGACAGCTAGCAGACTTCGTGGCCTCAGCAGTGGCTAGCATGCCTGCAGCTTTTACCCTGCTGTGCCCTAACACAGTGTCACCCATGTCACGAGTTTTGCTTGTCCGCAGCTTGAGGTGCAGTTTCCCCCAGACCCCTGTACTTATCTTCTTGAAACTTGGCAGGCTTTGTGGTCTCACAGGGGCTAGCATTCTTGCAGTTTTGACCCTGCTGTGGCTTAACAGATGCACGTGACATGAGTTTTGCTTTCAAGACTTTGTGGTGCAGTTTCCCCAAACCTCCTGCATCTATCTCCTTGAAACTTGTCAAGCTTCATGCCCTCAGAAGGAGCTACCACTCCTGCCAGTTTCATCCAAATCAGGCTGGAAATGACAAAGTTATAGGATGTCTCAACCTTCCCCATTATAGCCTATGGCCGAAATGTTGAAATTTTGACTTGCCTCATTTTGTTTTGAGGCTGTTTCGACCATATCTGTTCCATTTTGATTTGGCTCTTTTGACTTTGTATGAGTTGAAACAGCATTGAAACAAAACTGGTGGTGAAATTTTGCACAGCCCTAGTAATTTGTATATAGTGCCAATAGCTTTAGTTCATTTAGAATTGATGCATATAACCTTTTTTGGAAACTACTGCAAGTTTTGGCACAGGTATTCCATAAATACACTTCTAAGTATCACTTTGACACTTTACTTCTATAGTATAAACTGGGTGTGTCTACATGCGATGCTGTACTTCACAGTAAAGCATCATTGTGCTGGTAGATTAGTCTACTGCACATTCTACTACCAGTAAATACAGGTCGTGGATTTACTGTGCAGTAGTGTACCATTACATAGGTGACTAGAAGCAAATTGCTCCTGGGTCAGTCCAGACAGCAGGGGGTGGGAGGATTCTCTCCTCCCTTTGGCAGCTACCTGTTTCCCAGCTGTTCCCTGCCCCAGTTAGCTGCCTGCTGCTGGACCAGCTCCAATTACAGAGCTGGGGAAGGGACAGTGTCCCTGGCCTCTGCAGCAGGCAGCTCCCCCCACCTTCTGGAACCTGACCTGACCCTGGTGCCCCTGCCAGCCTGGGGCTAGCATGTGGGGGAGCTTTGAGCTCCCTCTGGCTGCCTTATAAGAGCAGAGCAGGGCAGGGCAGGGCAAGAATACCCCTACCAGAAATGCTCCCATTGTAGCTGTACCCTCAGGGAAAGCTTATTGCAGAGTATTTTACTGTGCAGTAAGAATTCTGAGCATCAATTGCATGTGTAGATGCACCCACTATGTCTGATATTAGTCCAAAGCCAAAAAACCTCATGATTTGCCCTTTAGTTCATTGTGTTGTGCTCCAGCAGAGTCAACAGTGTTTCAAACTGTGGTGTCCCCACAGCTCATCACTGTTCAGTATGGGTGTGTGTAGATGAAATGGGGGCCCTAAATTGAAGTGGTGGGTTTTTAAAAACACTGCTTCAATTTAGGGCCAATTAAACCCCCATGTCATGCACACACCCGACTTACCTGCCTCTCTGGTGGTGGGGAGGGGAGGGCAAGCTGCCAGTGAGCGAAATGATCCCTAGGCAGGGGGGTTGGTCATTCCCTCTAGGGAAGCAGCAACCCCCCCCAGGCAGCTGGGGGGGCCACTGTTCCTGCAGATATCCAGCTTGGGGGACACCGCAGCTGTGGAGGGAAGCACCAGGCCCCCATTCAGCTCAGGCAGCCAGGCAGACTCCAGGGGAAAGAAAAAAAAAGAATCAGGCTTGCCGCATTTCTTGGCTGGAACCTGCCTTCCTGGGCTACTGCCAGATGGCCTGCAGGGCTTCCTGTGGAGTTGCATGGAGCCCGGTGCTTCACTCCATGGCTGTAGGGACAGCAAACAAACTCCTTGGAGGAGTTTTACTTTGCTGCACCCCAAGTCATTTAAGGTGCATTATGCCACCAAATTTCTTACAGCGGCTGGAATTAATGCGCAATACACGACCAAGGTGTGCAAACACCAACACCATTAAAGTGGTGGAAAAGCATTTATGCCTCTTTAAAGTGTCATGCACACATGCCCCTCATTTTGTCTACACATTGCCCATGTGTGTGTACTCCAGATACTCCTCACAAAAGTATCCATCTGCTAATTAGCCCCCATGACTGGAACCAGGTGTTCTTGTCATGAATGCTGGGATGCTCCAAAACTTCGTGTGCAAATAAGACACAGGGCAACCTGGCTTGGCTCCGCCTCCTGGAGGTTGGGGTCACATTAATCATATGCAACCAGCTGAAAGAGAGTGACAGAGAGCTTCTGGGTGAACTGTTTGCGGCCTCATTTGGTTATGTTTGCCAGACATTTAAGGCTGGTGAAGAAAGAGGAATTATTGGTAATGGAAAAAAGAAAGAGGAATTATTGGTAATGGGAAAAAAAAGGCACAGAACAGCTGTTGGGGGCAAGAGGAAGTCAAAATGTATTCAGTATACTAACTCACCATGAAAAAGAGTCAGAAAAAGAATCAGTCTTAAAGGGGACTGCTACTGTGTATTATTTCTTATTCAGATGAACTGCACTAACATATCCTTTTTGCTCACTATAGGTTATGTGTTTTATAGTCAGGCTGTGTTAGCTGTATTTAATCAGCTTCATAATTAGTTTTCATTTTTTAACATATACCAAGTTTAACGAGCCTTCCTTGTATGTGAATATAAAAGGAGGGCCTTTTTCTCTACAGTGAATGGAGGGTGGGGGGGAGGAGGAATCACATCTTGTACTCAAGCAAATAGGGTATACTTGAAAGATAATTACTGTCATTGATCATTTACAAAAATTCATCTTACCATTATGCAATACACAAGGAGTCATGGTCCAGACCTGGAGAAGTTTATAATGAAAAAGAATTTTAAAATAAAAATTAATATAATCAGTTTAAAGCAATGGGAGAGATTCTAGTTCCTTTACTCACAGTGGGAGCATCTGCACATGCATTTGACCTGGAATCAGTTTACTCACAAGCAAACTACTCATTAGTAAATGCTCCCAGGCAGGTATCTATACATGTAGGGAAGTGGGAACAGATTTACTGCTAATGGCAGCAAACTGCTCCCACTTCCTGGGGCCCCACAATGGGCCCATGCTGCCACCAGGAGGAGCTCTAGGCTCCCCCTGGGTGCTAGTCCAGGGGGTGGCAGGGAGCACTGGGCCAGGAAACAGCCGTGTCCTGCCCCAGGCTGGGACATAACACTCTGCCCCCAGGGAACTGCCTGCTGCCAAGGCAGGTTCAATGTCCTCCTGCCTTTGCAGCAGGGAGCTCCTGGCCCCAGGTCCCTGATCAGGGGCAGGGGACTTGGAAAGAGATGCAGGGGAGGAGCAGGTCCCAGACCCCTGTCCTGATTTGCTGATGCAGCAGCTAGCAGGTAGCTCTCAGATCGCTACCCTACCAGTGGATCAGGGGAGGGGGCTGGGACCCACACCACCCCTGCAGCTCTTTCCAAACCCTCTACCTTGATCACCCAATTGGGGCAAGGGGTTGAGACCTTCCCATTAGAGTTCCCATTCCCCATTCCATGATTGTGGGGCAGAGGCTCGGGAGCCTGTTCCCTGCCCAGCTCCATTCTCACGGACTCCTCAGCCCCAGCTCCACGATTGTGGGACAGTGCTGGGAGATCCTTATCTTCCAGTGCCAGCTCTGTGGTCACAGGGCCAGTGCTGGGAAGTCCTTATCTCCCTACACAAACCCTGTGGTTGCAGGACCTGTCCTCAGATACTTATCTCCCAGTGCTGGCCCTGCAATCAAAGACTTGGCACTGGGAAATAAGGGTCTCCCAGCCCCCTGGTCCCCAATTGTAATAGCAAAGCTGGGCCTGGGAGATAAGGATCTCCCAGGCCTGACTCCTTCATCTCAATCTCAGAGTGCATACCTTGGAGCTTCCTGTTCCCGGGGCAGGGGGACATAGTTTCTGCCTGGACTCTGGTAGCATAGATTGCCCCAGCAGCAGACAGCTCCCGGGAGCAGGAAGCCATCTCCCACCCCAGCAGCAGGTTTGCTCCCAGTCAGTCTTCTATATGAGTGCTACTGCTTCATTACTAATTGAAAGTAAATTTGCTACTTGCATTTGCAGGTAGAAAATTTGTTTGCAATTAGCAAGATTTACTGTGCAGTAAGCATGTGCATGTGTAGGCACACATGCTTACTGCCCAGTAGGCTATGCTACTGCACAGTAAAGTGTAGACACTCCCAGTAAGTTGTAGTTTATTCAACAAATAGATCTATTGACATTAACAGGGAAAGTGCTCCAAAACTGGACCAAAAGAAACAAAATATCTATGACATTCCAAATAGTTGATATCACATGTTCTTAATTCAAACTTTATTACAGGTACATTTTTAGTATAAATGCCAACTTTATAACTGGTGAGAATACCATGAATTCTTAAATGGTGTACGTGACGAGTATTAATGTCCAAACTATAAGTAAAAATATTACGGTCCTTTACTATTCTAGAATGAAACATTATTTGCAGAAACTCATCCTTGAGTTGCTGTAGGTGAAATTTAAATTTTGGAGAATTGGGAAAGTTAAATACAGTTGTTTATGGAGTCTTCTTAAGAATGAAGCATTAAAGTGTAACAATTCATTTTTATTGTTTAATAACAGGCAGATGGAAAATCAGGAGAACTTATTAGCTGCACCAGAAGATCTAAATTAATAAGTTTAGGGGCTAGATTCACATTGAGGCTTGTAAGCAGCAACCTTTATGTTGCAGTTACATTTTAGGTGTTTTCTTACCTGTTAAAGTTCTCAACCCTACGGCCCTTACCAGACATGTATGTAAAGGCAGGATAGGATCTGAAACACAGTTCACAGTCATGCTTCCTGGAGGTGTGATTGTGGAAGCAAGTATTAGATCCCATCATGCCTTATTGATTGTGCCCTGGGAATCCAGCATCATAATCCTGGACTCCCCCTGCACTAGCAAGTAGCAAGGTTGCATAGATGGAAGCCCACAGCTGATGAGCCTCACAGCTGTGGGAGTGCATGATGCTCCTCCCACAGCTGGGATTATTAACTCATGTTCCCCCTGCATGATGGGATCTGATGTTTGATGCACCCTTGAGGCTGGGATCCCAGATCAGGTGATGGGACTCCAAGCCCCAGGAGCCATGGTGTGCCACCATGGCTGTAAGCCCTGTTAACTTCAGGACTCCCAGCCATGGGAGAACATGGTGCACCCCTGTTGCTAGGGACCCATCAGCTGACAGGGCTTCTGGCCACACAGTCAGTTAATGGCACCTTAAGAACCAAGAAATGTGGAATAACTTGTTTTGTTATGCCATGAATTGCTTTAATGTGTGGATGGATTACAATTTAAGACATTATTAACTCGTTAATCGCATCATAAGTGTGGCAGAGGCCTTGGTCAGACATTTGTGCATGGGGCAAATTGGGCAAAGATGCTTAGATGCCTTTGAAAGCCACTTAAATGCCATTCCACTTGATGCCTCACTTGATTTCTGAAAGCTCATCTAACAGCTCTCCCAGCTATACCGTTGATCCAACACTAGAGATCACAGAAAATCCTTGCCTCTTATACATCTCCTGGACTATCACTGCTGGATCAACACTCATCAACATTAGAGAGAGGTAGTTACCTATGTTAATCTGAAGTCAATCAGAAGGCAGGATAGTTCGTACCTGAGGACTAGGGACAGACATTAAAAAAGCCTGAGCCTGAATTGATTTTATCTTTGCAGGTTAGTCTAAACTGGCTAGGCTTAACTGGTCTGTAACCAGATATTCTCTCTGGACTGAGGAAATGCAGATACATGCCTACTCTGGCTCAGGCTAGAAGCTGGGAGCGCTAGAGCAACCCTCCCTTCCCTTACACAGCGCTGAACTGAGGGGGGGCAGGGCCAGGTCCCGGCAGGACGTTCTGGTTAGAGAGGTCTGCCTGCAAAATCCCAGGGTTTTTCCCACTGGCTGCTTAAGGGGTAGGAGTATTGCCAGATGCTAGCCCCCTGCTAGCACTCTGAGGCAAGGCGGGGGGCGGAGTGCAGCGCATTCATCTGTTGATGATAAAGAGCTTTTCAATCTCCCTCTGCCTGCCTCGTTATACTGTCTACAGCAAACTGACAGGCGAGCAAGCCAGCAGGGAGATGATAAAAGCATTTATCACCCCATCAGCAAAACAATAGCCTCTCTCCATTTTTTCAAACTGTTCTTAAACAGCTTACCAGCTAACTCACTTATTAGCTCCAAAAAGCCCTAAGTGGTCACTGTTCTGTCTGCTTGTCCTAGTGAAACTGGAGACACACACACTTTTCTCGGCATTAGGTAGCATACAACATGCCAAGGGTCTATGGGGCTGGGGTCCATGCTGTGGGAAATGGGAGGAGGGGAAGATTCCTGCTTGATCAGTGAGCAGCAAGGGGGGAGTAAGGTAGGGGGAAGCCAGACAGACCCTGCTTTGTCTGCAGTTTCTGCTGGAGCTTCATCCAGAGAGTAGAGGGGAGGCCAGCTCTGCTGTGGAGCAGAGAACTCCACCCAGCCCAGTGAGCATGCCAGGATGCTGGGGGAGTCTGGTTTATCTTAAACCAGCAAGGGGTCTGGGACAGACATTGCATAAACTGGTTTTATCCCAATCAGTTACGCCTGAAGTCTAAACTGCTTTATGGGCACCAAACACCTGTTCTATTACAGGTTTAAACCAGTTTTTGATCACTTAACCCAATTTATGTATAATGTCTGTCCCTAGCCTTATAGACTAACTAAATAGGATATATATATTGAGAGAGAGCATAAGCTTTCATGAATGCAAATTCATTTCATCAGATGCTGTGAGAGGACATGCACAAAGCAGATTTTAAACTATGCCACTTATAGAAAACCATGCAACTTAGACTGATTCTGCCTTGGGCTTTTTGAATGTCTGTACCTAGCTAGAGAGAAACAGAATACAAGAATACAAAATAAAGTGGTGGGGAGGGCTGGGGGAAGGAGAGAAAGATGGGAGTAGAGGGGCCATGCTAGGAGAGAAAAACAAACCAGAAG
>NW_017728918.1:36210350-36214667 GCF_001723895.1 Crocodylus porosus
TGCCACAGTGCCTGGCGCTTTGGAAAGCACTGGTTGCTGCTCTCCATCAAGTTGTATGAGTGGCAAAATGCACCTCACCACTGACAAAATAGCAGAGTCTTGCTTTTGAACTAAAACACAGAGGTGCTTTCATTCAGAAGTGCACCACCATCATTTTCTGTGCATATTTCGCTGGTTTTACAACTGCATGCAGCACAGTTCACATCAAGTCGCATGTGGACCAGACTGGATTAATCAAGTCTGCTCTGAAGTGGTGGATCTCCAGCACATCATAAGATGGAAAAGTATGTGTATAAATGCCCTAAAGGTACAAATCTACCCTTCCTTGGGGATGTTTACACATGCATTAAGGTGCTTTTCCTAATGTGCATTAAATTTAGTACCTCCAATATGAGGTACTAAACAAATGCACATTAAGTTGTTTTAATATACAGTAACCAATGCATATGGTTTTTAAGTGATATTTAATGCACAATAGCCTCTTTTACCAATCATTAATGTAATGGGACTTTTTTTTGTTTTAACATAGTGTTTTTATATGCAGTAAAACAGACTACCGCACTCCTTCCAATTGACACTCCAAACCTATTTAAAATTAGGATTCACAGAAGCCTCCACAGCACCTCTCAGCTCTGGATTTATTGCTGTGAATAATTCCTGGAGTTAGCCATTTAAGCTTTCCCTTCAAAAAAATGAAGAGGGCTCAGTGCTGTCTTTTAAATGAAACTTGAGGGTGGAGGGCATTTCTCTCCTTTTTCATAGTTAGAAGCATTACCTTGAGTGTGATGAATCCAGATCAAGTTCCACTGCTGCTTGAGGAAATTTGACCCTCTCTCTGCCATGTGAATTTACCCTGGATGCACCTACACGAGACTCTTAACTGCGCAGTAGCAGTTTACCGCACTGTAAGTGTACACGTCAACATGTGCACATGCTTACTGCACTGTAAAAGTCCCTAATCATAAGTAAATTTGATACCTACAAATGCAGGTATGAAATTGACTCGAGATTAGTTATTGCACAGTAACGCACAAGTAGACATGACCCCGGCCTACCCATGCTCCCCTGGCCCCGAGTCCACCCCCACAGCTTGCAGGGTTTTGGGAGACAGTGAAAAACTTTATGGAGCAGCCTGTGTCCCCACAGCTAGGTGGGCATAGGCCTCTCACACACTGAGGATGCACACAGGAGTATGTTCATAGTGCATCAGCACTGTGGGGAGGGCTGGTCCAAAGGCACCTCCCTGGACAGGCCCCCTGTGAGGAGGACAGGGTTGCCAGCAGCATCTTATCCCATTCATCTGGGAGCCCTATGCCCTGCAAGCCTGGGTGCCATGGGCTGAGTGGTAGCACAGGAGACAGGCTGGCCTGCAGGAGAAGGGGTGCAGCAGGGTCTGGATGCATGGCAACAGGTGCTGCCAGCAGTTTGGCCTGTACCACTCTTAACCCCTAGAAAGGGGATAAGGAAGGCAGGCTGCCTGTGGCCAGAACCCACCAGCCCCAGCAGAGCGAGCAAGGAAGGCGGGGGTTGGCCGGTGGTTGGGCTCAGGGATGCCCACCCTATTTACCATGGTCTATGGGTACCTCTGCATGCCTAACCCCCTGATCTGAGATGGGACACTGCATAGCCCCCAGTACAGAGCATCTTACCTCTGAAATGTTGCAAATTCACACAAACACCTTTCTTATAGCTTTACAGGGCTTCCAGTTGCACACAGGGGAGAAGCCATGCTTGGCAGGTAGGATGCTGCTTCAGGGTCACTGCTACCCCCTGGCTGTGCCCCATCCCATGGCCCCCCCACCCTGGGACAGCCCACAAAGGACTTTGTACATAGTTTTCATGAGAAATAATTTTTGCTATTGTTCATGAGTGGGGTTGGTGGTGGAGGGGTCCTTTTTGTTGAGGGGGAAAGGGGGCGCTGTTTGTTGGGGAGGGAGGGTTGTTCTGATTGACATGAGGAGAAATACAATTTTTTTTTCTTTTGAAAGATGTCTGCAGTGAGTGTGGTGCTAGGGGGGAGTGGGGAAGTGGGAGTTCCATGGGTTACAGTCTAGGCAGGCAATAAAATTGGGGAATACTGGATGTGGTAAATGCCCCAGTTCCCTGGCTCCTGCTGTGAGGTGCACAGCTGTCCTTGAAAGGGAGAGGGGTTACCACTGTAACTGCCACTACAGGTGGTACTCCTGCTGTCAGTAGTTTTCTGAATAGCACACCTCCTTTGCCCAGGCCTTGCAAAAGAGCTTTCCCTAGGCCTCCTAGATGTTATGCAGTGCAGAGCTTGTCAGAGTAACCTGGGGGAGGTTGTCTTTGTTGAGCTTGAAGCAGATGGTGAGAGTGCACCAGCAGCCCTTCAGGTACCCAAAGGTGCATTCCACCAGGGCATGGGTCCATCCCAGACAGTGGTTAAAGTGGGCTTGGCAGGGGTCCAGGTAACCAGTGCAGGGCTGCATGAGCCAGGGCAGGAATGGATAGGCAGGGTCCCCAGTGAGGAGGGCCAGGATGGCTATGGAGTCCAGCTGCAGTTTTGGCACCCCCCAGTGCAAAGCACCCACTCTCCACAAGGCCTGGCTGGCCAGAGATCCTGAAGACAGGTGTCAATGGTGCTGCCCACCCAGCTAGCGCTCATGTGTGAAGGCCCTGTGGTGGTCCACGATGACCTGAAGCACCACAGAGTAACAGTCCCTCCAGCTATAATAGGAGCGGAATCCTGGGGTGGACCCATGCCCTGGTGGAATGCACCTTTGGGCTGCTGGTGCACCCTCACCATCTGCTTCAAGTTCAACAAAGACAGCCTCCCCCAGGTCACTGTAAAACTCAACCAAATTTGTTAGGACCAGCATAGGTTTCGCCCTACTGTGCCGTAGACATTGCCCAAGTCCCTTTGTAGATCCAGCATACCCTTTTTTCATTTTTGTTAATTAAAATTGTTGCAAAATTTGACCCCCAAGTAACTAGGAGCTTATCAGATTACGGACACTTGTGGGTTTTTGCTTGATTTAGTTATTACTGAAATAACCTGAGGGAGTTTGTTGTTTACTGTTAAAGCTATCTAATTTATAAGATGCCAGTCACCTTGACATCCAAGTACTAAACAATAGGCAGATTAAAAAAAATTGCCAAGGCAGTAAAGTTTGGTAATCTCTGAAAAAAAGCCTGGAAATTTATCGTATATACTTATCAAAAAGAAAAGAAGAATACACCTTAAGCTGTAATTATTTTTATACTAACCTCTTAAATTAAGCACTCACATTCTGGGGAAACAAACAAACAAATAGACTGTCATGATGTGCGGCAGATGATTTTACAAGTTTGAAACCCTCTTCCTATTACTTTCTTTTCCCTCATCTTCTCAACCTCTCTGCCAAGGAACTGCATCCTGCATACCCTTATTCATGTGCAATCCTTATCCAAAGAAAGATAATATAGTAAGTTCATGCAGTGCCCTGGGCAGAGTGCTGACCACTGGAGGGTTGGGGAGGATGTGGGGAGCCAGGGAGAATCTTACTGGCTCTGGCTCTCTCTGCACTCTGATGGCAACTGCTGCTACCGTAGTAGCCTGGGTTCAGGCTGCTATAGATGAGTTACATGCTTGCTATACACCAGCTGCAGCAGGGGCACCAAAATGCCCAGATCCCCAGTCTTTGCTCTACAGCCCTGTGCCACCCAGCCATAGAGGCTAGGCAGCCTTGCACCCTGTCATACGTGGCAGCAGGGGAGCACAATCCCCTGGGGATTTTTGTCACTGAACAGTCAGCACTGCTCCCCACCCCCTAGATATGCTACAGGGCAAAAAGAGGGCACAGGGAGTAGCCCTCAGAACCCATACTGAAAACATTTAGCGTAACTAGGAGAGCCAATTTAGAGGTGATGCCAGAATTGCCCCCAGAAATTTTTGCTATGCAGGTACATCTCTGCTTCCCACCCTCCCTAGATAAACTACTGGGTGGGAACAGGGCAGTCCCTGAGAAGCCTGTGCTGTGACCACTGCAGCTGACAGGCAGGCTTGCTGCACACTGACTGCAGAAACCCTGCACTGGGGAGCAGAGCTGTGCTGCAGGGCTCCTGCAGTCAGTGTGCAGCAAGCCTGCCTGTTAGCCGCAGCAGTTGCAGCACAGGCTTCTCAAGGACTGCTCTGCTGCCCTGTTCCCACCCAGTAGTTTATCTAGGGAGGGCAGGGAGTAGAGATGTGCATGCATAGGAAAGACTTCTAAGGGGCAATTCTGGTACCCCTCTAAATTGGCTCCCCTAGTTACACTGCTGCCCAAAGACAGAGTTCCACTGAATCAATTATCTTATTCTTGTGAATTAAGATTACTC
>NW_017728918.1:36215442-36216520 GCF_001723895.1 Crocodylus porosus
TTCATTTAAACTAAAACATACATTTGGTACGCTCTAATTATATTTCTTTTTCCCATTCCATATCTGCCTTCTCTATTTGAGTTGCAAGGGGAAGAAACCATTATCTACTTGTTTGCACCAGTATCTAGCAAAATAGGGCCCTCTGTTTGGGCTTCTTGGAAGTACTGGAACATAAATATGGTAGTTCATTCATTATTGGCTGCTATCATTACTCTCTTCAAAAATACCCAACAGCCTTAAGCAGGGAAGATGGTTGTTAAAAAGGGGTGAAAGAAGAACATGACATTAAGATGAGATGGGGGGCTCAGTAGGTTTCCAGGAACTCCTGAGATGGAAAGAACTACACAGGTCCAGAAGATTGCCAGTTCTATTAAAGAGATTTTGACCAAAAATTATTTCCAAAGTTGCAAAATTATTATATATAGCACAGTAATTCCTATGCACTCCCACTAGGAACTGAGATCCATTTCTCTAAACTAGTGACTTTCAACCAGTGACTGTCACACCCTGGTGTGCCATTAGACCCTTTTTAGCGTGCCCTTTCCAGGCTCAATATTAGCACTGTTCTGCTTGCAAACATTTACATGATTCACAAGACAATTACACGGATCTCAAACAGGAATTCATCATGTTAAAAACATTTTGACCTATTGTGATTTTTCAGAGTTCTTTGCAACAAAAGAATTGCTTTATTATTTGTTCATAGCCAAGAAATGAGTGAGAACTAAGAGCTGGCATTTTCCCAGGGGTGCCTTGAGTTTGACAAGAGGTACCCTAAGTCTAAAATGGCTGAGAATCACTGTTATAGATATTGAACTAACCCTTAGTTCTGCTCTGAAGAACTTAGATTACAATGATATTATTAGTTATATGGAAGTGACACTTAAGGCACATCTACATGTGCAATTCCTTCAACTGAATAAACTCTGGCAAAGTTCAAGCCAGAGTTTATTGCTCCCAGGCACTGTGTTTACATGTGCATCTGGGACCACACCATAGGCAGCAAAAGCCAGGGCTAAGGGGGCTTAGCCCCCCACAAATGCAGGCAGCATGGGCATGGGCTTCAGGTGTCTGCGGG
>NW_017728918.1:36216985-36224108 GCF_001723895.1 Crocodylus porosus
CATGCTGAAGCACCCTCATGACCCAGCCAGCCCCATCAACGTCTACACATGCATTGCTGCATAATAAAGAACTCTGCGTATTTATGGGTACCAATCTTTTGTGGAGTTCATTAATTTCCTGCAGGCTAATAGGGCTGAACATGTAAATGCTGAGACTTTACTGTAGAGCTAATTATGCAGTTCTTCAGTAAACATCTTTTGTAGATATTCCCAGTGATATTCTTTATATGGAAGTGACACCTAGAGGGACCCACAAGCGAATATATATCTGTACCTAGGAACAATGAGTATAGGTATTTAATGAAATGAAGCTTCTTACTTCCAAGAACTTAAACTCCAAGAAGACAAGACAGGCAAGGAGTAAAAAAGAACAACTATTATTACTCCTACTTTACAGATTGGAAATGGAGGCAACTAATAGTCTCCATACTCAGAAGTAAATCTAAAATTTAGGTCCTGTCACCATAAACTATGTCTCCGTTGCTCTTTCCTTTAGTAAAGTAGATTATTTCAGGTTCTTGGCATCTTATCAAGTTTTCAGGGCACAAAGCACGTGCACAGTACAACAAGGATGTGTAGCTCATTCACCCTTGGCAATATTACATAATTATGTACACACAGATGCATGCATTGAAAATAAATGAAAATTATTTATATTAAAGCTTTCTATGGTACCCAGTGCTGAACAATATAATAATCAGTAACCACTGTTATATGCAAACTCTTCATTAACAGAAGAACACTACAATATAAGCATTGGCATATAAATATTTAAAAGGCTACTAGACTATAAAAATATACATTTTAGTCCAGTTTAAGAAACCAAAATGTCAGATGTGCAGCGCAGTTTACTTTTTTCATTAAATATCAGGATGGCCACAAAACATGCAACAGCTGTGTAATGAAGCCCAATAGCAAATGAATTCAATACAACCATATGCAAGGACATTCACAGTATTTGTGCATTGATCTACCAGATATATTACCATGGTGTTAATGTGTCATGTATATACATTATAATGTCATCACTTCTGCCTGAAAAAGACCAGAATGATGGTGAAAAATTCGATAGCCAAGGGCCTTTATGGAGCCCCAGAGAGTTTCCTTTTGAGGACCCACAGCAACAATGCCCCTGTAGCATAGATCTGTCATTACTGATGTGCAGAAAAAGAGGTCAAGCCACAGTCTCATGAAGAATAAGATCATTTCCCATAAACATCTACTTCCTTTTCCATTTTAGGACTCAGGACCAGCAGACTGGTTCAGCATTTTTACCTAGGCCCCAGACTGTTTGTCACTTTGACAATTAGAAAGGTGTTGGCCTTGATAGTTACTGTTGTCATGACAGTCCATTTCTCAAAGTGTTTCTTTGTTTCTGCCAGCATCATTTCTGCTTACCTGAGCTGAACCCAAGCTCATCAGCTTTTCATCCAGACATTTGTTTTTCCCAGTCACTGGGACAGCTTGATAATGGCACCACCCCTCCTAGTTGTAAAAAAAAAAATGCGTAGCTTGTTGTCAACAGTTATTGTTGGCATCCAAACTATAACATCTTGATATTCCCCTTGGTGGTTTAACATAAAAGTGAGAGATATTCAAAGTCATCAAGCCCTTGCTCATCACAGGTTTCTGGGATTAATCTAAGAAAATCACAGGAGTGAAAACATCTTAATGCTACTTCACTAGCATCTGCCTCACCTTTGTCCTACCTGCATTCAGCTAGTGTACTGCTTTTCATCTAGCAGTACATTTTGGCATTAAAGCAGCAGGGTAATGACAGTATTTGCATTTAATGTGAAAGAAGCATTTGCCAGCAATGAAGGTGTGAATGAAGCCAGTTTAATTCAATTCTAGTCATCCCTTCCAGGACTCATAAGTGAGTCAGGGTCATCTTGTGAGGAATGATAATGGAAACTGCCATTGTGTCTAAAAATGCTAATGTAGATCCCTTTTTTCATGGGTAAAACACAGAGGTAGATAGTGCCTTCTTTATTCCCTATTATATTTGGAGTCCTGATTACAATGGGTTTAGATTGGGATATGGTAAAGATCACATGCCATAATAATTGGTTGAACTTCAGGAGAACTTTCATAAGAAGGCGAGATAGAGGAGACACTACTGAGAATGCTGGATTCTGAAACCCCCAGGTGACAGTCCAGCTTGACCTGGGAAGCTCTGACCTTCAGAGCCTGAGGTTGAGTCCCTACTTTGCAAGGTGTTTGGAATTCACCTAGGTCACAAGCATCAGAAGCCTACCAGGAGCAAGCCTAAACCTTGCTGTCCTCACTTTCCGCTCTTCTCCATCCCACTTCCTGTACTGCCTGTAATAACAACCAAATAGAAAAGGAAAGAGAAATTTTGAAGGGTTCCACTCGAGGATCAGGAAGCAAATTCTGCAGTTGTCTTAAGACAATATAAACAGGGAAGGGCAGCTCATTTGGCTCAGGCTAGGTTAGCCTGATTCTCAAGACCAACCTTAAATATTTGTGTAGACACAATTCAGGGGCACTAGCTAGTCTGGACAAGGTATGCCAAAAACCAGGCCACAGAGTCTTTGCAGTGTTGTTGCCTACACTAGCTACATTAATGATTGCTTAGGTAGCCACAGGTGTGCTGTAAATCACACCTCTAGTTACAGCATAGACAGTGTCTCAGCTAGCACTGGCTTCATTATCATTCATCAGGCTTGAAAGTCATAATATAGTTTACATGCCCAAATTTTGCCCATTGCTTTGAGAACTTGAACTTCTGAGATTTGGGCCTCTTCAGTACAAGAAAAGGTCAGGCTTGCTGAACACAGCCTTTATCCAAATTCCTCTCAACAAGAGAAAACAATCTCAAATTTAGCCCACCTTTTTGAGAAATAGGTGGAGAGCACCATACAGAAGATCACTGAAATGCACTAATTAGTCTGCTGTCTGGAACAGCTGTAGCTAGTGGATTTGTAGGCACAATGTGTAACATTTTGATTGAACTGTAACCTCCCAGATGAAAATTTAGTCATCTGTATGGACTGCTCAAGGAATGTTTGCTTAGTACACAAGAGCAGAAGCACGTAAAGCAGAAGTTAGGATATGTTAAGGAGGCAACAAAGTTATAAAGGAAATGTTATGTCACCAGTATATGCATCAATTACATATTTTCACATTGAATACTGTCTAGAACAGAGGCTTAATACAAAATTCATATAGCAAAAAGTTATATGGTTAAATCCCACCTATAATATACACTGTTTGAATGTGAAATATTGGTCTGTTTCCCTCACTTAGTTGTCCTGCTGTAGGTGCAGTGGTAGGTAGTCAAATTAACTTTAAGCTGTTAGAATAGGACAGTCAAAGTTCACCTCAGCTAGGTAGAAAGGTGCATATTCTTCCCTTATTCTTCACAGTACTATGTTAATCCACTTTTCTTCAGCAAGATAAATCAGTCAAGGCTTCCATGCTTTTTTAGTTGGCAATGGAAAAAAAGAACAATTGAGACACAAAGAAATAGGGTAGAAAAAATGGGGATTCTAGAGAGAGGAGATTAAACATTGTTCCAAAAACTTATGAACAGTAAGGAAAAGTGATTTAAAGTTAGAGGGTAATTTGCAAGTAGTGTATTTTATAGATTGAAAATATCCCTCGAGGGCTTTTTTGTTTTGTTTGTTTAGATACCTCCTTTTCATACTTGATATTATCAAAGCAATAAACTAATAACACTAAGGAATGAAAAGTGAAAAATAATTCTCTAGGCAAATTCAGAGCTCTATGCAATCTGTAAGTGAATGGAATGGGTGGGGTGGGGGGGAAGAATCTGAGTTTTTTCATGGAAAATCTTTCATGAGAACCAAATGGCAGATAAATGCTAAGAACTAAGTCAGGCTATTGTTTTCTAGTTAGGTTAAAGTCAAGGATTTGCACAAATCATATGTTACGTAATGACATCCTTCCTCTCACTTCATTATTCACTTTCTTCACTAATTTGAGCATCAGATCTTTACTCTTGTCCTTGAATGTGCTCTCACTCACAAACATACAAGGCCAGATCTTGGCCCTGATCTGGGCTTTGCATTGCTCCCCTGGTATCAAAAGATCAGAAGGCAGCTAGCTCATACCAGGACAGCCATTGGGGAAATGGTAATTTGGAGCTAGTCTAGCAAATACCAGCTTCTGTACACGTGTCATTGCCAGCTCTGTGCTATCCTTTGATGTATATTAATACATGAATGATATATTGTACCTTAGGAAACCACCAGTTGGCATAACAGTTCCTCAAGGGCTATTACAAGCAAGCAGACTTTGGAATTCTTCCTGTTATTTCCAACCAGTGGTAGGAGGTTTTATCCCCTGCAATGTTACTTTTAGTTAGGTAATTTAAAACAACAGTATTCCTTTCTGTACACTACACATTAGTCATGTCTACACATGCTATTAATACTATAAAGGCTTACTGTGCAGTAAAATACTGTGCAGTAAGCCTTCCTGGGGAGCACATCTACACATGTTCCCTATTGGGAGTAAATCTGTTCTGAACAGGAGTAGCCTGGTGCAGGGCTGCTCTTACCTCGCTCTGGCCCACAGCAGCAGCCAGGAGGAGCTCCAGGCTCCCCCAGGTTGCTGACTCCCAGACTGGCAAGGAGCATGGGGCCTGTCCTCATGTACACAGGGCCAGGAGAGCCCTGTCAGTTGCAGCAGCAGCAGCTGTCTCCTTGCCATGTGCATATTGGGAGGGGTCCTGATACCCATGGGGCTGGGAGACAGCTGCTGCTGCAGAGCTCTCCTGGCCCTGTACACATGCCCAGCAAGGCTTTCCCAAGCAGCGTGGGGCTTGCCAGGAGTTGTCATGCTTCCGGGACAGCTCCCAACCAGTGCAGGGCAGGGTGGAGATTTCACCGAGGAGTCTGGGGCTGTCTGGGAACTCTCTCAGAAGAGGAATGCCTCCTGGTCAGCCCTCAACTACTTGTAGACTTCCCTACCCAGCTGAGAGCTGGCTAGGTGCTGCTTTTGGATTTGAAAAACCCCAGAAATTGGACAGCTCCCAGCCAGGCCCTGGCTGGATGGGGAAACAGAGTGCACCAGCACCAGTGCTGGTGCTACTCAGCTCCCATGTCTTGTGGGGATCTGGGAGCTGACCTGTGCCAGGAAGGAGGTGGAGGGCAGAGAGCTACCCTGTCCGAGTGCTGCTCAAGTCCAGCTCCCCACAGGACCCAGAGCTGAGCTGTGCTAGGACCAAGGGAGTTGCCATCCCCTGTGGCCCCCTGATATTGCCCTGGGGGCAAATTTGCTCTCAGACAGTATCTACCCATGTGGTATTGTGCAGTATCTACTGCACAGTTAGTCTACTACTTGTATTTACAGGTAGTAGCTAAGTGTGCGGTAGACTCATTTTGTGCAGTAAATGGTGAGCTTCAATTAGGTGTTTCTTTCCCTGATGGCATAAACTGCCCAGCATATCCTAGTCCAGATTTTGTGGTCCTAAATAAGGCTTCCTTCTCCCCTGTGCCCCCCCTTCCCCGGGGACTCTGTTTCCCAGGGGACCCTTTAAAAGGGTCGGATCAAAACTGTGCTTACTACTGTACTGCCCTTAGTGTCCTTGTAGCCCATCCTTTCCCTTTTGGGCCTGCTTGCACCTCAGCCTGGGAGAGCCCGAAGGTAAGGGTTTCAACCCCCTTATCCTGCCAGACCCACCTTGGGGCTTCCTGGGAGCGTTGTATTGGGACTTAATCTCCAACTGCCCTGCTTCAGCCACCCCTGCGGTTTGTCCCAATGAGGCAGCGTGCATTGCAGATGCTGGGGGCAGGTGAGCAAGTGGGAACTTTGTCCCTCTGACTCCTCCTGCTTCTCTACACTTTGACTGTGCAGTAGCTTATTACTACTGCACAGTAGCACTGTGTGACAAAAAGTGTGATATGATGCTACTGTGAAGTGTTAATGAGCTACTGCTTAGTCAGCATCGCCTAAAAGCCAGTCAACGACACTACTGTGGAGTAACTCCAGTTACTAAGGTACTAAATGATTATGCAGTAAACACTGCAAAGTCAGGGTCTTGTGTAAATGCAGCCAGTATGCTCTTCTTGTTGTGAATTGCTTGTAAAACATACTGTTTTAAGTCTTTTTAATGCACTTCTTCTTTAATGCACTACAAGAGATCAGGTCTGGAAACAAACTGATACACACGGGCAACAGCATTTATTTTAAAAAAACTTTCCAATCTCAGTGTAGCTGCCTGAAGAGAAGAATACTGACAAAGTTTGATTTACTGACTGTTAAATACTTTCATTTTATTTGACTTCCAGAGATAGACTCATGCATGAAAACTATTTAGTTACAAAATCTTCTGGGATTCCTGCTGGTAGAATACAATAATTAACTTGATGCATCAAACCATAATTTAGACTTGAAGAGTTATTGCTGACTGAAGTGGATTGTTTAGTTAAAGATCGTTTGGCATGAAAAGATATTGACTTATATCTGCCTGATTTTTGAGACTTAGGAACAACAAGATGTAAATCCTGCAAAGCTGCTCTTAAAACACATTTATGAGCAAAGCCTAATGTTTATTCACTTAAACAGGTCTATTATTTAAACATTTTCACACAGTTATGGAAGGTAAATGGTAATTGCTGCAGGATAATTCCTCAAAAATAATAATTCATGTGCCCAATCAAATGTATCTCTGGTGTTTCTAAAAATCTGTAAAATATTAAGTAAGCAACTTTAACCTTCAAACACTCAATAGGCTCCCAAGCTTAATTTTCACTCTATGCTAAGTTCTTGATGAATTGCCAACATTTTCAAAATGAAAGCTATATAACTAAAGGGGGAAGATGTTGAAAACGTAACTGTCTTTCTGTGGGTTGAGAGAGGCAAGGAGAACAGCAGAAAACTGTCCAGTTATGTGAGCACATACTTAAATTGCTTTGACTTCAGTAAAATCTGGGAACATGCTTAAAGTTAGTCTAGAGTAGACTCAGAATGACTACAGCCTCAATTTTAAAAGGGATTTAGATAATCTCACCTCTCCTCTTGATACCAGCTTCCTATTCAGAATTTATGTGTTTTTTTTCTTTTAATGTGTGATTTGTCACTTTCCTAACTAAGCCCCCCCCACACACACACGCAGGTAAAGGTGTGATGGAAT
>NW_017728918.1:36228463-36234978 GCF_001723895.1 Crocodylus porosus
CTCAGCTCCCATGTCTTGTGGGGATCTGGGAGCTGACCTGTGCCAGGAAGGAGGTGGAGGGCAGAGAGCTACCCTGTCCGAGTGCTGCTCAAGTCCAGCTCCCCACAGGACCCAGAGCTGAGCTGTGCTAGGACCAAGGGAGTTGCCATCCCCTGTGGCCCCCTGATATTGCCCTGGGGGCAAATTTGCTCTCAGACAGTATCTACCCATGTGGTATTGTGCAGTATCTACTGCACAGTTAGTCTACTACTTGTATTTACAGGTAGTAGCTAAGTGTGCGGTAGACTCATTTTGTGCAGTAAATGGTGAGCTTCAATTAGGTGTTTCTTTCCCTGATGGCATAAACTGCCCAGCATATCCTAGTCCAGATTTTGTGGTCCTAAATAAGGCTTCCTTCTCCCCTGTGCCCCCCCTTCCCCGGGGACTCTGTTTCCCAGGGGACCCTTTAAAAGGGTCGGATCAAAACTGTGCTTACTACTGTACTGCCCTTAGTGTCCTTGTAGCCCATCCTTTCCCTTTTGGGCCTGCTTGCACCTCAGCCTGGGAGAGCCCGAAGGTAAGGGTTTCAACCCCCTTATCCTGCCAGACCCACCTTGGGGCTTCCTGGGAGCGTTGTATTGGGACTTAATCTCCAACTGCCCTGCTTCAGCCACCCCTGCGGTTTGTCCCAATGAGGCAGCGTGCATTGCAGATGCTGGGGGCAGGTGAGCAAGTGGGAACTTTGTCCCTCTGACTCCTCCTGCTTCTCTACACTTTGACTGTGCAGTAGCTTATTACTACTGCACAGTAGCACTGTGTGACAAAAAGTGTGATATGATGCTACTGTGAAGTGTTAATGAGCTACTGCTTAGTCAGCATCGCCTAAAAGCCAGTCAACGACACTACTGTGGAGTAACTCCAGTTACTAAGGTACTAAATGATTATGCAGTAAACACTGCAAAGTCAGGGTCTTGTGTAAATGCAGCCAGTATGCTCTTCTTGTTGTGAATTGCTTGTAAAACATACTGTTTTAAGTCTTTTTAATGCACTTCTTCTTTAATGCACTACAAGAGATCAGGTCTGGAAACAAACTGATACACACGGGCAACAGCATTTATTTTAAAAAAACTTTCCAATCTCAGTGTAGCTGCCTGAAGAGAAGAATACTGACAAAGTTTGATTTACTGACTGTTAAATACTTTCATTTTATTTGACTTCCAGAGATAGACTCATGCATGAAAACTATTTAGTTACAAAATCTTCTGGGATTCCTGCTGGTAGAATACAATAATTAACTTGATGCATCAAACCATAATTTAGACTTGAAGAGTTATTGCTGACTGAAGTGGATTGTTTAGTTAAAGATCGTTTGGCATGAAAAGATATTGACTTATATCTGCCTGATTTTTGAGACTTAGGAACAACAAGATGTAAATCCTGCAAAGCTGCTCTTAAAACACATTTATGAGCAAAGCCTAATGTTTATTCACTTAAACAGGTCTATTATTTAAACATTTTCACACAGTTATGGAAGGTAAATGGTAATTGCTGCAGGATAATTCCTCAAAAATAATAATTCATGTGCCCAATCAAATGTATCTCTGGTGTTTCTAAAAATCTGTAAAATATTAAGTAAGCAACTTTAACCTTCAAACACTCAATAGGCTCCCAAGCTTAATTTTCACTCTATGCTAAGTTCTTGATGAATTGCCAACATTTTCAAAATGAAAGCTATATAACTAAAGGGGGAAGATGTTGAAAACGTAACTGTCTTTCTGTGGGTTGAGAGAGGCAAGGAGAACAGCAGAAAACTGTCCAGTTATGTGAGCACATACTTAAATTGCTTTGACTTCAGTAAAATCTGGGAACATGCTTAAAGTTAGTCTACAGTAGACTCAGAATGACTACAGCCTCAATTTTAAAAGGGATTTAGATAATCTCACCTCTCCTCTTGATACCAGCTTCCTATTCAGAATTTATGTGTTTTTTTTCTTTTAATGTGTGATTTGTCACTTTCCTAACTAAGCCCCCCCCACACACACACGCAGGTAAAGGTGTGATGGAATGTTGTGTGATTCACAAAATTGCACCTCCTGCCATAACTCGTGTGCACAACAGGAGGCACAATTGTGTCATTGCACATTACATCCCATCATGCCTTATGGCCAGTACAGGGGAAACCCAAACCTGGGCTCCCCCTGCACTGGCAAGTAGAAGGCTCCCATTAATGTTAGCCCCATGCACCCCAGTTGAGAGACTCCCATAGCCCCCAAGAGTTGGAGGATCCCTACTGCGGTGACCTCCCTGCCCTAAGGGTACAGAAAACTCCCAGGGCAGGAGGAACACTGCTGCAGTGATCCCGCTACCACCAGGGTGCAGATTGCTGCAGGGGCATTCCCCTCCACTCCAGAGGTGTGGGAAAACCATCAGAGCTGGAGGATCACTGCAGGGGCAATCTCCCTGCACGAAACTCCTCGATTCGGGGGATCACAGCTGCTACAATCTCTAAGGCTTGGGGGTGTGGGAAACTCTTGGACCTTAGGGATTTTGGCTGCTGCATTCCCTATTTTTCACTGGGCATGGACTATTCTCCAGGAAACTCTGCAGCTGGGAGGTCCATCAGCTAATGGGGCTCCCATCAGTTGGGAAAACCCTGCTGCACATGCAAATGAAAGCTTGATAGCAACCAGCTACAAAGTTAGAAGTTGGTACACATTTTTGAGGTCTAACTTTATAGCTGGCTGGAGCTTTTTATTAGGATAGCTACTTTACATGTGTAGCTGGTCTTCAAGTAACTGTACAATACCTGTAATATGTAGAGGGGACCTTAGTGTTTATTGTCTGATGAGAATCAATGTCAATGATGAAGATCCTAAATACTGTAAATTCTCAATTTGTCTGCCATTTTTAATGAGATAGGAACGTTGATGCTTGAATCCTGCCTGAAGTTATTTGGATAGTTAAGATAGTGGCATAATTTTGAGATACTCAGAGGGCACTTAGCACAAGCTAAAGAACTTTTACATGTGGATACTCTTATTTTATGTCCTTTTAGTATGGTCTAAGTGTAACCTGTAATTTCACCCTTGGATATCTTCTGAGTAGCAGGAAGGAGCTTTGCTCTAATGGGGATCCATAGCCATGACCCTTGCATTAGAGTTGAGTGTTCATCCTAGCCCCATCTCAAAAACACACCCAAGGCTGAGGTGATGCCTACAGCTGATTGGATAGGACCTTCATGTAGTATACGTGAGACCTGAGTTCAATTCTTTCCTTTGCCTGAGCTTATTTGGATGTGTATCTTCCACATCCCACGTGAATAATGCAACTGGAAGACCATAGAATATGTTGAGGTAGAGTTCGATCAATCCCTTCTGCTGTAGCTGTTCTACTTTGACTAAAATAATTCAGCATTCATTAGGCCACAGAAAACGAGAACATGACTAGAGCATAGTGCAGGGGTGACAAACTTCCTGACTCTTCTAGCCAGAAACCAAAACTTTGACATAGCTGAGAGACGCAAGACATATACCATCTGAGATGCAAAGACACCTAAGTTCATAACCTGTGCACAGTCTCCCAACTCAAACAATAATTGTCGCTCAATACCTTTCTTCAGGAGCTGCATTTAAAGTGCCAGGGGTCACATGGAACTTGCAAGCCATGGTTTGGCTAGCCCTAGCCTAGTGATTAGGGCACTTGCCTGGGAAGAGGGAAGCCCTTGGGTTCCTGTCCCTGTGCTAATGAATATTTACTATAAATTACTGGAATATTCATTCTTGAACATTTTATTGTTACAACAGTTATACTTAACATGATACAACACATGATGTACTGTTAGTGAGCCAAAAATTTTTATTTGAACACGCTTAATGGAAACTGTGACATTTAATGATCTTGTATATTTACCTTTCCACAACAGTTACCAGCTAATACAAAAATGCAAGCGATCAATATAATAAGTACTGATTACAACATTCTAAGAATATGGAATTACTTGTGAAAAAAATGTATCCCTCATCCCTAGACTGATGAGAGGTTTAATTCAATTATGTATCTTCCACTTTTATTTGGGCTGAAACAATGATGTTTTTCTGATTCCTCTTTTTGTGAAGGCAGAACATAGAACCATATCCTCTTATAATTTTAGTACGAAGTGATTGTGACCTGCTAAAAGCTCATTTTCTATTCTTTAATTTAATCCCACTGAGTTTCTTTTCTAGGTGGGGAAGAGGTAAACAACAGCTCATTATGATTTAAATCTAAGTCTATCTGTGATTTATAATATTGCACAGAACTATCTTGAAACATAAAAATATTCAGCTGTGTAGGATGCCCCTTAGTGGCTGAATATAAATACTGTTGACAAAAGAAATTATTCAAAACACTTAGAAAAAAATAAAATATTTGTTTTGCTGATTAACATGGAAGACAAGTTTAAATCTTAACTAACCAACATAAAGTACTCTACAAAGCTGTGTCTGCATAAACTATCTGAAACAGTTAAAATAAAAGGAAAGTACTGCATTAAATGAGACATAGAAAAATAAGGTGGAAGGGGGGGGAAGAGATCACAAACTCCATTGCTATTTTAATCAGAATGCATGTTATGGGATCAACAAACTATACAGAGGGGAAATGATCTGACATGCTCAACTCAGCTGCAAAGGGCAACCCATCATTCTTATTGTTCTCTTCTATAGTAGAAAATTTCAATACTAAAGACCTAAAAAAATTCAAATAAAAACATAAAATACTAACAGAAGAAAAGGTTACTTTGGCATTGCTAATCCTTCCCAATTCCAGGTCTACAGCAAATAATCTACAGGCCATTTTTCTATGCTATGTTAGGATATTAAAACATGTTACATTGTATGAACATTTTCAGATAAAGAGAGTCCAAAGATCAACAGCAATAAAAGACAGATTCTGCCAATTCTGATATGCACACAGATGTCTAACGTATATTCCTCTCTGTGTGTATGTCCAATATTAATGGTTCATGGGAGGTATTTTGCTGTTTGCTCTAAGTCTTGTCAAGAAAATACATGCTTCCAACATTCCCTTTCAGAATAAATATTTGTATTGACATGATTTTCAGGAGCTTTTACAAGGTGACCCTAATTAAGCATGGCACCCCCATCCATCTGTTTATACTTACTCTGATTTTAACTGTACATCATACATGTAATCTTCTCTCTATGTACACACAGTATATCCAAAGAAATCCATCACATTTTGCTTGCACATCTAATAACTCCCCCAGTCATCACTCATTATTTCACCTGCAGAGATCTGCAGTGTGTTCCCTGGCTTTTCAAGTTTGCATTTAGAAATCTAGACTGAAGTGTCTCTCAAACTCCGAACTGATAAAGGAGAGAAAAACCATTACTCAGCTCTATCGACGTAAACTCTCATTTCTTGAGTCGTATCCCAACACAGCTTAAAGGGTCAAACAAAGTCTCTTTTCTTGAGTTAGCCGGTGTGTACTGTAGCCAGAAACACTGATCCCAAACATTCCCAATAGCAAAGCTGTACGTTGCATCAATATGTCTGTTGTGTTGATAACTATTTTTCCCGCAGCTTGAGTCTGTGGGGGGAAAAAAGCAAGACAAGTTATATGCCGATTTTGCTTATTTTAATACAAAAGTAGGGCTTTAGAACTTACAAAGCAATTTTCCCGCTTCTCACATTATTTAATATGGCATGACTCTCTTCTCTGCTGAAAAAATATCTCGCACAAATAAATATGCCGCTTGAAAGGTCTCTTTTATATATTTTGTGAAACAAAGCATGCTTGTTTTAGCACTGCAAATAATGAACCTGATTCTCATGCTACTAACACAGTTAAGTACCAATGAATTCAATGACTGGTGAAGATGCTTGTGGCTATCTGATGTTTAGGAGAGGTGTGGAAATGAGGGGATCTTGAGAGAGACCTTGTACTGTGAAATATATGAAGATTTTTTTTCCTCCTACATTTAGCTACTATTATAATCTCACTCCCATGCATGTTAGAAATTAATTGTTTATTGAAAGGCAGAATAAAGAATAGAGAAAATTTCAGGAACAAATGTTGATTAGCCCATTTGTGCCATCTTGAGATGTAGAATTATGCACACATAGAAATCCTACATATAAAAAAACTAATTCCTTGGAAACGCACTGAATTGGAGGATCCGGTGCATCTGTTCAGTAACAGCATTTATCATTTTAGATAATGTATAAGTACCATTCAGGAAAATATTTCTTTAACTTTTTTTATTCAGTGAAGTCACAATATTATTTCATATCACAGTTATTCTATGTAAGTTTGAACAATGAGATTTCACTGTTCTAACTTTAATAAGAAACAATGATAATAAGATCCTTTAATTTGTAATAACAAAAAAACCCCTAAAAATTCCATCAGAGATGGAACTGGGACTAGCTTCCCAGATTAAGGACAATAAGAAGTCTTTTTTTAAATACGTAGAGGGTAAAAAGAAGGTCCCGGGTAATGTGGGGCCCTTGCAGGACGACATGGGTAACTTGGT
>NW_017728918.1:36235078-36244566 GCF_001723895.1 Crocodylus porosus
TAGGGTCTGGAACCAGCTTCCAAGAGAAGTGGTGCAGGCTTCTACCCTGGGGGTGTTTAAGAGGAGGTTAGATGAACATCTTGCCGGGGTCATTTGACCCCAGTATTCTTTCCTGCCATGGCAGGGAGTCGGACTAGATGATCTGCTCAGGTCCCTTCCAACCCTAGACACTATGAAACTATGAAACTACAAAATTTTAAAGCAAATATTACTATGAAGGTTGATCACAAGAGTTACAGGCAAACAGGAAGGAAATTCAATATTAAAAAGTCAGCAATATCCTTCCCTTGACTAAATTATCCATAACCTAATATACTTCAAAATTTTAGGTATTCATGTTGTATTGCCAAGACCTGTGAAAGCCTCTAATGCAAGAATGTATGTGTTATAAATGCCAAAGCATAGAATGAGTTAAGAAGGAAGCCCAGGAAATGTAAATCCAGAATACACTTCTGATTGCTGTTTTAGTCCTATTACATTTATTTAAAGCATTTTCTTTTCATTGATTTTTTTTTTTTACAGCAGAATAGCTTCTCCATTCACTTGATGTTCCTGAGGTCATAATTGTTCTATATTTCTTTATCCAAATTGCCAAACTAGGCAGAAACACTTCATTGTAGGTCTGTTTTAGTTGTTTTGGAACACTGCCACTTTCATTATTGTTAACATTTTCTTACTGTCTCAAATAAAAAAGTTATTGCAAACTGAAGCCTGATGGAGAAATATTCACTGTTTTAAATACAGCAAAACAATAAAATGTGTCTCCTTCCAAATGTTATGCATTAAGTATTCCAGAATGATACTAATTATCAAGAATTATCATAACTCATTTACTTTTCAGCATATGCTTAATTAAGACTTCTATGATTTGTTATGAAAGTTAACCCACCAGAAGCCAATGTTCTCTTGGGTTGGTCACAAGATATTATGAGCTTGAATCCCTTTGAGTAAGACAGAGAGCTGTATTCTAATGCTCTAATTAAATAGGAAAGACAAGGAAGTTTCATACCTGCAATAATCTTATATACCCAGGCGTGATCCTCCACAGGTGAATCACCATTTTAGCAGTCTGTGTAATTTCAGCCCCTAAAACTTTAGAAAAGAAATAATGTTACTATGTTCCACAGATCTTCTTTGTAGATGACCTTGTACCAAATAAAAGTCTTGACCAAATATGTCAAAACATTTTGAGATTAGAAGTGTTCATTAAATATTAAAAGGAGCTCATGTAAAGATGAGTGCAAAGAATTTTTCTTGACCTGCTGAGGTCCTTTCCATAAGTCCCTTGTATGCCAGTGCTCTACTAGTATATAAAGCCCATGTTCGTTGCATAAGCTGTCACATGTGATATATCTGTAAAGCTTTGGTGCTAGCAGACAGCTTTAACCATCATGCCTGGGGACAGGTATGTCTGCAATATCAAAACATTCTTTAGACATCTCCAAAGCTCATTCGAAAGCAAAGCAACAGTTGACCTGCTTAACAACCGAAAGACTGAAACCTGTTTTGTAGACAGTGTTAGTTGTAATGATAGCACATTTTAGCACTGTGAAGTAACAATATAAATTGATTTCAATAATTTTATATAACTTATGTAATTCATATCCACATAGCAACTTACTATATAGTGAGTTTAACTTAGCCAAGATTCAATTTAAAGGGAGGTGCTAATAATAGGGTCACACAAATTCCACAAGATATTTGAAAGCAGGCTGTTCCTTTTCTGTCTGAATTCTCCTCTCCTGTATTCAGCATATATATAGTCCCCTTTTCTACTTCTAAATCCTTAACACGTGGATGTGACATGAGCCCCATCTCCTAATTGGATAGCTTAATTCTATTAATAAATAATTGTAACACAATCACATCGTATCTAAATTGTATATGTCATCTGACTGTAGTAACTTTGGTCCCTATTCAGCCCATGGAACAAGGGATGACTCAGTGGGTATGTCTACACATGTGCCCTACTGCACGATTGGTACTTGCTGAGTAGGTAAGCAAAAGCCAAGTGGAGAAATATCATCATTTACATACATCAAAATACATGAAATGTCTCTTTTTCTAGGTGTTCTGCATTAGGTAGTCCAGAATGACAACCAAGATTACCGCAACTCACTTACTTTTCAGCAGATGCTTAATGAAAACTTGTATAAAGAAGGAAAACTGACTTCAGTGAAATATATTGATTTACACTAAATGAGGATCAGTTCATAAAACATAAGGAGGATAAATCCGAATCTTCTTTCACAATCATATTACAACAGTTTCATTTCCTCAGAATTTTGGCATTGCTTTTGATTTAAAAACTGAAAGCAGAATCTTGCTTAATGGGATTCTAGCTTCTTGAGGCCAACCCAAGAGATGTGCTTGTACACATTCATTAATGCACAATAATTACGGTACATTAAGTTTAGTACCTGTAACAACAGGCACTAAATGCACCATAATCAGCACTACTGCACATTAGTGCAGATGAGTGCTTTTTTAGTGAAGTTAATGTGCATTAGACTGAATCCACAGTGCATTAGTGCATTAGCATGGGTTTAGCCCACCACATTAATGAGCAGTCTTCTGTGCAATAAGTGTCTCGTGTATATGCACCGATTGGCATCTGGTGGATTAACCTGAAAGTAGAATAAGCTCCACAGTGGGCACATCTACCTGTATGTTTTACTGCATTACCATGTACACATGTGCAGCGATTACAGCACAGTAGATTAATTTAAAGCACAGTTTGCTATTCTCAACAGATACAGGTACTACAAAACAGCTCTTTAAATTAATGCACCTAAGTGCATATATAGATGCTGACCCTGGAGCAAATTACTCTCAGTCAGCCCAGGCACCAGAGGCCCACACTGGCTGCTTGGCTTAGCCATGAGCACCAGAGCCAGGATCAACTCCTCTCTCCCTCCCTGCCCCACTTCCGAGCTTGGGGCTAACCCCAAGGTCTGCTTGGCTTGCAGCTGCCCCTGGGTCTGGGGACCATCCCTCCCTATCCCCTGGCATCCAGGCACATGAATTGCACCTGTAGACACATCCAGCATTGACTTTAGCATCTATAGCAGGAGTCCAGTGTCTTAGGTGCCATTTTAACCAATCTTTACAGTGACTCTTTGCCTAACCTCAGATTAATTCCTTAACTTCTTTCTGCCTTGTATATGTTGCTGGAAAACATTTGGGTCTTTGGTCAAAGGTAAAAGACTTCCTTTGACTTCAATGGACTTTGTATTAGGTACTTCTCTGGGTTTCAGTTCCTATTTTCATACTGGAAAAAATAAGTGAAACAGAATTCATCAGTAAATCTGAGTGATTGAGCAAGTACAAATGAATTTAGCACTAGAATGTCTCCTATAAAAAATTAAGAAAAATCCTTATCTAGTATTATTATTAGTTGTTGTGGCCCTGTGCAATGTGGTGACTGCTATAAAAACAAAAGAAGCCATCATCCCTATCCAAAACACATGCTCTATTCCTAAATCATCTGACAGAAGAATTGCCTTCTTTTGGAAGTAAATAGAGATTGGATTATTTTTCTTCAAGTGACTAAAATTACAGTCATTCAAAGCAAAGCAAAATTTCCATTGATATCAGCTGGTGTAATATTACATCCCAATGAACTGGTTTCACTGTACCTGCATAAGAGTGTGTGCACATTATGTTCGTGTGCTGATGAAGGTGTCTAATGGGGGTAAATATGGAGGTACATGATGCAGAATGGGATTTTCAGAGTTTAGTTAACAGAATTACAGTAAATGCACACAATTCATTACTGGCAACAGGATTGTGTGTGTAATTCTCTATATTCCATTTTGAAAATGCTCTTTATTTGTGGTGTCGAAAGAGAAAAGCAAAGACCATCCTCCTGTATACTGACATCCAAAATGGTGAGCTTTTAAATCCAAGTCATCCTGTGCTGGTTTTGTAAGATTCAGATCCAAAACTGAGATGAAAGAAAAGCAGGATTTATGAGTCCTGCAGTTTTTCTATAAGAATGTCTTCTTGGCTAATGATCTCACAATTAAAGTGCAGAAACACTGTATGGGCTATAGAGTGTTATCAGTCTGTTCTATACATAAAACAGTTCACATTATGGGAGCTCTGGGGACAGTTTCTAATGCCAAAATCTATTGTGAAAAACATCACATATAGAATAGCAATGCACATTTACCAAATTAATACTAGTATCACAATTCCCAGTAATTGGTGGGGCAAAAACTTTTTTTTAAAATAGCAGAAACATCCATTTATAGGAGCATTTCATGCAACTCTAGATGAACCGGTATGGTACAAGAAGCATATGCAGTTTTATGGCATAGTTTTTCATAAAGTAAAAACCACACACAAAAGCAATCATGAACAAAGTTCAATCTATAATTCTATATACCATTCTTACAGAGTTATACAATTTAGACCAATCGGGGCAAATTTGTCCCTAGTACAATTTTGCTTAAGGCAAATGGATTATATCGGGGATGTTTCAGGGCCAGTGCACAGTCACTTTTTCTTTTTCTTTTTTTTTTCTTTTTTAAGCTCCAAATATAAAACTGCATTTGTAGCAAGGTATTTAAATATGTACTATGAGAAATAACATACGTAACTTTCTCTTTTGAATACTAATGGAGCCCATGTAAAATCTGCAGGTGCAAAGTTAAACAGTAGTTTGATACTCTGGTGAGAGAAGAGGAAGGAGACAGTGATTGACTTAGTTCTGAACTCCCTTGATCTTTACCAGGATAAGGCATTTATTTAACATCACTATCAAACACACCTGGGATTTTCACAGGACTCTGAGGGCACACAGACAAGTTACTGAAAAAGTGAGCAAGGAGGTGAATTTACAGTGCATCAGCTACTTGTGGTAACTGACTGTTGGGCATGCTCTTACCTTACAATAAACATAAGGCAGCCTGTCCCACTTTAATTGAAGGGCAAGATTACTTGCACTTACTGTGGAGGTAAATTTCTCCTGAAAATCAGTGAGACATAGTTTGCATAAACTGGTTCCTTGAAAAATCCCAACCTACAGAAATTAGGAATCCCATTTACTGCTGTACAGAATGGCATAAAGAAAAATGTCCTCACCAGAAACCACTTTTGGTGGAAAGACAGGGTGGATGGTGTTGGAAAGAGACTCCTCAAGCAGCAGAGGAGGGTGCTGCTGGGAACTTCTATTTCAGAACAGAGTTTGATTTGCCCAAGTTACCCAATCATAGCTTTATATAGCTAGCATTTCCTATCGGATACTAAGCATATCTGGATGCAAACAATAGGACATTTTGTCCCACCTGTTAACTCAGATTACAGGTAATCTTGTGAGTAGGCTACTGATAAAGAAGCAGAAACAGGTCTACAGCCCTACCTTTTATTTACTTGCACCTTAAAACATAAAAAATATTCCAAAATTTATCTAGCTACCTGCAACAACACAACATAGATTCTGAGTTTTTCAAATTTTTCTTCAATCTATGCCCAATATTTATAGATGGCTGGTTTTAATATTCTAATAAATTTATCTCTGGTTTTTTTGCATGTTTTTGTTTCACAGAAACTTTTGAAACTGGGCTGAACTGGATTTTTTTTGTGGACTTGGAAGGTGTCAATTAGTTGGGATTTTTGTCTTTGAAAACAAGAGGGAGGTTTTCTTATTTTCTGTCCTTTCCAACTGTGGAATGATCTTCCTGTTTTTTCTTTACCTTAGATTTGGGGGGGCCACTTACTCAGTTTTGGCAAGCTATTGAGAGCTGCAAAGGTAGCCCTGCCTCTTGACAGGTACCCTGCCCCCTGGTCACCATCTTGGGACCAGGAGTCCCACCCCCTAGCCTCTGACCTGTGCCACCAGAAGTCCCTACCCTGCAATACCAGGCAGTAGTAGGTGTAGGAATGCACAATTTAGAGGATTTGGAGACTGACTGCTTTGCTCTGGCTTCTAACAATCCATTTCTCCCACTTCCCATGCCTTTTTTTCTGTTCTTTTTTGTTACAGGAACACTCCAACTTCTGAGTCTTTTTTGGTTTTAGAAAGACAGGGACATTAGCACTATCCCCTAAAGAGACAAGGCCAGATGATATGATGAAGGAATTAAAACAGAATATGAACTAGTACTTGTAGTTTCCCATTTATCTCAATGGAAACTCAGTATTGGGTTTCAGCCAACATCTGATGATATATGAGGGTATTAACTGGCTGCAGTCCCTAGACCACACACAAGATTTAAGATGATGTCTCTCATCATCTTAAGTCATCTTCTTATGTGCTGCTGACTTCTGTGGCCTGTGGATCTCTGATGGATTAACCAAAACACTATAGGTCATTCCCTATGTATGACAGTATGTTCCCATAATAAAACAACCATGCTTTTCTTTCTGTAGAATAGTAGACACAGAAATGAGGGGAACCAGTTCTACAGAGTGCATCTTGTAGACGTTTATTCCAACTTTATCTCTCTTGTTCCTTTATACTAGATTTCAGAGGTGGTTCAATGTAGTTTAGCTAAGGTTCCCTTTGGTCGCTCTTTGAAAGGTCTCCTAAATACCATATTTACTTGAATATAAGACAACTATAAGACAACACCTAATAATTAGATTTTATATATGGAAAATATATAAATTTCCTATAATTTTCCAGGAATACAACCTAATTATTGGGGGTTTACTTTGAATTTGTCCCCCTCCCACTGCTACAGCAGGGAAAATAAACTGGGGGGGAAGGGGCAGTTCAGATAGTGCCCTTGCCTCTGTCTCACCAATTTCTTACCCCTGCAGCCCTTCCCCCTCCCCCTCAATGTCAGACCTTGCTCTCTCTGGGCACATGGAAGTGAGGGGCAAATTTGAAAATACTCTGTGCATCTCAGTAAGATGTGCAGTAGACTAATTAGCTGCATAGTAAATGTTTCACATCTACACATTCACCTCTATTAGGCTGGAGTAAACTAACTAACTCCACAGAAGGTTAGTACTTGTAAATACAAGTAGTATCCTGCTGCAGAGTTTTTTTTCATGTGCAGTAATGCACATGTAGATGCTGACCCAGCTGTCTTGGGCATGAGGGTGCTACATTGTGGGGGCTGCTTAGTGGCTAGCCTTGCACTGGAACACCCATGTGCCCCAGCCAGCCCCTCCACAGCACATTGAGCTGAGTTGGAAGAGCCCCAGGCTGTCAGGCTCACCCCCCACCCAGATCCCCTGAGAGCTGGGGCTGCTCTGACTTGGCTCAATGTGCTGCATTGGAGTGTACTGCTTCACATTAATATGCATGTATAGATGTGCTCACTGACTTTGAAATAAACATGTCTACAGTAATTTGCATACAGGGAAATTACTGTGGGTACCCATAGACTTAGTTCATCTAAAATTTAAGCATTTTACTTTTTTTAAAATTGCTGTAAGTTTTAGCATAAGAACTCCATAAACACACTTTAAAACAGCACTTTAGTAGTTGCTTATATATAATACAAACTATGCATAATATTAGTCCAATGTCAAAAGGTTCATTGGGCTGGGCCCCAGCAGAGTCAACAGTGTTTCAAGCCCTGGGAACTCCCATAGCTCAGAACTGCATAGTATGTGTGTGTATTCCAGATACCTGCCACATAGGTTCCATGTACTAATTAGCCCTCTCCATTCATTACTGGATTTTGGTGTTCATGTTTTGAGTCCTATGATCCACCAAAAATGTATATACAGATGAGGTGCAGGGTCTGGCTTCACCTCATGGAAGGCAGGGCCACACTAATCCTCTGCAACAGGCTAAGAGAGGGGGCAACAGAGAGATTCTGAGTGAACTGTTTGGGGGCCCATTTAGTGATGTTTGTAGATAGTTAAGGCTGGTGAAAAAACAGGAATTACTGGAAATGGGAAAGAAAGGCATAGCTCAGTTGTGAGAGAGAAGAGGAAGTTGAAATGTATTTCAATGTAGTGGCTCACCATGCCTTGAAAAAGAGTTGGCACTGAGGTGGACTGAGTGTAATGTGCACTACCATGTATTTTATTTAGATGGGCTGTACTAGTTTATTCTTGTAGAAGATTCCAGTCCAATATAGACCACGTGTTTCAGAGTAATGCTTAGTGTTGGCTGCATTTAATAAACATACTAGTTTGTTTCCATTACTGAGTACATGCTGTTTTTGATGGCAATTGAATGATAGTGTATTTAATGAGATTACCCTGTGTATAAATATGAAACAAGTAGCTTTTCCCCTCAGGCTTATTAATAGGAAAAACCTCATCTTATATTTCAGTAAATACAGTACTGGCTTGTCAATTGGAGTGCTTGAAACTTATACATTCCAACCTTTTATCTTTCTTTCCTTTTTCTGGCCAACATTCCTTATTAAAACAGACCTAGAGCCACATGTCTGAACAGCATTTCAGTCCTACAGCTCAAGGAGCCGAAATCCCTGGCACTTAGCATTGGCAAAGAGCAACTTCATCAGTACAAAGAAGGACTGGAATATCAGACAGAAACGAATGGACGACCTTGAGGCCTGATACAACAGAAATGGGAGGACATTTCATAGTGCAAAAAGTGCAAGGTTATGTACTTCTGGAATAATAACAATGATTTCTGCTGTGAACTGGGAACTCATTATTGGAAACGAGAAGAAGATCTTTGATTATTACTGATCACCAGATGGCTCTAAACCTCTATTACACTGTAGCTATAAGAAAGGCAAATGGGATTCACCATCCAGCGCAAGGTGGCAAAGGCCTGCAGCAAGGCAGCAGCCCTAGATTTCAGGAGGGCAAACTTCAAGGGGCTAAGGAGAACAGTCGGAAGCACTGAGGTCCCAGAGGGGAGGGGAGCCAGGTGTCCAAGGAGAGTGGTTGCTCCTTAAGGAGATGATCCTCCAAGCCCAAAAGGAGGTAATCCCAAAGCGGATCAAAGGGAGCAGGAGGGCACACAAGCCCCCATGGCTCACCAAAAGCATCTGGGAATGTCTCCTAGTTAAAAGGGAGGTGTACATCCAATGGAAACGAGGAGCCATCACCAGGGATGACTATGCTGCAGTTGCTCGGGGATGTAGGGGGGCAGTCAAGAAGGCCAAGGCAGAGATGGAACTGGGACTAGCTTCCCAGATTAAGGACAATAAGAAGTCCTTCTTTAAATAAATAGGGGGTAAAAAGAAGGTCCCAGTAATGTGGGGCCCCTGCAGGACACATTAGGAAATTTGGACATCACACAATGTTAAAAGCCAACATTTAACAATTTCTTTGCCTCCATTTTCCTAAGCAGGGACTGAAACAGTCACACACCCACTGGGCCCCCCTCAGGCCCCAGGGGAGGCACACCTAGGCCAAGGGTTAGTGAGGAACTAGTTAGGGAACTTCTGGAGGGATGGGATGTATTCAAGTCAGCTGGTCCAGACGATCTCCACCCTAGGATACTGAGGGAATTGGCTGAGGTCATTGCAGGACCCCTGGCATGGCTTTATGAGCACTCGTGGTGCTCTGGTGTGGTGCCAGAGGACTGGAAGAGGGCCAAT
>NW_017728918.1:36246926-36305394 GCF_001723895.1 Crocodylus porosus
ACGGTCACAAGCTGGCAGAGGGTAGATTTAGGCTAGATATCAGGAGGCGCTACTTCACAGTCAGGGCGGCTAGGATCTGGAACCAACTTCCAAAAGAAGTGGTGCTGGCTCCTACCCTGGGGGTATGTAAGAGGAGGTTAGTTGAACACCTTGCTGGGGTCGTTTGATCCCAGTACTCTTTCCTGCCATGGCAGGGGGTCGGACTAGATGATCTGCTCAGGTCCCTTTCAACCCTAGAAACTCTGAAACTGTGATTCTAGGATGTGTCAGGTAAGGCATGTCCAGTAAAGTTGGGGAAGTATTAATGCTATTATGAAAGATATTGGTCAGCTGGAATATTGTGTATTGGGTACTCTTCTGGTCCTTCATGTTGAAGAAAGATAAATTTAGACTGGAACAGGGGATACTTATTGATCAGGAAAATACAGAGCCCATCTTATGAGAGGAAACTAAGGGTATGTAGATCAAGACAGTGCCATATAGCAATACCCTAAGCTAACTTTGTCCCAGCTAACAGTGAAAGTGACAGTGGTAGAGCCATGCTAGTGTATCAGGATAATTAGCAGTACTTATGACCTAGCCTGATTGCATTATTCTCTGTATTGTATCCTTACAGTATAATGTTCAACAGAGACACCCCTGCCACACCTATAAATGCCACTAGCAAAGTGGGTTCCAGCTGTGCCATCTACCTTTGGTGACTTTCACTGTCCTTTAAACTCTGAGGAGACCTGACACTAGTTTAGAAACCTTAACGGTGAGTGTATCTACATGTGCATTAACAAGTTTAGTTAATGTGCATTAAATCTAGTACCTTCATTGTGAGGTACTAGCAAAATGTACGTTAGCCTGTTTTAATGCACATTAGCTAAAGAGCATGGTCTTCAATTGATGCTTAATACACATTTGCCTATGCACATCAACTAAAAAGCATGTTTTTTAGTGATGTTTTAAATTAGGCCAATGTGCATTACAGCACATGTGTAGATGTGCCCACAGAGAATTAAAAACAAATCCGTATCTGCTTACAGCATTTAGGCAGTTCAGAACAGGGCAAACTGGTCCTTCTTGGCCTCTGCATTTTGGGAAAGAAGGCTGTGGATAGTTATGAGCCTCCAATTCCACTCACAGCTATGACACAAGGAAGCAAATGAACCCCTCTGTCAACACGCACTAAAAATCTAAGATAATGGAATTTTTATATTCACTTAATTTTGTTATAAGCCTTGGTATGTGCAGGGCCTTATGCTTTTGAGAGAGAATTCACCCATGTACAGAGGCTAAAGGTCTACATGCAGCTTACATCCCCTCTAGGGCTTTATGAAGAGGTAGTAAATTTATTTCCACCAGTACTTGGTCACTTCACAGGTAAAACATAGCAGCTGTTTAATAGCACACAGATAGTTGATGAAATAGTATGCTATTTTTTAGCTGTAATTCCAGACTACTTATTTATATCAGAAGTACACAATTTTTGTGCCCCATGTTTCTCTTTTCCTCTTAATAAAAAGTTTTGGCTGGTTAAATTGTGTAGGTTAGTACATGCCATATGTTTCTTAAAAGTTATGAGTCCTCAATCCTCAGCCAAGTTTTTATTCCATTTTCTTTTTTAATTCTTGCAAATCATGTTTAGGTTTCAACTTTTAAAATATCTGTTCAGCCTTCTGAAGAAGGCTGGTAAAATCTTTCTTTTTGTTTTATTTCTACTAGATCACATTCAGTGTGTGATTCAGGTCGAAATTAACCAGCAATCTAATGACAAAATGTAGAATATTTGCTTGTATTTGTAATGATTGTTTCAGCAAAACAAGTTGGAACAGGGAGAAAAAGTTCTAAAATGCCCTTAATCTAATTGATTTTTTTAAAATAAAATTAGTTTTTTTAGATTCAACAATAATTGATATGCAGATTTCCAAAAGCCAGAATTAGTTCCTAATTTAGAAATGTAATATTTCCATTTAAACCCTTGGAAATATTGAGGGTCTAGAATCATTAGTGCCTTTCTCCATGTTTATATCAATTATACCTTTATTGTAATGGGGTAATGAATCAAGCCAGAAGCAACTACAAAATGCTGTTTAGTTCTCTTGTTGTACATTACAAAAATATATTTCAACAATATACCAAAATAGAAATAACTACTACCTTGTCTTCACCATTTTCATTGCTAGGTTTGCTTCCTTTTTGACACAATCACTTATTTTATTCTCTTGCATTACATTGTGAATTACACTTAGTTTTATACATTACTATCTCTAGTCATATTTACATGTTCTAATCCCTTAATGAGGCATTTATTATTCTGGGAATGGCATTATGTAAGCGATGCTCTTTAATTAAGAGTGTATTTATTATGCTGTAGAAACTCCATCTGAACACTGAAAGATTCTCATATCAGCTTAAATGAAGGGTAAAACACCTTCTGGGGAAAAAGCATAGAAATTATATAAAATAAAAAGTGGAGTATTTGCACAAAGTTAATTTTTCCTTACCCAGACCTTATTATCTGACTGACTGTTAAAGCTGTTCATTTGAGGCCAAGTGGAAACTCCAAAAACACAGTTTAAAGAGACTAGTGAAGTGAAAAGTATAACACAAGAGGGGCATCAGTAAACAGCCACTTCTGAAGATCCACAGAGCATAGAGAGTCTGGTTCTCTTCAGAGATTTTGCTGAATTCTCCAGGACACAAGACCTTTAGCTTCTGTGTTTGTTTCTGTCATTCTGGCTTACAAGTTGGTGTCATACATTGCTACATACCATTCTGTGGAACAGTGTTTTTTTTTTCTTGCCTGTGACAATGGCTCACAAGACTAATACATGTAACATGTAATAAATGGCTCCCATTTGCCTTTTCATTTAAGCCCAGCTTCTCTCAATCCTCCCACAGGGTAGTTCCTCTTTATTCGTTCACTGACTTCCCTGTTCTCACTTCCTGAATTTCAAATTCCTCTCTCCCTTCTCACTCACCTTATTCACACTCTCCTTTCCTTTCAGTCATCCCATCTATCTTGTCAGCTTTCACATCTCATTGTTGCCCTGACTCTTATGCTGTTTCATTCCAGTAGCCACTTCTTGTTCTAGTTCCGCCAGAACCTTTGCAGGCTTCCCAGGCCAGAAAGGACATGAAGCAGGTGGGAACTTGGTTTTCCATTCAGGCCTTTTTGGAAGGGCTTCTGCAATTTTCCTGTCCTTCTCAGACAAAAGAGAAACATGTGCAAGGGTTTTCATTCTTTCTATAAGGGAAAGGAAGTGTAGCCTTGGGATCCAGGACTCACTGTCTAGACCTCAGACCTTGAAGAAAGGCACCGAAAGCTTCCCTAAACTCTATCCATGGACTCTGCTAGGCAAGTTTCATGCAGAGTATAGAGCTAAGGTTTGGACAGTCTCCCTCCATTTCTAGGCAGTAAAACTGCACAGGACAAATGCTGCACAAGACAAATGAGGGGTTGGGGGAACAACTGAAGTCTCCCACTTCATGATGAAGTCTGGAGTGCTGCGATATTCTCCCATTTGTCTTTAAGAGCTTTAGTTCTGCAGCCTGAGCCCATAACTTCAAGGCCAAGGGAGGTAAATGAAGCCACTGAAGCCAAACGGCATGTTTCCATTTCGGCTTTCCTTTATTGATTTTCATTTTGGACTTGCATTGCAGTAACTACAAAAGCCAACTGGATGCTGATGCTTTACGATGGCTGGGTCTGCAAGGAGTTTAGTTCAGGCCAGCCTTTGGTTCTGACTGAAAATCCATTCAGACCTGAGAAGCAAGTGAATGATATCTTTTCACTCTTATCCAAAGACAGATTTTACTTTAATACACTGAATGATTCACAGCATCTTTTTTTTGGCTCATGCAGTTTTAGGAAGTAAAGCTGTATCCAGGGCCAAGTTGAGAGAAAGGGCACTGAGGACGCAGTTGGCCGAAAGCTACCCTTCATTAACCTGCCAGAAGTTCAGTTTTACAAACAGTTTCATTCCCTTTCATGGTTTAGGGTACATAAAAGTATATATCTAACATCAATTTAAGCACAAAAATTGTTCTCATACAGTTCTTTCAGTTTCTAAGCTGAGCTGAAGGCTAGTTGAAAGCCAGCACACAGAATCATAGAAAATGAGGGTTGGAAGGGGCCTCAGGAGATCATTTAGGACCATCCCAAACTAGATCACCCCAGCCAAGGCTTTGTCTAGCCGCGTCTTAAAAACCTCCAGAGATGGAGATTCCACCACCTCTCTGAGTAAAGTGTTCCAGTATTTTACTACTCTCCTAGTGAGAGGTTTTTTTTTTCCTAATATCTAACCTAAACTTCCTTTCCTGCAACTTGAGACCATATCATCTGCCACCACCAAGAACAGTCTAACTCCATCCTCTTTCGAACCTCCCTTCAGGTAGTTGAAGGCTGCTATTAAATCTCCTCTCAGTCTTCTCTTCTCTAGACTAAATAAGCCCAGTTCCCTCAGCCTTTCCTCATGAGTCATGTGCCCCAGCTCCCTAACCATTTTCGCTGACCTTCCACTGAACTCTCTCCAATTTGTCTACATCTTTTCTGTAGTGGGGGTCCAAAACTAGACACAGTACTCCAGATGTGGCCTCACCAGTTCTGAATAGAGGGGGATAATCACTTCCCTTGACCTACTGACACCACACCTACCAATGCAGTCCAGTATACCGTTATCTTTCTTGGCAACAAGGGCACGCTGCTGGCTCATATTCAGTTTATTGTCCACTGTAACCCCCCGGTTCTCTTCTGCAGAGCTGTTGCCCAGTCAGTCAGCCCTCAGCTTGTACTGGTGCATGGGGTTGTTCTGTCCTAAGTGCAGGACTTTGCACTTGTCCTTGTTGAACCTCACAAGATTTCTTTTGATTGAATCCTTCAATTTGTCTAAGGCTCTCTGAATTCTAACCCTACTCTCTGGAGTATGTACTACTTCCACCAGCTTAGTGTCATCTGCAAACTTGCTGTGAGTATACTCTACACCATCTTCCAGGTCATCTATGGCGTTATTGAACAAAATTGGCCCCAGGCCAGATCCCTGGGGCACTGTACTTGATACCAGCTGCCAACTAGACATTGAGCCATTGACTATTGCCCTCTGAGCCCAATGATACAGACAGTTTTCTATGCAGCTTATAGTCCATTCATCCAACCCATATTTCGTTAACTTGCCTGCGAGAATGTTGTGGGAATGTTTAGCCTTGCTAAAATCAAGGTATACCACATTCACTAGTTTCCCTGCTTCCACAGTCATCTCATCATAGAAGGCAATCATGTTGGTCAGGCATGACGTGCTCTTAGTGAATCCATGCTGACTGTTCCTAATCACCTTCTTGTCCTCCATGTGCTTAGACTGGGTTCCTTGAGGATCTGCTCCATGCCTTTTCCATGGACTGAGGTGAAGCTGGCCAGTTTGTAGTTCCCTAGATGCTCCTTTTTCTTAAATATGGGCACTATATTTACCCTTTTCCAAAAGTCTGGGACCTGTGCAAGATGCTCTCAAAATCCCTTTGAGTTTGTTTGGCATCCTACAGTATGAAGCACCATATGCAGATAGAAGATAACTCTGGCCTTGTGGCAACAGTAAGAAATCACTGAAATGCTATCCTGAATGTGAAACTGTAACAGGTGCATAGGCTACAATGGCCACATAAATGCAAAGCTCTGCAAAAAGCATCAGGGAAGTGCTAGAAATGGTTGGTGCATTTGATTCTGATGGACAGCAGTTGAAATTGTTTAGTGGAAATAGTTGGAAGCTTGTGTTTTATGCTTACTAATTGCAGTGCAGGGACGAACTGAAGTACACTGATAAAGCTGCCTACATCTAAATAACTTGACCGTTATACAGCTGTTATCTTGCTATAGAATGGTCTTGGGCAGAGGTCGATCACTGTTGCCTGTGGCAGGGCACTGCAGGTGCCTGCCACTTTAAGGGCCTGGAGCTGGCAGCTGCCAGGTCCCTGATGAGGGCAGCCATTTTGAACCTAGGGCTGCCCATGTGAACAGGGCAGTTCTGTTGCTGGAGGTCAGGCAACAACACTACCTGGCTGGGGGGCTGCTGGTATTATCTGGAGTTAAGAGAGGAGCTGTAGGGGATGGTCAGGAGGCTCCTGGTCCTGGGTATGACCTAAAACTGCATCCTGCTGGGAGTGGGTGGCCTGGTGGGGCTCCCAGTAGCGCAGGAGCCCCCAGGAAATACCAGGACAGTTACCACCCTGGTGAAAGGCGCTCTGACCCACCTTAACCCCCACAACTGGGTGGGTTCCCCTGCTGTAGGGTCTGGAGGAAGGTAAAAAGAGAGTGAGGCCATAGGCTCACGCCTGTCTGGACTTCCCCTGACTGGTCAATGCTGGGGCCAGGACTGGAAGGGTCGAAGGGCCAGGGGCCCACCGCGAGGGATGCCCAAGAGCCGAGGGCCTGGGGTTCCGACTGGCCTGGAGGTGGGCCAGGGCTAGTGGCCAAAGATCCTGGCGGGGGACCACACCCTGAAGGGGAAGCAGTACAGGGAGCTATGCTGCCCAGGATGAAGGTGGATTAGGCTGCCGGAATGGAGGGATCCAAGTGGGGTTCAACACTAGGATTATGGGGCCCAGCCTGGTGCTGGTGACTGTGAGAGCATCTGGATGCCATCTGCAAGGCTTGGGCTGCAGTGTAGGGGAGGAATGGAGCCACAGATGGTGCCCCCTGGCATCGGGGCAAGAAATGGGCAGCCTCCCGCTTATTAAGATCAATTAAACTATTAACAACAAGGAAGGTGTGTGAGAAGGGAAGGTGTGTGGTTAGCACAGAAACAGGTGGGCAGGCCATTGGGAAGTTGGCCTCGAGAGGCCCCCTGTTACATGCCCCTACGGACCCAGGGTATACAGGAGCATTGAATGCTCAGTGATGATGATTCTTGCTCAAACACAGCTGTCTTTGAAGAGGGGAATAAATATACCCACAGGGCATATTGGCAACTTACTAGCACTGGGCATTGCAGACATATTTAACAGCTCGATTTATATGAGTTTTTTAAATGGATAGATAGATTTTTATAATTTCTTCTCTGATTAGCTCCAAAAAAAGAAACTGTTAATAAGAAAGTTGATAAGCCCTTTTCTACAAAGACTGAACATGGACCTTCCCCCTTCTACTGCATTTGAGAGAGACAACTGCTATGCCTCTTGCTAAAACTACAGCTGGATACTTAGATTTTTTTTTGACTATATGCATAAATTAAACTGGTCCCCACATCTGAAGTCAGGAAAGACTAGCATATTGCTAGAGCCATGGAAAAAATCCAGTATAAGGCTGAGTCAGAGACTTTTGAAAATCCCACGGGTCACTTCCCGAGTCCAGTCTTCCCTATGTTCAAGTGGGGAATTTACATGCAGATCACAATAGCCCAAACTCTGTTTGGGCAATAGGACTTTCCTTGTTTGGGAGCTACAGAATCTGGCTATTCCAAAAGTGGAAGAAATTGCTACTTCATGCTGAAAATCCTATCCATTTGTTTTCCTCAGTTTACTATTTTGGGTAGGAAACATTTCAGTCTTCTCTTCCTCTTTCTAATTGAAGGCCTTTGCAGTTGGAACAGGAATGACATTTTAGATTTTGTCTTAAATTCCTTTTCCTTTCATGTTGGTTCCTGTCTGAATTGGTCCTGCTGGTATTGTATTGCTGGGATGTTCTGTAATTCTTTTGTCTCTGGTTTTTTACAGTGAAGCTTCAGGGTCAGACTGTGGTACAGATATTATTGGAGAACTGGATAGATTAAAAGGCACCACATTGAAATAGGAACCCCAAAAGGAGTATGTGTTGTTCAGAAATCCAGCTCTAGGCAGAATAGTAGGCCTTTGCCCTGCCTTCCCACTACGCTATTTTAGGTATGCAGTAGCAGCTGAGAGAAACCATCATTAAGGTAGTATTAGGGTGGATGGTGTCATCTCCTCTTCTGCATCTAGACAGCCAGGCTCAATCTGGCTCTCAATAAGCAATTTCAGTAACTGAGATCATCTTTCAGGGAGATGAAAAGCATTTGGGCACAGATCCTCAAAGCTTAGACACCTTTCAGTGAGTCTCAGGCATGTAAATACCTTTGAAGAGCAGTCTTGGTTCATAACAGTATTTTGGGTGCAGAAAACGTTTAATTATTTCATGCTAACACTCAGTGCTAATAAACCAGTGCCAGAATGATGGACCCATTAGGTTTGTATAAAGAATTGTTTCTGTAGTTTCCTGGAAATGTGTGCATCCTAGTGTGATGGTTACGAATGTAACTTCAAGTACATTTTTGGATCTGAACTTTTTCTTATTAATCACTACTTTTAATAAGTAGTTCTTTTGTCCCTATGAGCTGAAAGGAATATGCCAAAGTAGATAACATACTGACAAGATGCATTTAGTGGAATGTCTTGTTGAACACTGAGTATATTAGAAACATAAACAACCTATTACAGACTGGTGACAGAGTTAGTGCGATGGATCACATCTTGCAAGGAAAAGAAACAAATATGAATGTTTCTTTGATGTTTGAACACATGGGACCTTTCTAAATAAACACTCATAACTAAACAAACCATTCCCTGCAGAGCAGCAGATTGAAAATAAACACACAAAATGGAGTTGAAAGGCTGTTTATTGCAAACACCTTTCAATTATTCTGCTTTCCCTTGAATACATTTAACAAATGCAGTTACTATACGTTGAATGTGCATTCGATTAAGGTTCTTTCCTACTGGGAAAACTAAAACTTGTTCTCATGGAAAACTATAGGAAAATGACAGTAATAGACCATCATTTTGGACCATAGCACATGGACTCCTGTGAGAATTTGACTAAAAACCATATAATATTTTGATTATAAAAAAATACCGTTAGATAGTTTTCAGGTTCTTGTTGCACATTAATGTTAGGGGGCTCTTAACCCCTGGATTTTCCACACAATAATATCTGAAACGAGATTCAATCACACTTTAGGAAGCTTACAGTTATGCCACTCCAGGGCAGGTTTATCTCTGATCCATATTACCCAGCTCACGTTCTGTTAATCTGTGGTCACTCCTGACAGATGAGCCAAGTTGCAGTCCTCCTGGATCCCAGGATGCAGTGTTCCCTCCTTCACCCTCCATTCCACCTCTTGAACTCTAGCGTCCAGGGGGTGGTTCTGGCACACAAATCCCCCTCCTGCCCCTGGGGTGTGCCCTAGCCAGGTTGGAGGGCAGACAGGTCTACAGCTGGGTCTAAGGTGGTTAGGGGGGAACAAATCAGGTCCCCCTGGGCTGAGGCTTCCTTCCTAAGGCAGGGCAGTAGCATCTTTCATTACTGCTCCTACCTCCCAGCCACCCTAGGAAGCATGTCCAGGACCCCTTATGTCACAATCTCAAATTATTAAAACATAAAACCTTCTTAATTTCTTTTCCTTTTTTAAAATTTCCTTTTATTTTATCCTTCAGTAGTTGACTTTCTTCATTTCATGACACATCTCCCATCCCCATTTCCTTTCCATCTCCCATTTCATTACCCACTGGCAGGCGGGATCTGTGTCCCCTGCTCCATGCATCTGGGGGGCTTGCCCTCATGCTGCCCCAGGTACCTTGGAACATCACAGCAGGAGCAGGAGGTGTTGCAGGGGTAGTGGGCTGCAGGCAAATGGAAAACTGTGTGAGGCATCATGGTGGCTGGTGCCTGCAGGGCACATGGGTCACAGTGTCTCCAGCTATGGGAGAAAGTGGGGTTCACCCCACTAGCATGTGCTCCCCCACCCCCTGGTGGATCCACTGCATGGAGTGGATCTCTCCAAAGCCAGCTATGTTACATGGGGATGAGTCGCCTGTCCCGGCCTATCAGGAGCTACAAGCGCCTTCACTAGTTGTGCCTTCCTCAGGCTCCCCTTGCTTTTCCTGCCTCCCCTCCCTCCTCCTCCAGCTGTGGGACAAGCAGTGCCTGCCAGCAGGGACTACTCATCCCCCACAGGTGCAGAGTGGAAGGAAACAGCTGGGCAGAGGTGGAGGCAGCCCCCTGGCAACTGCAGCTGCATGTCTGCCAGGGATTGAGTGAGGAAAGCTAGGCAAACTTTGCCTTCCCTTTGCATTGCTCACCTGCAACTGATTCCCTGCCCTAACACCCTCTTCCCTGCCATGATGCTCCAAGGCACCTGGGGCAGCATGAGCACAATTCCCCCAGAGCCATGGAGCAGGGGGCATGGCTCCCCACCACAAGCCTGGGACACCAAGCTTTCACTGCTCTGTTCCGCCTGCCTGGCCTCGAGGTTCCTACTTGGAGCTGCCCCTGAAGCTGAGGACAGCTCCTCTGCCACCCTCTGAAGCAGAGGCAGGCAAAATATGGCCTACAGGCTGCATCCAGTCTACCAGGCACTTTCATCTGGCCCATTAGCATCCACCAATGAATTGTACCCTGCTCAGCCCTTCCACCCACAAGGGTGGGAGCGAGGCACTGGTGGTGGGGTATACACACCCTCCCCAACATACCCTATTGCACCTCGCTTCCACACTTGTGGGCGGAAGGGCCTGGCCCAGCCAGCAGCAGCTTCTGGGCAGGGCTGCTACTGCTCCTTCAGCTGCTCCAAGAGTCCCACGGTCCTTCTCTGGCAACCTCCTTGCCCCAGGCAGCAGGTAGGGAAGTGGTGGGGAGGGCAGGGGCAGCTGCAGCTCGGTGGGGAGGCAGGAAGTGTGGGGCTGGTGGTATTGTGGATCCTGCACCCAGGGGGCAATGGGAGCACAGAGCTTTCCTGGGCAAGGTGTGGGGGGTGTAGGGAGCCCTGCACATTCCCCCACATGGCACACAGCCCCCACTGTGGGCAGAAGCAGCAGGTGGGGGACATTTGGGGCACTCACGCTGGCTACAGTCACTGGCACATGAGCCAGCACTGTGCGTTGGGGTTAGAAGTATAGCCTCCCTGGTCCACCTCTATCATGGTGCTGGTCTAGAGCTGGATGCCTTCTTCATCCCTTGCTGCACAGGTCCTGGGAGTCTGCAGGGAAGCAGGGGCCAGGGCTCCCCTCCACTTCTGGTGGAGTCCCGGGACCTGTGCAGCAGAGAGTGGGCAAGGCAGCTGGCTCCAGTGTGGGGCTTCCCTTGGTGCTGCACGAGTGTGGGAGCTGCACATGCACCACATGGAGTCCTGCAATAGAGGTGGGCTGGGCAGGCTGCACTCCTCACCCCTGTGCACAGCACTTTCCATAGCCACGCACTGCAGGGTGCCAGTGCCTGCGTAGGGCATAAGTGCCCCAAGTGCACTCACCAGGTGCTGCTGCCAGTAGTGGGAGCTGCGTGCCATGTGGGGTGGGGGGGTCTCCCACACCCTGCATCCATAACCCCCCTGGAATATACACCACCACCAACATATCCTATGTCCCCCACACACAAAGCCACATTCCTCACAAACCCTCCCATACACACAATCCGAGCCTCAAACACACTTCAAACACAATATACAAGAATAAAACTTTATTTCTGAGCATTATGCAATCACCTCTGTATACAGTTCACAAACACAAATCATGACAAAAATATTTTTTGGTAATAAAATTAAAATACGTTATAGTAGGTGTTCGATTTTTAGTGTATGATTTGGTTTTTTTTCTGGTTTCAAGATGGCTATCCTCTTCCCAAAGGGAGTATTTCCATGGGGCAAGGGGACTTCCAGGTCAGGGGGTGGGACTTTTGGTCCCAATATGATGATCAGGCAGTAGGGCACCTGTCCGAGGCGGGGCTTCCCATTTGGTGAACTGTCGAGGGCCATAACTTGTTAAGCAGCCCTCCAGATGAAATAATTTTTCACCTCTGCCCTGGAGCTGATGGTTAAGCTGAGCAGGAGTTGTGGCCCCCTGATGCCTGGGCTGAATAGGAGCAATTTACTTCTAGATCAGCATCTACGCATGTATTCAGATGCATTATTGTAAAGCACCATTGGCTAGTACCTGTATCTGTTGGTAATAGCAAGTGGCACTTTATGTCAGTTTACTGAGCGGTAATTGCTGTGCATGTGGAGATGGCGACACTTTCCTGTTCATTAGATTAGTTTAATGCACACTAAAGCACAGGTGTCGATGGGCCCCAAAAGTGCAATGAGTAAAAATGACCACTCCAAGAGAAGAATAACCAGGGTACAAGTAGGGGTAAAACACTTCCAGGTGAGTTTCTTCTGGGAGAGCGAATGTCTGTATATGCTAACAATACAGGCTGCCGTGAGCCATTTAGGTTAGCCAATCAGGGCTACCCTATGCACTGTTGTAATCTGTTGCCAGACAGACTAAGGGAGCCCGCAGAGCATACTGATTGCCAATCAACAAATAACAGCAGCGCATATGGCAGCTCTGATTGGCTAACCCAGATGGCATAGAGCGTGTAATTGCTTCTACAAAATCACTATAGAATTGCTCCTACACAATAGTTTGGTAACACAGAGTTGGCTGCAAGCTGCACCTTGGTCACATGCTAAGTAAAAGAGAATTCTGCTTAGCTGCCTAAAGGTGACTTATCTAAGTCTGGACCTAGGTGTCTTTTTGGAAGATATCCCTTATCAAAACCCAGTTAGCAGCTCAATAATATGATAGCAGGGATGAAATGGAATGGCCTATGATATATAGGAGGTCAAAAAACAGGCTGAATGTTCTTTTCTGCCCTTAACTCTGAATTAATGAACCTACTGAATGAATATGAAGTGGGATTTTGTTTCTGCATGACTTTTGCTATCTGTGACATATAGCACAGTTATGAAACATCTAGTAGTAAGAACGTATAAGAAGTCATACAGAGGTGTCTGCTTTGAAATATCTACTATTTTACAAGTTTAAGGTTATTTAAATTTTTTTTCATGTTAATTTTAAAATGGATGATTGGTTTAAAATGAAAGGGTTAAGCACACCAGATAATGAAACACTGTGTCATTTATTTAGCTTAATGTGGCTGGAAAAAATCGATGCACTTTGGTCTGTCAGTTAGCAATCTCACATTTAATTGAATAACGTGTCAAGTATTTTAAACTGTTTAGCAATGTAAATAGAATTTAGCACTATAGTAATGCTAATAAGTCAGGATGCTTTTCCTGAATTACAACTGGATTTGAACATGCCCTTCATTTTAAATTCCCAACCTACTTAGATATAGATCAAACAGCTATCATTATGTCCATGTAGATTTGTGAAAACCCCCATTATTCAATTATATATTCTTTCCTTGATTCTCTCTAAAACTAAGTACTATGTACAGTCTGATATTCCTAGTCACGGCTACTTCCTGTGCGTGCATTTGTATTCTCTTCCACTTCATTACTGTTACTGAGAGAAGGAATAAATCAAACAGTGGTCTTTTTATGGCAGCTGTGTGATAAATGGTTGAGCTGAGACATGCACTCATGCACTGGGCAGGCACTAAGAAAATTGAGGGGAAGAGCAGAAGGAACTGCTTCTTACATCTTCCGGGCAAGGACTACGCATACCCACATTCTTTGCAGTGTCCAAAGAACAGAGATGACTCCCCTTTGGCTCCCTCTAAGATACCAATTATCCAAAAAGGACATGGCCTCTTCCTTGATCAGAAGAGCTTGTCAATATGCTGGAGAGAGAGAGAGAATGCTGTATCATCCTAAAAGATGGTGCAGTGAAAATGCTTCTCCCCTGAGCTTGAAGCGTGGCAAGGGATTGTGCCTCTCTGTCCCACAGAAACATGCAGCTCGGGGGCTGATTTCTATCAGGAAGTATCCGATTCTTTTGTTCAGTAATTGTTTGTTTGTTTGTAATAAAATCATTAGTGTAACCAATCAACAACCAAGATTACATAATGTTCTGGCATATGCCTATCTATTTATTTATTGTTGTCCTTCCCTAGCACATAGGAAGCCCAAACATGGACCAGGGCTCCACTGGACTAAGTAGTATATGAGAACAGAATAAAATGCTGGGCCTGGCCTCTAAGAGCTTACAGTCTGAGGTTAGTAACAGAAATCATCTTTGTGTCACCATAAAAGCTTTTATGGTGGCGCAAAGGCCAAGCAAACAGATGTCCATGCCCCTTGTCATGCCACAAATGCACAAAATTGTGCCAGCAACAATAGATGGTAGAAATTTGTGCTGTTTGCAGCGGACAAGTTTATACCCACTTGGCCATTTTATGGTTGATGAGCATAGGTAGCTTGGAGCCACCTCTACTTTCCAGCTGGCCCAAGCGGGTGCCTTCCTGTGCACCCTGGGAATTCTTATTCCTAGGATATATGGAATCAGGTCCCTGAATCCCCAGGCGCACCTGTCCAGGTTTCCCATTTGCAGATATGTGCCCCAGGAATCCCTCAGCCACATGCATCACACTGCTGTACCCCAAGCTGAAGTAGGGCAGCACTATATGTGCGCCCAAGGAATCCCCTGCCAGGAGATGCATGTGGTGAGAGTCCGCAAGCAGGAAACCTATGGTTCTCCTGTTTGCAGCTATCCCACAGAATTCAGCTCCTGAAACAGCATGGGCCCAATGCTGACGGGAAACAGGTAACATCTCTGTCACCTGATGAACTGGGTCAACTGATGCTGTAACACAAATGCATGCATCTACCTTTCGTGTGTGTAGGTATTTGTTTTTAGCCTAAGACAAGAGAAAAAAACCCAGATACTTACAGAGAAAAAGGTAGAGGAATCAAGAGATGGAAACCAGGAGACAATACTGGCCAACATGAAAGGCTGTGATCTTAGCACCATTACCAAACTCTTGGTGGGCTTTCTGGCAAAATGAGTCTTAAAGAAGGAACAAGAGATAGCTTTGCAGTTTCTACAGGGAGCTCCTCTCAAGCATGAGTGGGCAACATGGAAAAATTGTGCAAAGAGAAGAGGGTGTCATGAAGTTCACTCTCTGTTTTTTTCCAGTTCAATGCCTTAGGTTCCAAACAGGTGACACGTCATATACTAGGGAATATAATATCTAATGCTGGGCTTCCTAACATCAAAGTCTATTGAACAGACTTCATTTTGTAAAGTGTGCTGTTTCATAAAGAAAGACAAGGTTCTTTGGGTAGATATGATATCTTTTATTAGACCAAAGATATCACATCTACCCAAAGAACCCTGTCTGCTTAGGTCCTTAGACCAACATGGCTACACCCAACAACCCTGTTTCACACAGAAAATGTTGCTATCAAACATCCTTTACTCTGGCCCATTTTCAAAGTTACTTGAGTTCACCGCCTCCCCCAACATTTTTGGATGCTTGTCTATGTAAAGATTTAGTCCACAAACTTGGTTCACAGTGTCTAGGACTAGAAAGGTCTGAATAGTTCATCAAATCTAATCCTAGTGTGCATCCTGGAGTTCATGTGCTTTGCTTCTCTAAGTGCTAAATCTGATTTTCTTCCTCTACTTATGGTGACTCAACATTTTTCCTTCTAGTTAATTTAATTGTCCGAGTGTTCTCAATGTAGAAACTTTTTTTCTTAATATCAAACTTGAGTTTATTCCTTTTATGAATTTAGTGCCATGAAATTAGATAATCAAAGAAGCAGTATATTTTTATGGATCATAATCGCATACTTTGAGTGTTTACTTTGTGCATAATCAACACATACAGTTACTTCAGCCTTTCCCTCATGTCCTCTTATCCTTTATTTTACAGCCTTTATTTTGGACTCCATTTAGACACTCAGTGTTCTTCTATAATTATGAAGCTTGAAAGTAGATGCAGTGCTGCAGTTATGATATGTTTTTAGTAAGAAGAATTGTCACTTACTTGGTGTTAAGAAGTATATATTCCATAGAAGAAATGACTAGAGATGATTAAGGTTGCAAAATTAACACAAGATTTAGGAAACAGATTAAAGGTTACAATGTACGGTCTTGAGTCTGACCCTTGATTATCTCCCTTACCATACAATCCCACACAGTTTCTAAAATACGTATTATATACACATTTTTTCAATAACTTTAGGTAAGTAAGTAGCATCTTGTAAAATCCATCACTCTTTATACTTTCAGCAATTTTTCTCATCGAGGTCTAGCATAGGATAGGCATTGGCTTAGACAGCTTATTTTCTTCTATGAGAAAAAAATACATTAAAAATGTAAAAGCACCTATATCATACTTTCCCAATTCAATCAGAATTCCTTAGGTGCAATGCAGAAGATGAGACGGCTAACAATGAAGCTAAAATATGCAATACAGCCCTCATTAGATACAATTTAAGGCTGAAGCAATTAATTGCAGAGCTTAGCTATAACCTGAGGTAGCCTAATGTAAGAACGTCAGCAATTTTTCACTGTGACCCTTTGTTGTTATATTTAATGAGGTATAAGTTGCTGTGAATTTTATGTTACTTTCATGGATTATTTTTATGACACATAAGACATTACAAGTGTGAAAAGGGCATATGGACATCCCATCTGTGCTGCGCCAGGGGCTGCTTCTAAGAAGTGCACAAAATTTTCACAAAAAAGGTTTCAGCCAGTTCTTGTGCAAGCAGTTTTTTTTGCTCTTGTTGATTATGCTGTGTAGCCACATGCCATACTTCATCCTCAATATTTATTCAGTTCAGGGTTTATGTAATTTCCTATGTTTTAAAGAAATATATATCAAGAGAGCTCACCTCTCTTAAACTTTGAAGCAAAGAACTGACAATAACCCAGTTCACAGTTTGGAACTAATCGGTTCAAGGCTACTGGACCATCATTTTCTGCCTATTTTACAAGTTCCACATTACGCTGCACACTCAGGGGCTGAACAGCTCTTAAGAGGCATAAGTTTGGCATTTTCTCCTCTGTACTGTCTAGTATTAACAAGGAACCCCAATGCAAAATATTAATGACTCGGTAGAAACAAAGCTAAAACAATCAGAGGCACTTTCTGCTCCATTCAGCCTTTCATTATTCAAATGTTCAGTTTTTATAATCCAGCTATGTTGGATATAAAGCTGTTCAAATAATGTTTCAGGAGTTTTCTTTCATTAATAGGGACAGCATTCCTCCTACTGTTCTCCTAACAGCTACATTCTTTTTGTTAAAATTAAATACAATGCAACTACTCGCCTCTCCCCACCAATTCCCCCAAAACACAAAAGAATTAACCTGCACAGGAATTTAGGAATTGTCTTACTGGCTTGAACTGGTCCATCTAATCCAGGGATTGGCAAGCTATGGCCTGTGGGCTGCATCCAGCTCACAGAGCCATTGGTTCCAGCCCACAGAGTGGGAGCTTTTGCAGCAGGGGGCTTTGGCGGTGTTTGGCAGTTGGAGGCTTTGCTTGTGCAATGCTGCAGCTGGGCAGCCAGGCAGCCATAAGCTTTGCTCAGGCTGTACACAGGGAGAAATGGTGGTGGCTGGGTCCTAATTTAAGCCTGCCTTGGACACAAGCTGGGGCATTCCTGCCCACTGCTGGAAGACACTGCCCTCTATCCTGATTTCTAATACTTGGACCGTGAACATGAACTTCACCATCCTCAATGATTAACTGTGACACAGAAATCACAGTTTTTTTAACACGTGATTAAAACATTTCTTTATTTCTGTTGTGAATTCCTCTTCACATTTAGTTAAAACTGGGCAATGATCAAGTCCTAAAAATTTCAGCCTGAATAGACAAGATTTTGGTGAATACGAATCTCAGAACAGGCATTAGGGTGAAATCTTTGTGGGAAGGGGACGGAGGAGGAACTCAGTTACCACATTTACTTGAATTTAAGATGACCCTGAATATAAGGTGAATCCCCACTAATAGAAATATATGGAAAATGTTAACAATTGTCAAAATTCTTCAGGTGTAGAATCTCATTATCAAAGGGTTGTCTTGAATTTGTCCCCCTTCCCACTGCCACAGAAGGGAAAATAGTGGTGGGGGTGGGGGAATCAGGTTACCCCACTGCCATTAGCGGGGGCTCCCCGCCTTCTTCAGCTTGAAAATTTCTTGCCCCCTCTTACTGTCAGACCCTGCTTGGTCCCCATTTCTTCCCTGAGCACAATCCTGAACATGACAGGGGGAAAGGGACAGTGGGGAGGGTTGAAGCGGCAGAGGGGGACAGGAGACTGCTATGGATCTGACTCTAGTCCTGACCTGGACTCAAGCCAAAGTCAGAACCACTGCAGTAGCTACCTACCCCCCTCCCCGCACTCCCTCCCTTGTTAATTTGAAATTCAAGGGGCCAAAAAACCCACTGACTTTGCAATAAACATACCTATAGTAACTTGTATATATGAAAATTACTATGGGTACGTTAATCTAGAATTGATGCATTTGAACTTGTTGCAAACTGCTGCAGGTTTCAAGACGGGTATAACAGATGCACATTTTTAAGCAGTATTTTTGTACCTACATTTACATCGTACAAACTATGCATGGTATTTGTCCAGAGTCAAAAAAACTCATGACTTTTTATTTATTGGGCTGGGACCCAGCAGTCAACAGTATTTCATGCCACGGTGACCCCGCATCCCAATGCTGCTCAGTATGTGTGTGTACTCTAGATACCCACTGCAAAGGATCAACATGCTAACTAGCCTCCCACTCATGACTGGAACCAGGTATTCTTGTCATGAGTCTTGGGACCCTCCAAAAATTTATATGCAGATGAGGTGCAGGGCAACCTGGTCCATTTCTATCCCATAAGGGACCAGGGCCACACTAATCACATGAGAAAAGCTGAGAGAGGGAGTGAGAGCCTCTCTGCTACATACAAGTTTGGTAATGTTTCCTAGATATTTAGGGGTGGTGAAGAAAAAGGAACCATTGGAAATGGGAAAGGAAGGCACTGCTCAGGTGTGGGAGTGAAGAGGAAGTTGAAATGTATTTGATGATTTGGTTTACCATGACTTGGAAAAAGAAAAGGTGGTGCTGAGGGTGAATGAACACAATAAGCACTATATTTTATTCAGACAGGCTGTACTAACCTAGACATGTGGTAGGTTCCCACTGGTGTGTTTGCCCAATGTAGGCCAGGTGTTTTTTTTATGGGCATGTTCAGCCTGGGCTTCATTAAATCTGCTTTCTGGTTTCTATGATTGAACACATGCTACTTCTAGCAGCACTTTATTGATAGAAAATGTATTTAAAGGGGAGGTTGGGGTGGTTTGCTGGCATGAGAATATAACGCCAGGTGCTTTTTTCCCCATGCTGACTGGGGGAAAAACCTCATCTTATATTTGACGAGTAAATATGGTATTTTCACCCCCCTATGTAATAAAATTAATTAAATAGGAGTTGATCATCTTAGAACTAGACTGCTCTGCTGTGTACTTTCATTTATCAATCCCAACATCACCTTGTGTGTGGCTGCTTTCAAATCAGCTCTCTGCCACTGTATATTGCAGGATGGTATTACTTCACATGCTGAGATGCACACACTCTCATACCCTTGCATTTGTCAACAGTGATTTTTATTTGACTCACGCTGGCCCAATTTTCTAAACTCTCCTAGATCTTCTGCAGTTTTACTTTACTCTCCACAGGTTTACAATCCCTAAAACAGCAGCAAGTATGATTAGTGTATGATTTAGCCTTTATAGCAGGCCATTTATAAAGACATCAAATAGTACTGACCTGAAAGTTATCCTTTAAATGTTTCTTAGATTTGTTTTCTTTGGGTTACTTGACTTCTCTGTAAAATGCAGGAATCTGACAGCAAGAGAGAGAGCAATCTTCTTCCCATTTCTTATTTGTATCAAATACACCTTTTGGAGGGAGGATTTCATTTCAATTTCTAAGGTTAGACTATTAATGAAGTGAAATTCTTAAAATAGTAAAATTCAGATGGTACATTTACATTTTCTTAATGAAGGTCTCATTGCGAAATTCTCCATAAAATAATTATGGAGAAGCAACAATGCCCTTCATCAACTCTCAGCTGTTTTAATTAGTTTATATACACCTGTGTTTTTCTTTAGCTAGAACTTTGCCCACCTGACATGAGGTTATTCACAACAAATGATAACAGTGAAAAAGATACTTGTACAAAGAAATTTGTGCCATGTTAACACACCTGACTATAAAAAGGAGGACAAAAAAGAAGAAATATTCACATTTTAAGAATTAATTTTATGATTGTAAAAGCAATAGGTCTGTTCACTATCCATGTTACTATGCACTAGGGCTGTGCAAAATTTCGATGTCTGTTTTGTTTCGACTCATTTCAAAGTTGAAACAGCAAAATTTAAATGAAACAAAAACCGTTGAAATAGCCATGAAACAAAATGAGGCCAGTTGAAACGTTTCAAAAGTCCAGCTGGGCTGACTTTCCATTCCTGGTGCAAGTCCGGCATGGGCGGGGAGGTAGCCCAGCTGATCTGGCGTGATCTGGGGAGTCAGCCCAACTCAGGTTCCTTTCCCCAGCCCCATAGTCTGGCGAAACAGTTGAAACAGTGAGGCTGCTTCGACTGAAAATTTTATTCAGTACAAAACACTGTTCTGTCCGGACCCTGAAACTGAAGTTGGAACAGAACAGTGCCATTTTGCACAGCCCTACTATGCATCATGACTTTGATCATGACTTTGTTGCAGAGCAATCAGCAAACATTTGGGAATTTCTGGAGTTGACGTGTAGTAACAGAAAATAAGACATTTTGCTCCCTGTGTGATTCTTTCCTATCCCAGACCAGTGCACTTCTCATTTCCTAATCCTGTCAATGAATTTTCACTATTTGATGGCCATTAAGGAAAAAAAGTCAATTTTGCCAAAGTATAAAATTCCCAAGATTTTTTAAATGTCCTCATTCTGCTTTAATGTGTACAAAGCTAAATGGGGAAAAAGAGACTATATCAATCTAGCTGCCAGTCTGTGATCATCGGACTTCGAGTATCTGCTCTCAAGCAGCCTTTGTCTGGGTGGTGGGCGTTGAGCGTTCTCTGGGCTCACATCTTTGGCCGAACAGATGTCTCCTCCACAACTCGCCTTCCCCGCTCTCGTCTGCCATGACTCGTTGGTTCCTCAGTGGACGGGGTTGGTAGTCTGGTTTGCTCGGTGGCCCATGGTTCACCCGGCGGTCGTTCACGGAGCTCTGCCACCCCTGCACCCCGGCTTCACTTCACCTCGTGTGCGTTGTTCCCCGTTGGCCTCGGCCCCTCCTATGGAGTTGCGCCCTTCTGTTGGCCACCCACTATGGCTCCTTGCCAACGTGGGACCTGTTCTCTCCACTCTGTCCCTACCCCACCTTCCTTCTTCCCTCCAGGCCCTTCTCCCAGGGAAACAGAAAAGAAAATCTCCAAGGCTCTCCCCTTGACCCCAGTACTCAGGGAAACTCAAAAGGCCATCCCCTCCTCAACCCCTTCACACAGGGAAACAAAGACAAATTATCAAAGGAACCCTAAACTCAGGGCTGCTCCTTGGTGTGACTACACCACACTTCTACCCTTTTCTTTCCCCGTTCTAGCTCGGGGATGCTCTTCCTGTCATCAGTCGTCCCTGGGATTTCTTCCCTCTCCACCACTGACCTGGACAAAAATGGCAGAGATACCCGCCGCGATTGTTACCATCCCAGGGCTCCTCTTGGGGTCCATCCCTCCGGCATGGTTCACCGGTCACCCTGGTCGCTCCAACACTCCCATCTGGGATCCTGCCGAGCCTCTGGTGCATCCCTGGGTCCTTGTCTGGGTCCAGGGTCCCTGCTGCTTGACAGCTTCCCGTCCCTGGCTCTCAGCGGCTCACTGGGTTCTGTGAGACCTGTGGTGGAGGTCTCCTACCTTCCCTGGGCCAGCTGGGGTCCTTTCCCCCTGCCTCTCTCTCCCCCTTTCTCCTCCATGGCATGAGCACAGGATCTTCCTTCTGCCTCTGCTGTGCTGTACCTCCTGCTGTAGGTAAATGCTTGCTTTTATCTTTTGTATGTCCCTTCCTGGGACACAGTCAATGAAAGTTAGGAAAATGGAACAAATGAATGCTCTGATTACAGGGGATCAAGACCAAAATCACAGTCAAGAGAACAAATAAACAAATTATCTCAGACTGCTGAATTACCCAGACCTGCAGAAACTGCCTTGCATAATAAAGCATCCTACTCTAAATCGTCCCACAGAAGTCAGTGAAACTACACACAAGGTATGCATTCATTGCGGGTAAGGATATTAGAATCTGGCGTTCTTTGTGCAGCAACTTAAAACAGAATCTTGGAATCATAGGTGTGTATGAAAGGGACCTCAAGAAGTCTTTTACTTCAACCCCCTCCTCAAGGCAGGATTTACCCCATCTAAACCATCCTATACATGCATTTGTCTAACATATTCTTAATTGTATTAACAACCCACTCATACTACCAGGCACAATGCCTCAAAACATGAAGTGGATATGCACTTTGGTGTGGTGCTTGTTGTACCACTTGGGGCAAAATAACCCTGCCTGGCTCATCCTGGATCTGCAGCTGGGGGAGCTAGAGCCTGAGGTCAGCACCTGTGCAAGCCCCAGCAGTATTAAAAGCTGCCCTGTCCTGGCCGTATCAATACAAAAAGCTGCCCTGGCAAGCAGCTCGGGGCTACTCATTCTCAGGAACTTCTGGGGCCTGAACAACTGGTACCTGGGGACACACAAGGAGTACCTTGTGCCAGCCGGACTGTTGAAGCAGCCCTGAGAGTTTCCTGCACCCTCTACCCACTGCAGCAGTCTGGCAGTGGGGGCTGCTGCCTGACTATAACCTGCTGCCACCTGTGACAGCATGTGGCCCCAAGGCTGTGCGCCTGCCAGACCTGAATGGGGACTGCACAGTCAGTAGAGGCATCTGCCCTTCTGGGCTAGCTGCCAGTGGGTATGGCTGCAGAGTTGGCCTTTGTGCGGCACTACTGCCATGTGTGACCCTGCCTGGCCATCTGGCCCAGCCACACCCCCAATTACCAGAATGGAGCCGAGGTCCAGCTCCCTGCGGCTGGCATGCTGCCTGCCATGCACAGGGGCTGGGGAATGGACCAGGGGGCTGGGGGAGTGAAAGGGGCAGCTGGGGGTGCGAGTGGGGGCGGGACCAGGCAGGAGGTCCCCCCATGGTCCTGTCCCCCTCCTCTACCCCCTCAACCCTTACCTGGCACAGACCCCAGGTCCCTGAAGCCTGCACACTGCTTGCCCTGCACAGGTAAGAAGTGTGCTTCAGCACTGGGACAAGGGCCAGCCATAGAGATGCTCTGCCTGGCTGACAGAGTGGCTCAGTGGAGAACCCAAGTCTCCGCTTCCTCAGGGTATGGCCCCAATTTTTTTCCCCAGGGTATTTTTTGACACACTGCAAATATACAGCATGGGGAATGGTTTTTTTTGTTCCTGCACATGCCTCTTGCAGCATCTCAAAGGGCTTTGAGATACTGCGAGAGGCAGGTGTGTCCTCATCCAAGGGATGCAAGGAAATGGGTGCAACAGACTTGCTTTAAAAGAGTTATGTGCACAGGTCCAGATTTTCCATTTGCCATGGAAAAACATGGTAAAACTTGGATTTTCACCTTTGAAGGAGAAAAGGTTGGGAAATGGTGGGTTTCCCTTTAAAGCCTGGCAGAGTTCCAGCCTGCAAGGGGCTAGGAGGAGAAGGGTGATCAGGCAGGGGGTGCCATGTGCATGTGCATGTGCATGTACACATGCACATGGTTGCCAGGTAGCCTGCAGAGCAGCTCCCTGCAGGTAAGTCTGGTGGTGGGGGATGGGAAGAAAGGGGGGAATGGAAGCCTCCATAGTGAAGGACGGAGCTGGGCAGGGTTGGGGCTGGGGCTGCTGCTCAGCTGCAGCAGTACGTGGGGCTTGGGGCCCGGGGTTCGACTATGCGGCCACAGGGCCCAGGCAGGGAGTGGGACAGAGCCGTGGGCAGCTTATCCAGGAGGCGGGGGTGGTGGCTCCCTGTGTGCACTCCTGGGGTGGGCATGGGGGGCCCCCCAGATTTGTGCATGGGGTGGAGGTGGCCTTCCCGTTGGTTTCAGGTTCCCTTCCCTGTTTCTCTCCTCCTGGGACCTCTGCAGCCTAGGGGGTGAGACCTGGTACAGCAGGGAAGACTGGGCTGGATGGAGAATCTTGGTGCCACCGCTGTGAGCCCTGTACCACCATAGCAAAGCACCCCATTACTGTCTGGCAGCAGCGGGGGTGGTGGAATGGAGTTGTGCTCCTTGCTGCTGCCAGGTGGGCAGGGGGCACTTTGCCATGGTGACATAGAGCTCCCAGTGGTGGCACTAAGCATTCTGGCCTGGACTCATTCTGCCCTGCCATGCAGGGTCCTGCCTGCTGGGCTGTGGAGGCCCCAAGGGAAAGGCTGGGAGGGTGAGGAGCCCTAAGCCTGCAGCAGGCAGCCTGCATCTGCCCACCACAGGCTCCACTCTGGCCATGCCACTCATGGGGGGTGGGAGCTGGGCTCCATGCTCTACTCTGCTGCAGTAGCTGCCACCTCCCACAGGCAGCATCCAGGACTCGGGCACTGTAGTGGTGGGGCAGGGAGCTGTAGACTCAGGCAGCTGGGGGCCCCTTCTGGCAGGGCTGGGGGGTAGGGCAGGGGACTGTAGGTGGGGAGTGATGGGCACCAGCAGTGTTGGGGGCTGTGAGTGCGGACTGAGGGGCAGTGGCATGGGCAGGGCACTGGCATATCAGGGCTGCTCAGCACCACAAAGCAGTGGGGTAGGGACAGCTGCAGTTGGACCTGCATCCTGGTGAGTGAAGGGGGCTGGGGGAGCTCTGATTTTCTATGATAAATAACCAAAAATCAAGTGCCAAATTTTTAGGTATTTAGAATTATATTGATCACTATTATAGTGATTTGAGGCACTGGCAGGCTTCCAAATTGCTTTAAAATTGTAAATATGTCAATAAGATACTGTGTTCAACTGATACCTTTTATATACATATATATATATATATGGCATTTCATCCTAATCACAGAAAAACATGGATTTGGGGGGTTTTAACCAGAGAACTTGCAGGGGTAGGGGTCGGGGGTGGTGTTAATCAGAGAATTTCTGATTTTTAAACAGAGAAAACCAGGATCCCTCATTATGTGCATGATCAAAAGCTTCTTGTGGTAAGGGAAGAGACCAAACTTTGAAACAGAAATATTAAAATAAGGGCTATTTTTTGAAAACAACACTATTTCACCAAACACTGACCTTCACCACTGAATCTCTCTCTTAAGAGTCATTTCCTACCTGGACATCTTTTCTAGTTTAACCCTTCCCCAAACACAAAAACTGGCTATATTCACCCAAAAGTAGGCTAATTAATTACAAAATTGAATCTTTACAGTAAAAAAGTTTGTGAAGGGGCTAATACATGGATGTGATGGGAGACACGCTCAGGGCCGAGTCTCATGCTGGCCCACCCACCTGTTTCTATGGGGTAGCCTAAATAGTCTTGCCTGCCATGACTTTGCTGTTCCCATAAACTGGTTGTATAATGTGGGAGGCTGCCCATTCCCAGCCGTGATGCCAGGGGCCACTATCTATGGCTCTCCTACACTGTAGCCCATGGCTCCCCTACACCATAGCCCATGCCTCACAGATAGCATCCAGATTAGGATTACTCCTTTGTCTGACACCGGAACAAACCCAGTCCAAAGCTGGGCTCCATTCATCCTCATATTCACTCCCCACCACCCCCCCAGTCCCCTCACAGGGGCCTCTAGTATAATGCCTATTACTGGGCCACATTCCACTGCCCTTGCTCCTCATGAGCGACCCCTCTTGGGCCATCAGGCTTTGCTACTTGCATGCTGTCCACACCTTAGATTCCTGCAGTTCCTCTAGTCTTTGTGGACCAGCCTTGTGCCAAACCCTCGGCTGATTCTGCCCAAAGCCTCTCACCGAACAACTCTATACCATACCCCACCTTGGGGTCTCCTCCTCATACTTCCAACTAGCTTGTAACAGGGCTGGCCCTTGCGCTGGCCTTCAGGCTTACTCCAGTTTGGCCCTACTCAGCAAATCCCTGGGACTGTCCCTCAGGCCTACTCCCTGTTCAGCCCTCACACACACAGCCATTCAGGCCTACTCACAATTCAGCCCTACACTGTGCAGGGTCTCACACTACGCTCCCCATGCTACCCGCTCTGGGATTTCCGGGATCTCACATTTCTGCTGGGATCAGGCAACTACACATGAGTATACCTGGCCCCATTACTCCCAGAGCTCTCATGATTACCCACTCATGGCCATGAATTCACCATCCAGTGCAGGGTGTCAAAGGCCTGCAGCAAGGCAGTAGCCCTAGACTTTAAGAGAGCCAACTTCAATGAGTTGAGATTAGTGGGAGAGGTGCTGGGTTCCTTGAGGGTAGGGGAACTCAATGCCCAAGATGAGTGGTCATTCCTTAAGGAGATGATACTCAGAGCCCAAGGGATGACAATCTCAACAAGAAGCAAAGAGGGCAAGAGTGCCCAAAAGCTCCCCAGGCTCACCAAGGGCATTCGTGAATGCCTGATTGCCAAAAAGGAGGCATACACGTGGTGGAAGGGAGGGTCTATCTCCAAACAGGAGTATACCTCCACTGCTCGGGTCTGTAGGGGGGCTGTTAGAAAAGTTAAGGCAGATACGGAGCTAGGGCTAGGGTCAAGGATCAAAGATAATAAAAATTCCTTTTTTAAATATATAGGGAGAATGAAGAAGGCACCGGGTAATGTGGGGCTCCTGCAGGATATGCTTGGCAATCTGGTGGTTGCACCAGAGGAGAAAGCAGACCTCTTTAACAAATGCTTTGCCTCTATTTTCTTGTGCAGGGACTGGGACTCCCCTACCGAGATTCAAGACGGACTCAGGAGAAATGCTGCCAGGCCTAAGGTCAGGGAGGACCAGGTTAGAGAGCTTCTGGAGAGGCTGGATGTATTCAAATCAGCAGGTCCAGATGCTCTCCACCCCAGGGTGTTGAGGGCAGGGGTTATTGCAGGGCTCCTGGCATGGCTTTATGAGCACTCGTGGTGCTCTGGCCAGGTGCCAGATGACTGGAAGAAAGCCAACGTGGTCCCCATTTTTAAAAAAGGGAAGGGGGGGACCCAGGCAAGTATAGGCCTGTTAGTCTAACTTCAGTCCTGGGGAAACTCTTTCAGAAGGTTATCAAGGAGCACATCTGTGATGGGCCAGCATCAGGGATGATGCTCATGGGCAACCAGAATGGTTTCATTAGGGGCAGGTCTTATCAGATTGCCTTCTACGATCAGGTCACAAAAGCATTGGATGCAGGTGTCACGGTGGATGTAGTCTTTCTGGACTTCAGCAAGGCCTTTGACACGGTCTCCAACCCCATTCTCATTAAAAAAAGTAGGTGACTGTTGCATTGATGCCTACACAGTCAGATGGATTGCAAATTGGTTGAAGGGTTGTACTCAGAGGGTAGTGGTGGACGGGTCATTTTCGACCTGGAGGGAACTGGGCAGTGGAGTCCCACAGGGCTCAGTCCTTGGGCCCGCACTGTTCAATTTCTTTATTAGTGACTTGGACGACGAGGTCAAAAGAAGCCTGTTCAAATTCACTGATGACACCAACATTTGGGGTGAGGTGGGCATGCTAGTAGGGAAGAACAGATTACAGCAGGACCTGGACAGGTTACAGGGGTGGGCTAACACAAATAGGATGGGTTTCAAGTGCAGGGTGCTGCACTTGGGCAGTAGGAACCAGCAGCACACTTATTAGCTGGAAAACTCCTTCCTCAAGAGCACAGTGGCAGAAAGAGATCTTGCAGTCGTTATTGACTCCAAGATGAACGTGGGCCGGCAGTGTGAGGTCACAGTTGGTAGGGCTAACCGTACCTTGTCATGCATTCACAGATGCGTCTCAAGCAGGGCCAAGGAGGTGATCCTCCTCCCCCACACCTAGAGTACTGTGTCCAGTTCTGGGCCCCGCACTTCAGGAGGGATGTGGACAGCACTGAGAGGGTAAAAAGGAGGGCCACCCGCATGATCCAGGGACAGTAGGGCAGACCCTATGAAAAGAGGCTACGGGACCTTAACCTATTCAGCCTTTGCAAGAGAAGGTTGAGGAGGGTCCTGGTGGCTATCTATAAACTCATTAGGGGGGACCAGCAGGGTTTGGGAGAGACCTTGTTCCTCCGAGCGCCCCCTGGAGTAACAAGGAATAACAGCCACAAGTTGTTAGAGAGTAGGTTTAGACTAGACATCCAAAGGCACTATTTCACAGTCAGGGTGGCTAGGATCTGGAACCAACTTCCAAGGGAAGTGGTGATGGCTCCTACCCTGGGGGTCTTTATGAGGAGGCTTGATGTCTACCTGGCTGGGGTCATTTCAGCCCACTTTTCTCTCCTGCCCAGGGCAGGGGGTTGGCTAGAAGATCTACAAGGTCCCTTCTGACCCTACTTCTATGAATCTTTCACCAGGGAGGTAGCTGGCCTGGTATTTCCTGGGGGCTCCCATGCCACTAGAAGCCCCACCAGGCCACACTTTCCCAGCAGGGTGCAGTTTTAGGTCATGCCCAGCACCAAGAGCTGCCTGCTCTTACCTGCTAGATGTTCCATACTGCAGTTCAGCCAGACAATGCCTCTACCTGCTGCCAGCAGCCAACTACTGTCTTTATATAGCTGTGTTCTAAAATGTCTGCTGCAATCAGGCACCTGCTGGCTGCCTGACTCAGCCCTTAAAGTGCCAAACACTCGAAGATGTGCTGCCACAATGGATCACTGTTCACCCATAATTTAGTCATCATTTTTACATCTGGTTTTAGAAAAGAAAAGTCTGTAAATTTGGGATGATTCCATTTCTTTTATAAACCACAACTTCTCCCCTAAATCAATATTCTGTATCTCTAAGTTGTAACAGAGATCCAGAAGGCTTCTGTTACTTGAGAAGAGGACAGTAGCAGGCAGAGCTGGCTACAAGGAAAATAGCCAGCTGGGAGAGGCAGATCTGGGTACTCTGCAATCATCCAACAGGTCTGAACCCTTCTTGGGAAGCACAGGCCCCACTGCAGCAGCCAGGCCAGCAGAAGTAAGTTGCACTGGAGGCTAGTCAGCAAGCCTACTCAGGCAACACCTGTGGCAGCTCAGGAAGTCGCATGACCAAATGGGGTGTGGCTTCCAGCCATATAAACCCAGTGCCTGAGTCCAAGCAGGCAATCTAGTCCTGGAGACTGCAGTGGAAGGAGCTCTAGAGCTATACGCCCTAGCTGGCACTAGTGCCATCTTGAGGGAAGAAAACAGAATACTACTGCTCTGTAGAGGAATGGGATCCAGCATAAAAGGAAGCCTGATGGTACAGACATGTAGCTACTGTTTATATTTGGACCCAGAGCGGGTTAGTTGGTGTTATAGCCAGAGGGCTTTTTTTTTTTTTTTATAGTCTATGGGTTGTTGTGGAAGGGACTAAAATAAGTAAGGAAGTCCCAGCTGGCCCAGAGAGAGAGAGAGAGCAAGCCCAGAGCAGGGTGGAGCTTGGGGCCCAGAGGGCCCAGGGTCTAGACCTGGGCAGACCTTGGGGCCAGAGGGCCCAGAGCAGGGTGGAGATCAGGGTCAGGGGCTGAGCACCCAGGAAGGGCAGAGACAGGACCCTGCAAGAGCTGAAGCAGGCTCAGTGCCTAAAATGGGCCAAGATACGGCCAGGGGCCCAAAGCCTGAGAAGGGTAGAACCAGTGCCTGAGAAGGGTGAGAACTAGAGCTGAGAACCCAAGTTTGATAGGGTAAGACTAAGGCTGGAGCCCGGGAGCCAGGTCCAACACAATGGATTTGAGCTAAGAGGCTCAGCAAGAGAAAAGGGGAAGAGGCCAAGTGGGCTGAGGGCCCAACAAGGGGGACTGATTGGACAGGAAACCTCCTTGATGCATGGGTGTGGTGTAAAGGGGAGGGCAGAGCCACATAATTAACTTTTAAGGCAATGACCACTACCATCTGTGGTCAGCAGTGTAAGATCAGGCTTGGGAAGCTCTGAGGCAGCTTCCCTTTCCTTAAAGTTAATAACATAAGGCATGGCAGGAAAGTGAAGGGGAGAGTGCCCAAAGAGAGTTACAGTAGGCAAGGGCTGAGTGGCCAGCAGAGGGCATCGCCGCTGCCCCTGGGATGAGCGCCTTGTTATAGCCTTAATATTCTGAAGCAGGTATCCTGGGATGCTAATAAATTGAAAGGAACCATAGGCCCCCATCCAGTTCCAACATACCAGGGAGCTTGTATGTGTTGCCTAGTTGTTTCTCTAGGGTTCTCTTCTTTTCTCCTGTCAAAGTACAAAGTACCAAATTAAAACTGACACTTATCGGTAAACATTGAAGAGTGGGGACTTTCTGCACCCCATATTCCTTCCAATGCACCAGGGTAGCAACAGCTATTATCCATGCTACCAATGTACTAGGAACAGTAAATAACAATAAATAGTTTGTACACTAATTGCAAGCAAAAACTATGTTCAAAGGACATCATTCAGTTTGCAAAGCCAATCATTTTGAAGCTGGAAACACCAGAATTTAGGCTGGCTATACAAACTTAATCTGGCTTCCTTGTGCAACTGCATTATACTACGATATTTTAATGTGTTCACAGAATATTTTTCCATTGGATCCTGATTTATTTACTATACAGGATAGATGATACTCACTTATTGAGAAGCTATTAAAAATTTCATTTTATCTTTGTTGTACAGTGTGTGGCCACTATGCTTCACTTGAAGCGTGCTATTCAAACTCCTCTCTGAAAGCAGAATTATTAATTTCCTCATGAGCTTTCTTGATACTCATTGCTACAGAGAAAAGATGTAGTATCCCTCTTCACAGATGGGGATCTAAAGTACAGAGCAATTCAGTTAAATAGTAACAACTACTTTTGGGTGTCCAGTCTGATATACCAAATATATAATTTCTCAGGATATTCAGCATTTTATATCATTTTCTATATTATAGCTGCAGCTTTCACTGACTTTAGCTTCATTTGAAAGGGATTCAACATTTCTGTAACCCAGGCCCCTGCCCTATATTACATATATTAGGCAATTAACTGGTTATTTGCATAATAAATTTAGACCAGCCCCATGTGAAAAGTAAATAATTACACTATAAAAACATCTATCCAGCATTAAAAAGAGCAAACCAGCTACAAAGTTGATGCTTGAAAATGTATAACAGCTGTACAGCTGATTTCTGCTCAGCTTTAATTTAAACATGTGGCGGGACCCTCAAACTCCATGGTGTCAAGTCATCCCCCAGAAAACAAGACAGAAACAATTAGCTGTGCACTCTGAAATGTGTGTCCTTCTATCTCAGAGGAACTGTGTGGCAGAGCCAGGATTAGAATCCAGTTTTGGAGGGCAGCATACATTGTCTTAACCAGAAGACCATACTATATTTGTCTGAACTCTTGTCTCATTCATTGTACATCTTCCAACTTCTACAGCTAGTGAGGCAGAGAACCTACAGTATTTTCACTACATAACCCTAGTTTTTTCCTACACTAGGCTGATTCTGTAAAGCGGGAGACTGAAGAAAAAGTAATATTCTAAGCATGTACTTAAAAACAGTATCAGAAAGCCTATGCTTGGGGGAGAAGTGGGGAAATGGCAAATCTTAATCTTTTCCCTTTACACTTATGAGTCCTGTGCCAGTTTCCTCTTCCCACCCAGCTCTAGTCTTTTTGCTTATCCTGTCTCCCTTCCCTTCTTAGCTCTAAAGCCAGTCTCCACTTCCCCAGTTTCTACTAGCTTCCATTCCTATGTCTTACATCTGATCCCAGTTCCAATCTCTTTGCCTAGACAGTCCCAGGCTCCCAGCCTTCAGTCTCAGTTGTACCCCCAAAGTTCTATACACTGCAATTCCATCTCTTGTCTCCTCTGCATTTAGATCACACAGTTTCCTTCCAAGTAGGAACGTCACTGAAAGCAAATGAATTGTCCTGCTCTTCATGCAGGAGCCCAGACCCAGGACACCCCAAAGCTGCATAGAAAGTCCTGTATGAAGTAGAAATTATCTTCGGAGAATTTAGCTGCTAAAGAAGTCTCCAGTGAGCATGTGCAACTTGTGATTTTTCAAAGGCTTACACAATGGCTGAATTTGGTTGGGTTTTCATGGGGATGGTAAATGGAAGACCAGAACCATTGTCTCCAGACAATCAAGATTCCCTTTGGATTTCCTTTGTAATGGTACCAACTTCACTATGAAACGGCATGTGGTCAGATGTGGTCATACATCTACTTAAATCTTTAGTAAATAACAGTGTGGACTTCGAAGATATTTGGATTTTAATTTAAAATATAAAAACCCATGATATTATGTAAATAATGCAGGTCAAAAACTGCACTTTCCATAAGGAAATTACAAACAAACATTTAACTTAAGAACTATATTAAAGTCAAGATCTTTCAGCACCTACTAGTCATCTCACATAAATTCCATATGCTGCATTTGTATGATTCTGTCCGCATGGCTCCAACTGCAGATTTAAGGTGCACCTTAGTCCCTGTGTAACACCGAGCTGGGGGATCCCAAGTACTTCAAGGGAGGAACAGCAGCAGGAAGATCCCCAGGTGGGGAAGGCTGCTCATTACAGGTGGCAGGAGAACAAGCCAACAGGGATTAATAGCCTATAAGTGCTTATTGCAGAACTAACTGCTCTGCAATAGGGCTGTAGGGCAGCTATGGGCACAGCAGCAGGGTGCCTATTGCAGTGCTAGTTGTAGTGCAATAGTAATATAGGGAAGAGCTCTGGAGGGATGACAAGGTCACTGCTAAAGCAGCCAGAGCAGCAGTTGCAAACTGCTCTGAGAGCTAGCCATCATGTTCTAATTAGAAACCACTGAGGGAGCCAACTCACTAAGGCAGCCTAAGCCCAGGCAATCAGTCTGGCTCTGCAGGCAGCAGGGGAAAGAACTCCGGTTCAGGAAGGCTTCAGAGGAATATCTAGGTGACAGGTGAGCTGCCTGGAATTACCAGTAAGGCTGAGGGCTTAAAGGGGAATACAATCCAGGTAAGGGGAAGCCAGTGAGTTTAAGTTTGAACCCAGTCCAGGGATAGTTTTATATTATAGCCAATGGGCTTACTCTTTCGTTGCAGTTTATACCAGCAGGTTGGACTGGGGCTAGCAGGGGAAGTTGAAGGTCCCAGTGTGACTGTAGCTCAGCCCCTGCCAGGGGCCAGCAGGCAGTGGCCAAGAGGGCCAAAGCCAAGTGATAGTAGTGGTCTGAAGCCAGGGGAGCTAATGACCAGTGCCTGAGCAGGTCAGAGTCAGGGCTGGGGATTCCAGTGTCTGAAAAGGGTAGAGGCAAGGCCAGAGAGCCCCATGCCAGACCAAGGTGGAAACAGGGGGTCAGAGTAAAATTAGAGCCCTAGAGGAGTGGGACCAAGTTCAGAGGCCTACAGCCTTGAGGGCCCAGACTAGAGCAGGAGTCATAAGGGCTGATATATTGGCACAATGGACCTAGGGTAAAACACCTAGTGAGAGTGAAAAGGACAGAGACCAGACAGGCTGAGGGCTCAACAAGGGAAAGTGACTTAGCAGTAACACCTGTGAGGCATGGGCATGGCTATAAGGAAGGTCAGAGACCAAGAAATGAGTCCTTTAGGAGATTAGTGCACTGGAGCATGGACAGACAAAGAAGGCCGACCTAACACCTGAAGGTGGGTTTGAGACCCATGGGGTCTTGGAAGGATTTGCTGGCTCAGAGGACACACTCATGGGCCTAAGGGTAGCCTCCTTTTCCACAAATTAACTCATTACATTAAGGCATGGCAGACAAGGGAGAAGGAAAGGGACTCAGAGAGCCAGAATGAGTGCAGTAGCTGTGTGACCACCAGGGGGCATCACAGCCACCCCTGAGGCTCAATCCTGCTACACCCTGGATCATGTTATATTAAATTATTTGGCTGGCACATGCACCTGAAATGTTTCCTACCAATCAAATATCACACTGTAAGTATTTTTCTTGTAGTGATTATCTTTTGGAACTAGTCAATGATATATAAAATAGCTTATTTACCTTGGTATACAGTGTGCATACTGACCCTGGCATTTCTGAACATTTGTTGACCAACTAAGGGCTCATATATTACAATTTAACTCTGCACAGATGGTTACACACACATGCTTTATTTCTGGTTCTTTGCAGGAAGAATATCTGTAATCCAGTAGTGAAACAGAGAAGAGATTATCCTGGCATGTTCTGAAAAATATAAAGAAAACAAATTCCTATTGAAGTATTTCTGGGTTATTTTTGAAAGTTGAAAAAATAGTCATATGAACATCTGTTTCCCTTTGACATTAGCATTTAAGAAAAACAAAATAAACACTGTTACTCAAGAAACCAGAATGAATCCGAAGACTATAATCCAAATCATTCCTGGAATAAACAGGTGTATCTCCTAATTACAATATTAACAATTAGAGCTCATTCTGACTCTGCATTCTCTAATATCATTATTTATCCTGATTCAACAACATTAAAACATGTATTAGAAAGGCATAGCCAGAAGGGCATAGGTATGTCTACAACTGTCTGTGATCTGCACCATTTCCTTAAGCATCCTTTATAATGAGGAAAGTGACTGTATGTCTGAGAATTATTGTTTATATTACAGCTACATTGAAGGTCCAAGCTAAAATGATGGCCTGTAATACAACCGGTACCCCAGAGGCAGCTGTTACAGCCCCTGGTGGCAACTTGGCTCCTGAGCCATTCTATCTCTAAGGTTCCTCCCTTTTGCTTTTGCCCGTCTCACGTTGTTCTCTATAATAAGTTAGAAAGGAAGGCTGCCCCAGGGTCTCCCTTTAGCTTATCCTGTCCTGAATTTCTCATGTTTTTCATGTGTTAACACTTATCTGGGCACCTTACCCCATATCACCAGGCTACTTCAGACCTCCACTCCCTCGTTAGGGCCTTAGCTTCCCAGTTTCCACCCCACTGCTTTGGCTGGTACCTTTGGCCTAGACACACTGCATTGGGCCTGGCTTCCTGGTCTACAGCCCCTTGTCGACCATTTGGGCTCTTATCTCTGCCCCTCCCAGGCTGTGGACACCCTGGCCCCAAGCTGCAGGCAATGGAGCAACCCCTTGCAAGGCTCAAGGCAGTTACGTGCCCCATGATTACTAGTGGGACCTCCAAACTACCCCTACAGTCCCAAGCCCCAAACACTGGCAAAACTCTAACAAAACGAATAAGCATTCAGGCTCTAACAAAACTCCAAGGCAACTGGCAGTCTGACAAGCCTCCCACTGTCTTGGGTGCTAACCTCCTTGCAGCAAGCATTCATGGTCTTAGTACTATCAGGCATTCTAGGAGGCAGCAGAGCCTCCCAGGGCAGGAGCTCCTCACTCTGCAGCTAGCAGGTTCAGACCAATCACCTGCTCTCAGGCACAGGCTTTAAGAGTCTCCTAAGCTCTGCCCCTTCTGGTCTCCTAAGCTCTGCCCCTTCTGGGACTCTGTGGACACTCACAGGAGTTTCCCCCCTGTGTCTAATGACCTGCTGGCTTTACCTGCTAGAACTGAACTCATCTGTCTGCAGCCCCTTGTTTCTGGGCTTACTTTTACTGCTCTGTCTGGCTTGTACTGCCCTGCCTGGGCTGACTTTTACTTCTGTACGTTTTAATACCCTGCCTCCCTCCCCACAGTGAGTTATCTTCCCATAGTTAGCCTTTCCCTCTGCCCTGCACCCTGGTTTGTCTGCTGGCAGCCATTTCATTAGCAGGTAGCTTGTTTCCTAGCTGCCAGTCCTCCCTGATTCAGCTCTGCCTGGTACTCTTTCCTCTTAAAGCATCAGGAGCTTTCTGGCTTCCTGTTACATGGCCCCACTGCGCTAAGTGCTGTGTGGAGAGTTGCATGAATGTACAATATGGCTTCAGCCTTAACACTGAGATTCTGATCTATTTAACTCTATTTAATTTATTTTTAATGATAGGTATTTCTGCACCACTTATCACCGTAGCATCACATTAAAGATTGCTCTATAAAGTCACTGTGATGCAGCTTTCAGCTTTCCCATTTAATTTCCTTTTCTTTGAATACTTTTCAAAAACAACTACTTTGAACAACTGTAAGGCCTGTGTTTATCCAGATTGTATACTGTTGATGCAGAGTAACTGTATTGCGTCTCCTGGTCTGAAAAATACGCCCCCACAGAAAGGAAGCATATATAGAGGACACCTTTCCAAAGAAAGCCAGTTAAAAGTAGCTCTTTAGTGAGTGATAATTTCCTAGGCAACAGCAGAAGAGTCTATTTTCGACTTGATACTTGCCAACAAAGAGAAAATGTTAACAGATAAGAGAACGGGGCTGAGAAATAGAAACGGAATGAGTTCATATTTCAGGAAATAATGGCATTATTTTTCTATTGGAGAATCTCCTGTGTTCTTAATACAATGGCAGGCAATAAGCAGGTATCCCTCATTCTAAAAGCAGCATTTAAGACCTATATTAGTTACAGTATATTTTTTGCCTAATGCACTGTAAAGTCACATGTCCCCCTCTCCAAAACACCCTCACAGAAGCTTTACCCCATTTCCCAGACTCCTTGGAGAGATCATGATGTTTTTACCACTGGACACTTCTGTATAGTCAACCTGTAGGCTTCTTTTGGTTTGTGCCTATGGAAAATTGCAGAATGGAAAAAAGGAACATTGTGGCTGGAAGATTGTCTAACATCTCTCTCAACTATATAGCTGGTCATATACAACCCTTGCTGCTTGTATACTTCCTGGACCATCCTGGCTACAACAACACTCCAAAAGTACTACATAATGCAAAATGTCCAGCATGCGCTTTCAAAACTTCTCAAAGAAATATTTTTACTTGAAAACTAGAAAATAAAGGTATCTTAGAAAAATGGCCATATTCCACCATATTTTTACTAAATTATAACTTTGCGGCAATTACTTATACAGAAAATATTCAAGTTGGTTCTTTCTACCCAACCCCCCTTTAGTTCTGGAGTAAAGGAGGAAGCTAAAATATACCACATAACTCTGGGTATGCTGGATATACCTTTTCTTCTCAGATAGGTTTCCTCACTACAGAAGAAAGGCCATAGATAGAATGGCCGCATCCACATGAGCATGGACTTTTGGTTCCCCAGGGGCGACTAGCAGTGGCACACCTTGTGCTGCCGCTAGCTCCAGCTGGCCAGGCTCCAGTTTTGAACAGCATGCACTGCTCCCATGTGCACTGCTCCACTTTTTTTGGGAATATCCAAGGGTCAACCCCCCCCGCTCCCTTGCAGTGTGGAGAACCGCTGGAAGTGTGGTATGTGGTGCTGCAAATGTGTCTGCAGCACCACATACTGCACAGCTGTGCTCGTCTGGATGCAGACAATGACACCTTTAAGTAATTACCATATGTCTAATTGGCACTATAATTTTTCCCATTGATGGGTCTTCATCTAACAAACCTGGGGTTTATTTTAGTTTTCCTCTTACTGATATCTACCTTGCAACAAAAGGGATAATGTAAATTCTAAATAAAAAGTAATTTATTTTTCTTTGTTTCTTCCTTCTGCCTGCTTAACAGTATTTCTGATTGTTATTAATGTATTGGGAGGTGTGAAGGGAATTCTAGTTGAGTGGTTTTGAAGAAGTATTTTTTAAATAATATATCACAATGAAGTTTACAGATGAGGAAGGTGTACATTTTATATATAAGGGGAGAATCTTCATAAAGACCATTAATCATTCCTTACCATTACTTTCCACTTCATCCTCTGCGAAAAAAATATCTACGCAAATTATTATCCCTTTGACACTGGCATCTGACATTGAATCATAACCATAGGGAAAAGGGTTAACACACTGCTTCTTGAAGCACAGGAAATAAAATTGGTTTGCTTTGTAGAAGTAAGGTTCCCTGCTAATATTAATCAAAATTGTCTTTGTTTCATCACATTCATCAGAATGACCTTTACTTCTAGGGCATCATGTTCCAGTAAAAACAGACAATACAGAAACAAAGCAAAGAGAATCATATGGATTAGTTCTGATGGAATTTAGATATCATGTTTGGGAAAAATTGGGATTGCTGTGACGTACTGTACATTCTTATCTTCATGAACAGCCCTAAACTGAGTTTTTATAAGGAGCAGCTGGAGTGTGCTGAGGCAGCAAGCTTTTTCAATAGGTATAAGGAAGGCTTCCTGCTTTTATCAGCTGTCTATTGTGCATTAAATCTGAGGTTTCTAGGGCTGCAAAAGACAAAATATTAGTCATCAAAATATGCAGAAATAAAAACACAACTAAAAACCTAATGTTACTGCTATTGAGCAAAGCTAGAATAGATCAGACTTCCAACTAATTCAGAAATCCAGGCTCTACTTTTGCTTACATTAGTATACTTGGGGACCTGAAAGTCTACTGTGTCCCATGAAACCCAGTACAACTCTGAGCAGGACTGAGTAAGGAGTGATATAAGAAATGTGGACAAATTTCCTGACAGAACAAACATGCTAAAGTAGTATCAACAGGGTCATAATTTTTTTATAAATTACTTTCAGTCTTTATGAAGGGAAAATGCATATGCATTAAATACATTAATAAAATGCCTGACCCAGGTTGATCAACTAGGCACCTAAGTGGTACCTAGGCAATTTTTAGGCACCTCAGATCCAGAATGTGATTTAGAACACCACCATTCTACTGACCAGAAACCACAACATGTGCCTATGTCTGGACTACAGTGTTCCTCAGGTGTTAAGCATTGGCTTCCCTCCATTCTCATAAGCAATCCAATTTGAGTAAGTTTTGCATAATGCTTATTGGCTACAGCACTCAAAAAATGGAGGATCTGAATTCTCCATCTGAATGGATTAAAGTTTGCATCTTTTTCTTCCCCACCCCCAGCTAGATCATCCCAACCAAGGCTTTGTCTACTCGGGTCTTACAAACTGATAAGGAGGGAGATTCCATGACATCTCTGGGTAGCCTGTTCCAGTGTGTTACTACCCTCTCCTCAAGCAAAAGGTGTTACTAATATCTAACCTAAACTTCCCTTGCTGCAAACTGAGACCATTGCTTCGTGTTCTGTCATCTGCCACCACTGAGAACAGTCTAGCTCCATCCTCTTTGGAAACATCCTTCAGGTAGTTGAAGGCTGTTATTAAATCCTATCTGTCATTTCTTCTCCAGACTAACTAACCCCAGTTCCCTCAGTCTCTCCTCATGAGTCATGTTCTCCAGTCCTCCAACTATTTACTTGTTCACCACTAGACTGTCTCCAATTGCTCCAATCTTTCTGTAGAAAGGGGCCCAAAACTGGACACTGTATTCCAGATGTGGCCTCACCAGTTCTGAATAGAGGGGAATAATCACTTCTCTACATGTGTATGGCAGAGCACCTTTGGGTACCCGACTTTAAGGGCAGAGTCAGGCAGCTACTGGGTGCCTGATGGCAGCAGCCATTTTGAGAACAAATGATATAAAGGCTGCAGTTTGCTGCTGCCAGCTCAGGCAGAAACACTGCCTGGCTGAGCTGCAGCAGGAAAATCTTGAAGGTAAGAGCAAGAGGCTCTTGGTCCTGGCTATGACCTAAAACTGCACCCTGCCGGGGAAGGGTGGCTTGGTGGGACTCCTGGTGGTGCGGGAGCCCCCAGGAAATGCCAAACCAGTTACCTCTCCAGTGAAAGGTGAGGAGGGGCGCCTTAACTCCAGGCTCCATCTTCGAGTGGGCTTTGGAGGCAGTTGTGGGAGTAGTGGGGTCAGGCACGACACGTGGAGTGCTACCTGAGCCCAGCAGGGATGTGAGAGCCTGGAGACCCCAGAGGGGGTAGTGTGGGGAGTGTAGAGTGTGGCCCCACACAGAGTAGGGCTGAATGGGAGTAGGCCTGAAGGGCAGCCCCATGGGCACGCTGAGTAGGGCTGAACTGGGAGTAAGCCTGAAGGACAATGCAAGAGCCAGCCCCGAGAGTAGTTGATCATGAAGAGGAGAAGACCCCAGGGTGGTGTACAAGTCCTAGAGAGGGCATAGTAGGAACCCCACATGTGGGTAAGAGGCCAAGGCATGGTCGTGGATGCCTGAGGCCATAGTTGGGCCAGCGTCCAAGTAGGGGGCTCAACCAGAGAGTTACGCGTGAGTCCTGACCCTGGAAAGTCCTCCACTGCCAGGAGGCTGAGAGTGGGTTGCAAGAAAGATCTAGGTTAAGCACAATGACCTGCTGCTCCAGGGAGGGAGTGAAAGTTCCTGTGAGAACCTGGAGCACCAGTCATGGTGTAGGTTATGAGATCATGTGGATGCCATCTGTGAGGCATGGGCTGCGGTGTAGGGAAGGTTCAGAGCTGAAGATAGTGCCCCCTGGGGTCTAAGAATGGGCAGCCTCCCACATTATACCACCAGTTTATGGGAATAGCAAAGTCATGGCAGGCGAGACTGGGCAGACTGCCCCATAGAGACAAGTGGGTGGGCCGGCAAGAGTCCCGGCCCTGAGCTTGCCCCATCACAATCTGCTGTTGACATTCATACAAATGTAACCCAATTGCCTTCTTGCAACAAGGGCACACCTTTGGCTCATATTCATCTTATTCTCCACTGTAACTCCCAGGTCCTTTTCTACAGAGCTGCTGCTTAGCCAGTCACCTCCCAGTCTGGACAGGAGCATAGGATTGTTCCTTTCTAAGTGTAGGACTTTTCACTTGTCCTTATTAAACTTAACGAGATTTCTTTTGATTCAGTCTTCCATTTTGTCTAGGTCATTCTGAATCCTAGCCCTACGCTCTAGCACATCTACTGCTCCACCCAGCTTTGTGTCATCCACAAACTTGCTGAGGGTGCACTCTATCCATCTTCCAAGTTATTGATGAAGTTATTGAACAAACCAGCCCTAAGACCAACCCCTGGGGCAATCTATTTGATACTGGCAGCCACTGGACATTGAGCCTTTGACTTTGAGTCCAATGGTCCAGCCAGTTTTCTGTCCAGTCTTACAGTCCATTCATCCGGCCCATACCTTCTTAGCTTGTTTGTGAGAATGTTGTGGGAGACTATCAAAAGACTTGTTAAAGTCAAGCTATATCATGTCCACTGCTCTCCTCACATCCACAGAGCCAGTCATCTCATCATAGAAGGCAATCAAGTTGTTCAGGCATGACTTGCCCTTGGTAAATTCATGCTGACTATTTCTAACCATTTTCTCCAAGTGTTTAGAAACTGCTCCATGATTTTTCCAGTGACTGAGGTGAGGCTGACTGTTCTGTAGTGCCCTAGATCCTCCTTTTCCCCTTTCTTAAAGATGGGCACTATGTGTCCTTTTCCAGTTCCAGATGACTGGAAAAGGCCAAATATAGTGCCTGCTTTGGAAAGTGGTCCAACTGTACCCAAGAATAAAAGATCCATGTGAAAAGAAGAACAACAAGCAAGAGGAACTGGACACTACAGTCTACTAGTCAGGGCACTGGAAAAAATAGTAAACACGAACAAATTTCCAGTAACTTGAGAGATGCCAGAATCATTGCCATATTCAAGACTGTAGTATTTATCATGGTATTGCACTCCTGTCCATAGCTGGGAAGATTCTCACCCACACTCTCCTCAGTAAATTCACTTTCCTTTCTGAGGACATTCTACTCAAATGCCAGTGTGGCTTCAGACCACTCAGAGAGACAATATATATGTTCTTTGTTGTTAAACAGCTTCAGGAGAAGTGCCTGTAAGCAATACCAAGATCTTCACATGGTCTTCACTGACCTGATGAATGCCTTTGATTCAATCAACAGGAATGTCTTCACAATGATATGATTGTGACCATCCTAAGCAATGGCTCAGAAGCAGACCCCTTCACTCTTAGAACTTGTGTCAAGCAAGGATGCATAATTGCACCAACATTTTTTCCCACATGTATATTGCAGCTATTCTGAATCTCATTCCTGATAGACTTCTATCTGGAGTCAGTATCCAGTATCACGTGGACAGGAGTCTCGGTAACCTCAAGTTGTTATGTTCCAAATTCAAGATAACCAACGCTTCCGTTACTGATCTTCAATAGGCTGACAACTGTTTTGTGTGTAGCCACTCAACTGAAGCGCTCCAAGTCATTCTTGACTGCTTCTGTGAGCCAAGTGAAATGGAATGATTCACTGTAACTTTCTGGCAAACCAAGCCAACCAACTACACTTCCATTTATTACAATTAAGGACAATCCTTAAGGAATGTTGACCATTTCTCCTTCATGGGTATAGTCATGCACCTAGCCATAGGCGGTCTGACTGTTGCTAGTGTGAGCCAATAGCCAGAGGTCCAAGAGGTAGCTGGGTCAAAGCCAGAGGATCAGAGTTTGAATCAAGGTTAAAATGCTAGGCAGAACAAGATCAAGGAGCAAGCTGGGTCAGGTACTTGGGGGGGCCAAGCGCCAAAGAATCTGAGTCACAAGGCGGAGGTCAAAGTCTGAGCTGGGTCAGCAACAAGTAGCCAGATCTAGGGATCAGGATACAGGAGCAGGAAGACAGCAGGATGGTCTGAAGGTGGCAGGAGCCTTGTCATTGTTCAGATAACTGCCACAGGAAACAGGAAAGTTGCTTATATAGGTGTGAGGATCCAATCAGCAACTGGAAGCATGGGCCAATCATGAGCCAGCAGTAGGCCTTTTTCCAGTGAATCCCGTTAGCCTATCACTTCACTTTTGTTTGTGAGCTGTGGCTTGATGGAGGACTGAATTGGAGTTTTGTCCCTGAGCCCCTAGGTCGGGGTCTTGGGACTGAGTCCTGATGGGTACCCACCATTCCCTAAAAAGTGAATGTAAACAACAATATTTACTTGGTATTGAGAAAAGTTAGAATAGATCAGATTACTAACAAATTCAGAAATCCAGGCTCTCCTCTTGCTTACGTTGGCCAGTGCTGCCTTTGGACATCACCAAAATCATGTCTTTATGATATCAGGACACAAATCAACTTCTTGTCTACCTGGATGTTGTCATCACTACTCTGTTGCAATGGTGTGAAACTTTGATGACATATCAGAAACACCTGAAAGCCTTGAAATGTTACCATCAGCAATGTTTTCAGAAAGTCTTCCATATCAGTTGGAAGTACTGAAAAACAAACTCCAGAATTCTGGCTCAAGCTAACACCATCAGTATTGACGCCAAGCTTAGATGGCCTCAGCTGCATCGGATAGCACATGTCATAAGGATATATGACTATAGGGTCCCAAAACAGGTCTTATTCTCCCAACTCATCAATGGTCACTTGAACGCTCTACAGGTGGGCAAAAAAAGAGATTTAAGGACACCTCAAAGGCCAACAGAAGAAATGGAATTTTAACATTAATACTTGGGAGGCTCAAGCACTACAGTGCCAGGAGATACAAAAAGGCATCAATTATTTTAAAAAAACTTGCCCCACTATAGAGGTAAATAGATAAGATATACAAAGTGAAAGAGTTGTGACCCAATATCACTAGGATCTACTCCTTTCCCCTGAAACTATTTGCCACATCTACAATCAAACATGCAGATTTCAGATCAGTCTCCTCAGTTACTGACACTCACAGATGAGTTCCTTATTTACTGGAAGACTTGCATCCTCATATTAAGGGACTACAGCCGATGATGCAAAAGGTAGATACCACTACTACTGCTGCTGTTGCACTCAAAATAGAACTGAGAACTCTGGATCCTGAGTGGACAGACATACCTAACAGCCAGACAGGAGTGATAGTTTGGACTTGCATTTCCTATTAGTGCTTCCTAATTAGTGGTTCCGATAACTGTTTCTTATTAATCAGCTCTAAGTGGCTCTCCAAATTGTAAAGGCTCTCAGAATTGCCCTTCTGAGGGCCTAACTCTCCTCTCTGACCTATATAAAGAATTTAGGTGCTTAATTGTGTTTCTTTGGCTCATACTGCTAGGACCTGCATTGGTAGGTGTGTTGCCAGTAGGTCAAGGAAAGTACTTATTCCCCTCTATTCAGCACTGGTGAGGCCACATCTGGAGCACTGTGTTCAGTTTTGGTCCCCCCACTACAGAAAGGATAGAGACAAATTGGAGAAAGTCCAGTGGAGGGCAATGAAAATGGTAAAGGGGCTGGGGCACATGACTTATGAGGAAAGACTGAGGGAACTGGGCTTACTGAGTACAGAGAAGAGGAGAGTGAAAGGGGACTTAATAGCAGTCTCCAACTACCTGAAGGGGGATTTGAAAGACTATGGAGCTAGACTATTCTAAGTGGTGGCACATGACAGAACAAGGAGTAATTGTCTCAAGTTATAGCAAGGGAAGTTTAGGTTAGATATTAGGAAGAATTTTCTCACTATGAGGGTAGTAAAACACTGGAACAGGTTACCCAGAAAGGTGATGGAAGCTACATCACTGGAGGTTTTCAAAACCTGGCTAGACAAACCTGGCTGGGATAATCTAGTTGGGGATGGTCCTGATTTGAGCAGGGGGTTGGACTATATGACCTCCTGAGGTTCCTTCCAACCCTAATTTTCTATGATTCTATTACCTAGCTCCAGTCTATATGTGCTGCAGTTCCTTAGTAAAGCCGCCAAATGAACTGATATGGATTTTTGCCCTGAATGCTATTTTTTCCTTTTACAAATTATTTTCTCTAGCTTTTCTCTGATTCTGTTCAACAAGTCTGGCCTATGAAACAAAGACAAAAGGGAGCAGAAAATTTAAGGCCAGATCCTATTTCACTTTCTGTACCTAACTGGTACCTATACATCTGGGTAACTGAAGTTTTTGGCATTTATGCACAGCTTGAGAGCCGGTTCCCCCCATGGCACAACAGGTTCACTCTAATCGTGCGCCTGCCGGAAGTCAAACAGACGATGAGGAGGACCCTCCCATCTTTTAGCTCAATAGCCCTGGGCCCCAGTTCCCAACTGGCAGAAAGTTCTGTAGTGCTGTTTATCCATTTTACTCAATTAATATTAAATGCAAACTGCAGTGTCAGCTTCACAGCAAGGGCTGGAGAGGGATCTGGGCAATATATGGCCTCTGTCCTGGTGGTTAATGCACTTTGCTGGGAAGCAGGAGATTTAAGTATTTTATATTCTGTGGGTCTAAGTCTGATCTCAGACCAATTTTAATATTATTACATGTCTACACTAGAAATAATTCTACTAAAGTATTAGGAGTTGTAATTAAGTAAAATAAGTATAAATTGAGTCATAACCAGGTCTGGGGGGTAAAATCAGGTCTGGAGTGACAGCCTTCCTTTTTGTTTTATAAACTGTTCATTTAAATATACATTGTAAAACATTTTTTATTTGTTTCATCAGCAATTTCTCCTGGACAATATTTTTTGGTTGCATGCACCATAAAATTGGCATTTACACGGTGCTAAATGGTAAATCAAACTTTAATTTTACTGTGCCCCATCTATATTTGTTATATATTTAAAGCAGCCAGGCAGCTGACTAAAAAATGAATGAGGATATATAATAGGATACTGGTGCCCATGTATTAGAAATTAATCCTAAAATGGATGTGCAAAACCTTCTGGGTTAACAAGTTCATTACAGTGATATTTTTCTGAATTACATGAGAAAAATCTATAAAGGAAATTGTGTTTAAAAATACCACAGTTGAAATATAATAGTTACAATTTAAGGAATTATTGATTACTTCTTTATAACCGGAACCAGCCTGTCTACTGCATATATTTATTTTTATTTGAAAAGTTTCTGTAATGATCGTAACAGAAGAAAATGAATGGCTACTATATAAAGAATCCTGTTTTCACAGTTTGATGAAAATCATGCTTTCCCCATTACATAATTATTTAGTTAGTTTATTTAATCTATAAAAATCAGTGACAAATCTGAATCTTCATCCACAATGAGAACATCAGCAGTTTGATGAGTGAATGGTACCTACCAGGAGGCATCACTGAATGTTCTTGGATTTGTTCCAAAGCACCTTTCAATCTCTCAATATCTTGCAAAAGTACAAGGGATTTCATTTGATGTAAAAGCATCACATCTGAGGAAGCCATACTGCGAGATTCAAGGTGTTGTAAAATCTCTTCGATGGTTGCTGGACTCACATCTGAATCTGTATGTTTGGATTTAGCTAAAGAAAACAAGCAATCCGAATACAATTGAGAATGTTCTTCAGGTTTACTGAATATTTATAATTACACTTGCTTTTTTAATACATTGACTTCCTTTATATTTATACACTCTAAAAAACAGTGCCATAATGTACTGAAGATCAGCCTGTTTTTCCTATTCCTAGATAATAAAACAAAGTTGGTAAGAAGATACTGACTCTAAATAGTGAAGATGATGAAAGTTGGACTATTAAGGATGATCCCCAAAGGGGACTTATTTCACGTGATTTGGGGCAGAAGCCCCATGTGGCTTGTCCAGCCAGAGACAAAAGTCTACCGACGACTGCCACGAATCTCTTTTCAGTTAGTGTGTCAACTGGTTGTTATAATTATTAAAGATAGGAATGCAAACTGAGAAAAGGGAAAGAAGTAGAAAAGATCTGCAGCTCAGCACTTTGGGAGACACATGATTATCCTGTTACTGAATTTTAATATTTATTAATTGAATGAACATGAACTGGAAAGGAAACTATGCTGATACCTGTACTCATTTCCCCAGTCTTTGAATGGTCTCTCCCCATCAACACCTTTAACTTGGGCTAACTTTAAAGTTACATTTTTAAATGGGTCAAATCCAGTGATGACTAGATTATTTTCAGTAAACCTAAGACACAAATAGAAAGGCATAATGCAATGTTATGCCATTAGCTGAAGCTAATGAAAGTGGTGGCTTCCAATTTTATGTAAAAACAAGGGTGGTGGGGTTTAGGTAATTCAGCTAGGAAGTATATTATAAAGGCAAACAGCAAATGTTGGATCTACATATGGTTTATCTAATAGAGAAATTTGTCATGGACTGATCTGTGGAGGTAACATCAAATCTACCAGATGGCTTTTCTTTTGCTTGAAAATTTCTCTTCTATGAATATCCAGGTCAATATTGACTTTAACTTTCTGCTATGCAAATCTGGAGTTCTGATCAATCTGTTGATCACTGGTAGACGCTTGTACTTGGCTTCTTTAAAAACTAGCAATCTGAATACTTTTTGATAGAACTGTATGGCCAAGACAGTTATGGGAAAGTGAGCAGGTTTTCATTCTGGCTCAGATATAAGCAACTAAATATTAATAAAACACTTTTCCCAGTTAAGTGGTTGTAAGCCTAGGGTAACTCCACAAGCTGGGAGAACTACCTTGGATTTATATTAATGTAAGCTTAATGTAAGTGAGAACAATATTTAATCAAACATGCAAATGGCAACATTTTTATTACTGACAGAATTACAATGGACCAGAAAAACTTGACTGTCAGATAACAGACTTCACATGTAGATTTGACAGAGTGGAGATCTTTTTACCATAAATTTTGCTATTTAGGTTGAAAATTGAGAAAAATAAATACAAAACCCCATAAAGTCATTTTCAACGCTGTGCTATATTTTAAAGGTGAATGTTATGAGACGGACTCTTGACAGTTCTGGTTTATGATGGACACATATAGGCAAGCAAGCTATTTAAGATTCCCCAAAGATAGTCAAAGCTGTGTGTTGTGGAAAGGTTACACTACTTTCCCCAGTTTTTACAAGGACAGTTTTAGTTTTAAAGATATGTCCTGGGTCCCAACAATGTAACGCTTTTAATTTTAGATGATACCAAATTTGCTTCAGATTATGTATAGAGAATCATTTACCCATCACTGAAGCATAGCTACCTCTGAAGTGCTATTGTGGCAGAAGCCTCACAGAACAGAACTCCAAGGGGGAAGGAAAGAATGATGAAATAATGGGGATCTATCTGATCTGAGTCACCTGAATTAGAATTCAGGAGGACACCAGGGTCTATTGTTAAGTGCCTTTTTTCATTAAGTGCTACGTATCTTGACTGGATACAGATTCCCAAATCCTCACTCTTATATCGTATCTACAGGATCAACAAATCCTTCTAAATATAGTTCCTGCCATGAATTCCCATTTCCACTGGGTGAATGGTGAGTTGGAAAGTCAGTCTACCTCTTTCTATGTTCTACAAATGAATCAGGCACTGGGGAAAAGGAAGATTTCTAGAACATAGGCTGAAGGGCAAGAATGAATTGCAACAGTATGTATGCCCTCATTTAAAGAATTCTGATACTGAGCAGCTCATCTAGATATTTGTTCACAGAAGGAAGAAAAATATGGATGATTTTGCCCTTTTTATCCAAAGTTTACAAAATGCTTTATGAAAGTGAGGAAGTGATTGTATATGCATTCTACAGATATGGAAAAATATTAAGGCCATATCTTTTATACCTGGTACTTATCTGGGTATTTAAAATGGGATTGGATTGTTATGAGCTCTAAGAACTTGCAACTTTAACTGACATCAATGGGATTTGGCCCGTTCTGAATAAAAATAATAAGTATACGAATATTTTCTTCTAATTTCAACTTGTAAATGATATTGAAAAGATATTAGAAAGGATGGTACATACTGTCAGTGAAATATATTTCTCTCGTTGCTTGCAAGAAGTCCAGAATTCCATCTGCTTTTTTATCTATGTCTTCAAAGTCTACTCCTTTATCACTGTTGCTTTTGTCAGGCTGGTATGTAAAATCCACACAAGTGGTTTTTGTTAGTAAGCCACCTGCTCTCATTTTTTCTTTTTGCCGTTTCTTTTTCATTTTCCTTTTTTTGTTTTTGCTTATGCTGGGGCTGTCTGTCTGCTGCAGCTGTAAATTATGTTGAAACAGAGTCCCATGCTTCTCCAATTCTGTTTGTTCTCCGTATAAATTACCAGGGTTTTGCAAAGTGTTCTTTTGTTTCTTACTTCGAGTGCGCTTTCGTTTGGGTTGTCCTTGATAATCCTCCTCTGCAGATTTGAGAAAGACATGATAGTTGTCAATAAAATTGGCTGTGTAACCACTTATATCCCTTTAATACTGACCAGCTTTTGGGATGTCTAGGTGCTGCTAATCTTACTCCATTTTCTTGGCGTAACTTTTAGTACTCTATATTCTGAGAGCATGAAAAGATTAAAACCAGATTATTCTTCCATTCTATATTCCATGGCATCCTGGCCCCTCATATTTTTGGTAGATGTGGCCTGCATGTTCAGAGCCATAATATATAGTTCTACAGAGTGAGAGACAGCCCTGTACAGGAACAAATCATATTACATGTACCCAAATCCAAGGCTATTTCAAATTTAAGATGCGCCCTCCAATAATTAGGTTCTATACATGGAAAATTATAAATTTGTTGAATTTGTTACAATTTTATATATAGAGGATCTAATTAGTGGAATCTAATTAGTGGAAGGTCATCTTAAATAACTGCTGGGGTGGAGAAAACAGTGGCAGGGAGAAGGGAGCCGGACACCTGACCCTTGTTCCTCTAGCCCTTGTCTCACTGTGCTTGTGCCCGCCCCTCGCCACATGCCCTCTGGTGTATGCCCCACTGCTGCCTGACCTCCATACTTCTGCCTGCCCCCTACTGCCTGTGCCTACCCCTTGCAGCCTGCTTTCCCCACCCCCTACGTCTCCCGGAAGCCACGCCTCCCGTCGTCCTCCGTACAGCCTTCCTCCCTACCAACCCTACCAACCCATTCCCTGCCCATCCTCCCCACCTTATTCTGCATCTCTGCTCTTCTGGACACAGAGGAGCCATAACCCAGCCTGGCCAGAAAGAAGCAAAGGCAGTTCCCAGTCAGGCCAGGTTGGAGGGGGAAGATGAGGGAGACAGGGGGTGGGGAGCAGGCATGGGGGGGGCAAGCGTGGAGGGGGAAGGCTGCAGGTTCCTCCCCTCTACCCCACAATCTGCCCCGTGCTTCTCCTGACTGCATGCCATCTCTCCTGCCAAATAAGTCATTTCAGCTCCAGGACAGACAGGCAATGGCCCATCTTTGGCTTTGGTCAGCCCCAAGTGTGGGCCAATGCTGGAGCTGACCTGCCCCAGGCCAGTACTCAAGTTCAAGATGAGGCTTTAGTTCCACCATGCTGACTGGGGAAAAATACTTGTCTTAGAGTCAAGTGAAAATGGTAATATGGGTTATACCATTCACAGTAGCTCTAGTGACAAAAGAGACATAAGATGAAGGTGGAGCCTAAATCTTGTCCCTCTCAATACCAGTAGAAGGAGCTAGCCATGCACTGGAAGGAAGCATGTAGAAGATCTTGCAAAAGGTTGTTGCAGCCCCTCCATGTCATGCTATAGGCTGTGCCTCCAGAGCATAATTTGAACTTTAGCTTTGCCTCTTTTTTTTCTCTTCTCCCTTTGGGACACCGTACCACTAGTTCTACCTGAAAACATTACCTCTTTGAGAAAAACATCTGAAGTAGAAGGACCCTGACTAACAAGCTTAGATGTCTCTACTAGTGTTAATCTTATCATTCTCTGACTACAGTATAATTTCCTTACTACTAAATTCTTCAAAAGGCTTAAATGTCAAGGGGAAGAAATACCTTTCTCTGACTCAGCTTTTATGCTTCTGTATTCAGATCTTATCTCTGTACCCAAAAGCAGAACTGTGAAGTCATCTGTGACCTTGAGTTTACCTCCTTTCCCACACATCACCTCAGAATGAAAGCCTGCTTGTCATTACCCACAGATGATTGTCAGAAACGATTCTTTTACTGTGCTAGTGAATTCCTTATTTGTGCCTATAATCATTTCCTGTCTAATTAACTGAAAAATCATCACTTGCTCTTAAACTTCAGGGAGCCCTAAATGCAGCTGCCGTTCTACTTTATTACTTTAGAAATCAAAGTCACTTAGCTCCTATTTTCTTTTACTTTCATATTTTGAACTCAGTCTTACAATACTGGACTCAATTCTCTATTTTATAAGATGGCTTTTAAGATAAGGGTTATATGCTAGCATAGCAATGGGGTAATGGATCAGCAAATCACATCCATACTCTGATTTTCAAAATGCTCTGAGATTCACTCATCCTGCCTTTGACATTCACAACCTGTCTGGTTAGCCCATTACCCTGCAACCCCCCAACCTTTATTGTCTCAATAGTTGGGGAACTCTTTCATTTGTGCTTCCCCTTCTGTCTTGAATTCTGTCAGCTCTGAGCTACTTCCTTTTTTAATATTGCTACAAGACCTTTAGTTCTTCAGTTGACAGATGACTCACTACAAAGTAATTTTTGAAATTTTCTATTGAAGGAGGCTGTATAAAAATAAATTTGCTGTATTGCAATTGAACACTGCAGCATGTTAAAGACACAAGAAAACTACTTTGTACCCGAACTGTCGAGTTTCACATGCGTGACATTTGAGCTAAACATCGTTATGGAGGATTTGGACATATGGGATGTAGGAAAAATAACGTCTGTGTAACCCTGGAGGAGTAAAATATCAGAGCTGAAAGCAGGGATGAATGGGGGAAGAAAATATAAACAAAGTATAACGGTGCATTTCTAAATCTAATTTGGACTTGACTGGAATAACTTTGTAAGACTAGGTGAATTCTATTGTAAAGTTAGATAACTTTTCTTCTCTGAAATTCCTTTCCCATCTGTAGGCATAACCAGAGTTCTTGGTCATGAAAGCTGTTCTCATCTAGGCCACCTGCCAAACACCCCAACATGCTGTTGTGCTTGAAATCCAGGCAACTGAGTCTAATCCCAGAAGTGTCCCAATACTTTGTAGCTCAGGACAACGAGAATTCTGGAGCAAGCAGCCTGAGCCTGGTAGAAGGAATAGAGTCTTCTCCTATGTATATTGTCCTCCCAGTGGTGTATTACTACTGACTTCAGTCACTTCTGATTTACACCAATATAAATAGAATCAGGCCCCATGTTTTACAGAGTTTTCTTGATTATGTTTGGCTTTCCTCTGGTAATTATTATGATTCTTTTCTGAACTTTCCTCCTGCAATACTTGAATATCATTTTGTAAATGTAAGTCCTAAAGAAAAGCAGGATTCCTATTTTTCCTTGATTATTGAATGGTTCTCACTGCTAGCCAATCATCAAATACACTGTCAGGTACTATAATATAGGTGGTGGTTACTAATACAATTAACCACAATAGTAGATAAAATAAAATGTAAATATATGTGAAGTAATACACATGGGAGGGCATATTTTGTACAGCTTATTACTAGGTCCTAAATGAACTGTAGCAATTCAAGAAAAAGACCTGTGTAGTACTGTGGACAGCTCAATTAGTACATGTATTCATTGTGCATCAGTGACCAAAAAAGTAAACTTAAAGAATAAGAAACAGGATGGAAAATAAGAGAGAAAACATTACAAACAAAGATGTGGGTTTTCTGGAAAATTTCCTAATTCCCTAAATAGAACGTGATCTGATTTACCATGTTTATTTGACTTATATTTAGTAAACAAAGCTAAAAATGTACCCCCATGTTAATTTTATGTCTCAATAGTATTTGAACTGAAATATTTGATTAGGAAAAAAAATGAATACAGCACACTTAATGTGGTTTAAATGTTATATTCAAACAAATCCAAAGCTTTATGTGGAAAGAAATTATTTTTATTGGAATACTTGTAAAAACATGGAGACAATACACAATAGCATGTACTTCTCTTACATTGTTTGTTTAAGTTTAAGAAAAAAACCAAGGCACTGAAACCTGTTGACACCAATTTTAGCACACCCAAAGAACTGTGCACGATATGCCATGGCTGTCCACTCATCTACTTCAACAGTTTAACTCTTCCACTGTGGTTATTGCGGCACCTCCAGTTTCACTGTCACTATCTGTAGAATCACTCACACTTATTAGTTCCATTTCACAATCAGATTGAGGCAAATCTAATTCAAAACTACTTGAACCACATTATCTTTCGCTAAAGGATGGTTTTACCAATGAGTCTATGGGCAAGGGCAACTTCTCATCACACTGCATCTTCTTCACAAATTGTGCTTCTGACTGATTCTCTAGAAGCAAGAGATTTTGAGAGACAGAAACAAGCTTAGCAGTGCATTCATTTGTTAGTCTATTCCTTTTTTGTCTTGATTGAGCTGAAAGCCTTCCAGTTCTGTTCACAAGAAACTGCTGTTGGTGGACTGCTTAGGATCCTTATAGCAAACATGGACAGCAGTTGGGTGTTACAGTATCTCTTCCACCATGTGAGAGGAGACATATTCTCTGCTGTCTGCAAAATGATGTGTCTGCTGCAAAGTTTTTCTTTCGCACGGTATTCGGCAATGTCTGTCATCACGGCTATTTCATCTAAGTTGGGGACATTTTTAGCTACATTCATAATTGTATCGAGGACAGTAGATAATTCATCTTCTGATAAATGCTGTCCTCTGTGTTGAGGATCCAAAAGTTTTGCTGCCAGATGAACTGGATGAGAGCAAAACTCAGATCTCTTAGTAAACATTTCACAGATTTCACAGACATTAGGGCTGGAAGGGACCTCAGAAGGTCATCAAGTCCAGCCCCCTGCCCCAGGGCCAGGAAGTCAGCTGGGGTCAAAGGATCCCAGCAAGATAAACATCCAAATTTTTCTTAAAGGAGTCCAGAGTAGGTGCTTGCACCACCTCTGGCGGCAGTCTGTTTCAGGCCTTGAGGACTCAGACAGTAAGGAAGTTCTTCCTTATGTCCAGCCTAAAATGGTCTTGACGGAGTTTGTGACTGTTTGACCTTGTCATCCCTTGGGGCGCTCTGGTGAAAAGGCGTTCCCCCAGATCCTGATGTACACCCCTTATATACTTGTAGGTAGCCACCAGGTCCCTCCTGAGCCTGCACTCTTCCAGGCTGAAGAATCCCATAGCTCTCAGTCTTTCATCATAAGGCCTGTTTTCTGTCCTCTGATCATGTGTGTGGCTCTTCTCTGGACTCTGTCAAGTTTCTCCACGTCTTTTTAAAATTGTGGAGCCCAGAATTAGATGTAGTACTCCAGCTGCGGTGTCACCAAGGCCGAGTACAGTGGGAGGATGACATCCTGGGATTTGCTAGAGAAGCATCTATGGATGCAAGCCAGAGTTTTGCTTGCTTTACCAGCTGCAACATCACACTGGTGGCTCATATTCATCTTGTGGTCAATCATGACCCCCAAGTCTCTTTCGACCATGGTGCTAGGAAGTGTAGCAGTGCCAAGCCTACAAGGATGCTGCGGGTTTTTCTTCCCAAGGTGGAGTACCTTGCATTTTTTTGTGTTGAACACCATCAGGTTTTTATCCGCCCATTTTCTAACCCTGTCAAGGTTGACCTGGATCACCATCCTGTCCTCAGGTAAGGACGCTTTACCCCAAAGTTTGGTGTCATCGGTGAACTTGGCCAGTCCGCTTCAGACACCAATGTCCACATCATTAATGAAGATGTTAAAGAGTATAGGCCCATGGGCAGAACCTTGGGGGACCCCACCGGTCATGGCACACCATGATGATTGACTTCTGTCAACTACCACTCTCTGGGTCTGACCACAGAGCAATTCCCCAGCTAACAGACTGTGATGTAGCTGAGGCCACAGTTGGCCAGTTTTTCTATGAGATGAACATGGGATAGCAGACAGAAAGCTTTTCTGAAGTCCAGATATATGATGTCAACCTCATCTCCCTTGTCCAGGTGATATGTCACCTGGTCATAGGAGATGAGAGTGGTTAGGCAAGACCTACCTGAAGCAAACCAGGGCTGGCTATCCCTCAGGATGTTGCCATCAGGCAGTGTTTCAAGAATGGTCTCTTTTCCATAATTTTTTCCAAGATCTTCCCCGGAATAGGGTTCAGGCTGATGGGCATGTAGTTTCACAGATCTACTTTCCTCCCTTTCTTGAAGATAGGCACAATGTTTGTTTTATTTCTTCTTCTTTTTTGAATAGAGGTGAAGGTGGCAAAAGCTCAATTAGATTTTCATTCAGTTGTCTAAATATCTCTGAAAAATTTGAAAGGCTTGGTGTATCTCCTTCAAGTTTCTTGATAGCCACTGAAACTGGTAGTAACAAACTGAATGCTCCTTGAACTCGGACCCAGAACACATCATTGTTGAGAATCTGCTTCCAAATGTTCACAGGAATAATCTGGGATACTGTGTCATCTATTGAAGCACACTGCAAATAGTTCTTTGTGTGCAGCAAACTATGTAAACACTTTGTAGTCAAGCCCCATCTAGTTTCTCCTGGCAATAAAAGGGCATTGTCCTTCCCCTGCTTCTCTTTCTGTAATTTCTTCAAAGTCTGATTAGCAACATGATGATTGTTGAATACCTTCACAATCGCTTTGCAGTTTGCCAATATTGTCTTCATTGTATTCACATTTACTATGTCCTTTGCCAGAAGATTCAACCCATGACCAAGAAAGCCAAATACTATTAAATGAGGATACTTTGCCTTTAATATTTGCCATGCAGCTTTCATGTTACTCGCATTATCAGTTGTTTACAAGGGCTTGTACCCTGAAGGGGCCTGCACTTTCAATCTCTTCACTCAGTAATTAGGCTATGTATTCACCTGTATGATGAGAAGATTTGGTAGCAATTGCTTTCAAAAATACTGGTTCAGGTGTTGCTAGTATAATGTTCAATCAAGGATTTCCTTGTATATCAGTCCATCCATCTGACATCAGAGTCAGTGATTCTGCTTGGCCAATCCTCTGAATAACGATTGTTTGAACTCAGTCATACTGTCTAAGAGAGAATGTGATAAGCAATAACATGACAGTAACTTATATGATGGGTGAATTAGTTTGTAATGTTCCTTCCAGTATTATCAGTTATGGGAAGAGGTATACTCGAGCTAATGTCTCATCTGCTTTTTCTTGATCTTCTTTTGACATTTTGTCCACAAAGCTTGATACAAAGCTTGACTGTCTTGAACAGCTACTCGTGGATGGCACATCTGGTGACAGTGATCTTGAAAGTAAGGATCCTGCTTCTTCTTCCCCCAGACCAGGCAGCTCAACATTTTCATTTCCATTTTTTGCAAATCTACTATTTCACTTGATCTACCAAGTTCCTGCAACAAAACGGGGAAAAGATTTTTATTTTAGCTTATTCTAGTCTGGTCTCATCCATCAGAAGGAGGAGAAGTGGCAGGGAGCTATTGTTTCCCTCCTCCCTGCCAGAAAGAACACTGCTGCTCAACCTGTTGCTCAGGTGCCCTGGAACTGCAGAGCCAAAGGGAAGTATCACTCTGTTGGTTTGAAATAGTTAGCTATTTATCTATTATGTAATTTAAAAAAAAGTATTGTTAAGCCTGAGCCACTTCGGGTGCTTAGTGCAAGCAGAAAAGCAGTGTGTTGTTTAAAATATTAATTTGTTTACTTACATAGTATTCCTGAAGTAGACTTTTCTCAGATGATGTTGTTCCACCACTTTGTTGTATTAGATTTCTGTATATGGCTTGTATTCTTTCAGGACAGTTTATACACTTTATTAAATTTTTTTTCATTCTTGTTCTGTTGTTAGCATACTCCTGCCCACAATATTTACATATACCAACTTTCTCCCTTCCTTCAGCAGCTTGAACTTCACTATAATGATGCCACAACACTAGTTTTTTTTTCTGATAAGGCACGATTATGACTATTTCAAACCAAAAGCACTAAAAACTTAATAGATCTTATGCAAACACTTCCAACTTCCCCAACTCAAGAAAAGATATGAGACACTGCTGTGTGTTTGCTGAACTGAAAGTGAAACAAAAATTAATCACAGTTAATCCACCTGAAAAACATTAATCACAACTTTGAAACTACCAAGTTTGCGTAATATTGTATTGGCATCCCTTCATTATTATGAATAAATTTTATGAATTTTTAGAAATGGAAAATTTCCCATGGAAAAATAAAGCACTGGAAAATTTTCCAGAAAATTTTGTTTTAAAAAATTTTCTGCCCCACATCTCTGAATATAAAGCCATGGTATAAACAAGGTTACCCTCTACACTTGCAAAACAGTATATAGTAATGTCATCCCAGCTTTAAAAGACTACAGCAGATTTAGAAGTTTATAGTGCATGTGGATAAGCTACTTGGTAAATTTAGCTTCAGAGTAGTGTCTCAAGCATACTGCAGTGTGCCAGGCATGCTTCTAAATACAAAAACATGGGGCGCAGACAGAAGTGCTTCCCGCTGTAACTGAGAACACTTTGCTGGCTGGGAGCCTGCAGCCGGTTTCCCATAGCAATGACCCCTCTTCTCTCCCAGCCTGCCCCTGTTTCAGATTGGGAGGAGAGAAAGGAAGAGGAGGGAGCTCATTCTAGGGGTTCCCCAGCTGGCTCTGGAGGGTGGGGTGGATGAATTGGTGCCCCCCTCCACCTTGGGGGGCTCCAATACACCTGCCCCACCCTTCAGCAGGGGCTGAAAAGAACCCAGACCTAACTACCTCCACTTTCTTTCCCCCCTCCCATTTTGAAAACAGCTGGAGGCTGGCAGGCAGCACAGACACAAGTTACAGATATTTTGTTTTTGAAACATCTTCATCTGATCCCCCAGATTTTCACCCGATCTGCCATTTTTGAAGCTGTCTGCAGACATGCACTTGTGTTTGGTCACAGCTATGAAGTGCTTTCTGTGGTCAGATCAGGTGAAAATTGTCACTTCTGTCTCACACCATGGAGCTTTGTCCATACAGAACTAGTGGGCTAGCTGATGTGAGGGAAGGCATGCTACTATCATTCAGCTGCCCTATTTAGTTAGGCCTAGGCACAGCACAAATGGTTTCAATGTTTTAGGTAGCAGCACAGTGTATTTGTGGATTTACTTGGAAGTATTACAAATCAGTTATGTAGACATGGCCAGACAATGAAAATTCTTGGACTATTTATATCAGAGATAAGATAAGAAAGCCTCTGATAAAAAAAAGAATGAATGTAAGAGAGAAAATAGACCATGTATTTTTTATAACACAAGAACAAGGAAAGATTCAACAACAAGTTGCAAATTTGAGCTAATAGAAGTAAACAATTTTATGCTGCACTGCACAGAAGGCAGGGGGATAGTACCTTACAGACTGACTGTTTTGGAAAAATGTAAGCTTTCTTAGGTGATAGCCTACTTCACCAGATGCTATGAAATACAACAACTTGCAGCTCATTGACCCAGGATGTTACTGAGACTAAGAGTTCAGTGAGATTAAAATACAGACTAGACCTTTATAAGCACATTGAGACTATACAGTAATGATTGGAGATCCTAGTACAAACACAGAATGATGATGTAATTGGGATTATGTAGACATGGGGTAGTTCACATGACTGAAGTATGGTCATGGGTGGATATAGCTTGTTCAGGAAGGATAAGCAGAAGTGAAAAATAGGAGGTATTGCCCTGTATATAAAAGCAATGTACACATGTTGGAGGTGCAGTATAAAGTGGAAGGTAGGCCTGTTGAAAGCCTCTGGGTAAAGGTCAGAAAGGAGAACTGCACAGGGGATGTCACAATGATCATCTGCTACATGCCTCAAAAAGAGGAGGAGGTGGATAAGGCCTTCTTTAAACAACTGATGGAAGCTTCCAAATCATAGAAATTGGTTCTCTTGGGGGAATTTAATTATTGGGACATCTACAAGGAGGGAAACACAGCAGGGTACAAGCAGCCCAGCAAGCTCCTGGTTTGTGCTGGGGATAACTTTTTGATTTAGATGGTAGAGAGGCCAGTTAGAAGGGAAGCTCTTAACTTACTGTTCACAAATAGGGAGGAATCGGTTGAGAATGTGAAGGTTTCATAGATTTCATAGACATTAGGGCTGGAAGGGACCTCGGGAGATCATCGAGTCCAGCCCCCTGCCCAAAGGGCAGGAAGTC
>NW_017728918.1:36305939-36308608 GCF_001723895.1 Crocodylus porosus
TTCCTCCCAAGGTGGAGAACCTTGCATTTTTCGGTGTTAAACACCATGAGGTTCTCGTCTGCCCATTTGCTGAGCTTGTTCAGGTCAGCCTGGTGGAAGGTAACTTGTGTGACAGTGACCATGAAATGATCAAGCTCAAGATCCTAAGGGGAGGAAGGAAGGAGAGCAGCAGAACAAAGACACTGGACTTCAGGAAAGCAGACTTTAATAGTTTCAGGAAACTAATAGATAGGATCCCCTGGGAGGCAAAGATGAGGAGAAAAGGAGTCCAAGTGATTGGCTGTACTTAAGGAGGCTCTCTGAAGGGTGCATAAGCAAGCTATCCTTGCAACAGAAGAATGGAAAGTGCAACAGGACACAAGCCTGGCTAGATAGTTCTCTCTCAAGGAGTTGAAACTCAAAGAGTGGAAACTTGGTTACAAGTTTGAAAATGGCTGAAACTAGTTTAAGATAAACCTGGTTGAATGTAGTATCAGACTTAACTGATTTGGGTCAACCCAGTTTATGCAATGTCTGTCCCAGATCCCTCGCTGCTTTAAGTTAAATCAGACTCACTCAGCATCCTGGCATCCTCTCTGGACTGGGCAGGGTTCTCTGCTCCACAGCAGTGCTGGCTCCTCCCCTCTGCTCCCTGGCTGGAGCTCCGGCAGAGACTGTAGGCATCTGCCTGGCTTCTGCTCCCCGCCTTCCCTCTAAGCAGGGATTCTGCTGTCTGCTCTTCCTTACACAGATACCTCTCAACATGAGCTAGCAGACCAGGTGCTGGCTACAGTCCATGCTATGGCAGATGGGACAAATGTAGAATCAAAAGGTAGCTGATGATGTCCCTCTGTTATTTTCTTAATAGGGTGATAAACACTGTGTTAAGGGTGATAAATACTGACTTATCAATTCCCTGCTGGGCTGGCCAGAAGCGGGGGGGAGCTCTCCCTAATCACAGTGCCTTGCCAGGGCCTGGCCATGCCCCCCTCGGTTTAGCACTGTGAAAGGGAAGGAATGGCTGCTTTAACACCCCCTGGCTTCTAGCCTGAGCCACTGCAGGCATATGCCTGCATTTTTTCAGTCCAGAGGTGATGTCTTTACAGTTATAAACTGGTTTAGCCTAGCCAGTCTCAAGCTCTAGGCCAGTGTTGCTCTTTTTTACCCAACAGACTTGTTAGGCAATACCTAGTACCTCCAGATCCAATGGGTGGGCCTAATCCAGCTCATGGGAAGTGGGTGTGGCTCGGCTCCAATCTGGTTTTGGGGTGAAAGGAGTGTGGCCTGGTCCCCGTTGAGAGAGGTGGGGAGTATGACCAAGCCCCAAATTCCCAAGCTGAGAAAGGCTTGGGAATTTGGCAGCAGGGGACATTGGTCAGTATTAATTAGCACTGCTCCCCCACCATCAAATTCCCCTACCTGTGGGCTCAATAATATGGCTCTGTAGACTAGATTTGGTCTGTGAGCCAGGGGTTCATTATCCCTGTAAGCTATTTGTCTTCTTCCCTGTTTTTGCTGCCAACTGTACTTTTCATCTAGTAGCTACCTCATTTATGAAAACTGAAGCAAAAGATACATTAAATACTTCAGTCTCCTCTCTGTTACTATGAAAAGGACCTGAGGGTTACAGTGGACAATAAACTGAATATGAGCCAACAGTGTGCCCTTGTTGCAAAGAAGGCTAATGTCATACTGGGCTACATTGGTAGGAGTGTTGCCAACAGGTCAAGGAAAGTGATTATTTCCCTCTATTCAGCACTGGTGAGGACACATCTGGAGTACTGTGTTCAGTTTTGGGTCTCCACTACAGAAAGGACGTGGACAAATAGAAGAGTCCAGTGGAAGGCAACAAAAATGGTGAGGGGGCTGAGGCATATGACTTATGAGGAGAGGCTGAAAGAACTGGGTTTATTTAGTTTAGAGAAGAGAAGATTGTGGGGGGATTTAATAGCAGACCTGAAGGGGGGTTCCAAAGAAAATGGAGCTAGACTGTTCTCAATGGCAGAAGAAGACAGAACAAGGAGCAAGGGAAGTTTGGGTTAGATATTATGACAAATTTTCTAACTAGAAGGGTAGTAAAACACTGCAGTCTGGCACAGCCCCGTAGCCCTCCGGGGGGTGGGGCACAGGCCCCCAGATCTGTGTGCAGGATGACAGCATGCTACCATGGCCGGCAAGTGACATAAGTTTTACATGAAGAGTCTGAGGTGTAGTTTCACAGAAACCCCTTGTAACAGGTTGCTTCCCCAGCGCCATCTTCCCTGTAATCCGCACCCTATGTGGGGCGCCCTTGGAGTTCCATTTAAGGTTTCTTGTGTCCCACCCTCTACTCTTGATGGAAAATTGTTATACTGATAATCTTGTAAGCGGGAGACTGCCTATTATATTTTATATGTTGGGTTCTTCTACCTCCATGGGCCTTGGTTCCTGCCTTTCTCTAGCTAGGCCTCCCTGTCTAAACTTACGAAACAGGGTTTGACTCTAAAACTCTAGCCCTTTTCCTTGTCTTGAGGCTCATGGTCCTTCTTTCTGCTCCAATTTGGAGCCAAACCTCCCTGGTCCAGAGGCCCAGCCACTGGCCTCACAGCCAGGGGGCTTTCATAGTTTCATAGTTAGTAGGGTCGGAAGGACCTGAGCAGATCATCAAGTCCGACCCCCTGCCATGGCAGGAAAGAGTACTGGGGTCAAAC
>NW_017728918.1:36309443-36315448 GCF_001723895.1 Crocodylus porosus
TCAATGATGACTCCAAGATCCTTTTCTGCCTCTGCACTGACAAGAAGAGAGTTCCCCATCCTGTAGGTATGCTGCTGGTTCTTCCTTCCCAGGTGCAGCACCTTGCCCTTGTCAGTGTTGAATCCCATCCTAGTCTCATCCGCCCACCCATGTAACCTGTCTAGGTCTGATTGGAGCCTATTCCTGCCTTCTAGCATGCCTACATCCCCCCACATCTTAGTGTCATCAGCAAATTTGAATAGGGTGTTTTTTACCCCCTCATCCAAGTCACTGATGAAGATGTTGAACAGTGAGGGCCCGAGGACGGAGCCCTGTGGAACCCCACTGCCCACATCCCTCCAGGTTGAAAATGACCCATTCACCACCACTCTCTGGGTTTGGCCCTCCAGCCAGTTGGTGACCCACTTGACTGTGTAGGTGTCAACACTACAGTCCCCCAGTTTCTTAATGAGAATGAGAAACAGTGTTGAAGGCCTTCCGAAAGTCCAGAAAACTATGTTCACTGCTATCCCTGCATCTAAGGATTTGGTGACCTGGTTGTAGAAGGCCACCAAGTTGGTCTGACAGGACCTGCCTCTAATGAACCCATGATGGTTGCCCCTAAGCATAATCTCCCCTGCTGGTGCCTCGTGGATGTGCCAGAATAATTGTCTCAAAAAGCTTACCCAGGATTGAGGTAAGACTAATTGGCCTATAGTTCCCTGGGTCCCCCTTCCTCCCTTTTTTGAAGATGGGAACCTCACTGGCCCTCTTCCAGTCCTCTGGCACCACACCAGAGCACCACGAGTGCTTGTAGAGCTGTGCCAGGTGTCCCGCAATGACCTCAGCTAATTCCCTCAGCACTCTGGGGTAGAGATCGTCCAGAACAGTTGATTTAAATACATCCAGTCTCTCCAGAAGTTCCCTGACTAGATCCTCACTGACCTTTGGCCTAGGTGCGCCTCCCCTGGGGCCTGAGGGGGGCCCAGTGAGGGGGCTGATCTGGTCCCTGCTTAGGAAAATGGAGGCAAAGAAGTCATTAAATAGGTTAGCTTTGTCATCTGGTGTGATGACCAAATTTACTAGCGTGTTTTGCAGGGGCCCCATGTTACCTGGTACCATCTTTTTCCCCCTATGTATTTAAAAAAGGACTTCTTGTTGTCTTTGATCCGGGTAGCTAGTCCCAGTTTGGCCTTCCTGACTGCCCCCCTGCATCCCCGAGCAACTGCAGTATAGCCATCCCTCGTGATGTCTCCTCCCTTCCATTGGGTGTACACCTCCCTTTTAGCTAGAAGACATTACTGGATGCTTTTGGTGAGCCATGGGAGCTTTTGCGCCCTCCTGCTCCCTTTGATCCTTGTTGGGATTACCACCCTTTGGGCTTGGAAGATCGTCTCCTTGAGGAGCAACCAGTCTTCTTGGACACCTGGCTCCCCTCCCCTCTGGGACCTCAGTGCTTCCTCGACTATTCTCTTTAGCTCATTGAAGTCTGCCTTGCTGAAATCTAGGGAAGCTGCCTTGCTGCAGGCCTTTGCCACCTTGCGCTGGATGGTGAATTCTAGCAGGTGATGATCACTGTCGCCCAGGTGGTTGAGCACCCACAGCCCCCTCACCAGGTCGTCACCTGTGACCAGCACCAGGTACAACAAGTGGGGCTGTGCACCTCCTGGGTTAGATGGAGGTCCTGCATTTTGGCTAGGAACCTATGTGAGCGGTCAGACCTGGCTGACTGCTCTTCCCAGCAAATGTCTGGAAAGTTCAGGTCACCCATGATGCTGTCCTTTGACCTAACCACCTCCATGAGCTGACTTAAGAATACCTGGTCTAGCTCTTCCCCTTGGTTGGGTGGCGTGTAGTAGACCTCCACCGTTAAGTCTCTTTCCCCTCAACTGCCTTGTATTCTAACCCAGTGCATTTCAGTGTGCCCCTCCTCTGACTCTGTGCTACTTGATGAGGATGTGTATTCCTCCTTAATGTAGAGTGCCACACCCCCGCCTTTCCTCCCTGTCCTGTCCCTTCTGTACAGCCTATAGCCCTTGATATTCACCACCTAGTCATGCGTTGGGTCCCACCACATTTCAGTGAGCCCCACTATGTCTGGGCTGCAAGTTCAAGGCCAGGGAATGGCCCCGAATCCATGCTGTCCCAGTCCAACCCCTCCCCCAAAACAAAACTGCACCTCAGGGCCACCAGACCACCCCGGCCCTTTAGGATTGTGCCCTCTGGCACCGGGGTCCGTACCCCACCCAAAATCCTGCGCCCACACTGGTGCCAGGGCCTATGTACCCCAAATACTGCACTTTCTCTGGCGCCGGGGTCAGTACACCCCAGATACTGCATTCACATGGGTGCCAGGCCCTCTTGGTGAAGTGGTCTCAATGAGGCCTCCTCCTTCCCCAGTAGCCTCTCCCAACCCACTGGTGTGATTGAAAAAACCCCATAAACAGTCTGTCCACGGGCTATAACTGTGATGAGAAAAAGATGATCAAAGAAGGCGGCACACCAGCTTACATTTACTCAGAGGTCATGCTTCTACTTCCCACTGTCAGCTACCATCCTTCATCTGGGGTTGCAGCTGTTTCTCTGGGATCCTCAGTAGTTCCTTCAGCCTTTTGATCACTCACCCAGCCCCAACTGCTGCCCAGCCCAGGGTTTTTATAGTCCTGGCTTTCCCCCTTCCAGTCACCTGACCAGCTGGACTGGTTCAACTTTTAACCCCTATCTTACCAGTGCACTGTTCCCAGAAAGTCCTGATCTTAAAGCGGCTGATCTGTCTTCTGGTAACAGGGCTAGGGTTCCCTGTTACACCCCCACTCCCCACTCTCTTCTCTTTCATCTGGGGTCTTTTCTTCCCCTCTGAACCCTTGACCTGCCTTCGGGTAACAGGGCCAGGGTTCCCTGTTATACCCCTGCACCTATCTCCTTGAAACTTGGAAGGCTTCATGCTCTCAGAAGGGGCAACCATCCCTGCAACTTTCATCTGAATCAGACATGAAATGACAAAGTTATAGGCATTTTAGTGATTCCCCTTTATAGCCTATGGCTGAATCACCAAAACAGTGTTGAAACTCTGAAACAGATCTGGCGGAATCAAAACGGAACAGTGATTTGGAACACCAAAATGAATCACTGTCCCTTCGAAATGGCTGAATCTGAAACCTAATTAAAACGTAGCCGTTTCACATAGACCTAGTGAGAAGAGAGTGAAAAGCACAGAGGATTTTTAGTGGGGGTCCAAATATTTGGTGGTGGGGAGTGGTGGTACCAAATGCTGCTCCCCTGCTGTCATTTTTCTGTGGGCCCGATAGCATGCTGGATCACTGCACAGAGGTGGCCTAGGGCCCAGTTTAGGCACAGAGGGTCTAGGTAGAAGTGATGCAAGGCCCAATCTGATGGTGCAGGGCCCAGGTAGATAGTGTGGGACAGAGGGAGGCAATGTGAGGCACTGATCTGGCAGCACATACCCCAGGGAGGTAGCATGATGGGGCCCTGATCTTGGGGCTCGTAGCTGAGAAGAGGTAGTACAGGGCCTGATCCTGGTGTGCATCCTGGAGTCCCATCTGGCTCGTGCATATCTGAACTGTGGATCTGAAAAGTATAGCTTTTCTGTACTTGCCCAGGGACCCATACAATGGACTTTTTGGAAGATGTTTATGGTATTCATATCCAAAGATCAACTTTCATCTTTATTGCTTACTTGTGTTTGACTCTCCCCATTGTTTCCTTTCCCATCATTATAGATTAGAAGCGTTTTCTATTGTGCACCAAATAATCACCATAAATTAATTTAAGGTTGGTTTAAGTAGCAAAAGTAAGATCAAGAAAGAAAGGAAGAAAGCAAGCAAGCAAGAAAGATATTTTTAGTGAAACTTAAACCATCAGCAGGCTATAACTTGTCCAATGGTGAAAAACTGTGGCTACCTAATGCAATAAAACGTAATGGTCTATGGCAATCAAAAGCAATTCTGAAAAGATTTCAAGAACATTACATGGAAAATTGATATTTTCAGGTTCTGACTTTTCTAAAAGGTAGTTGCAATGGTTTTATTCATCTGTAATGCTGATAGTGGTGACAATGAGGATCTACACAAGAGGGGTTTGGGATCTGATCCTTATATGCTAGAGTCAATTAGAGATGGCAAAAGTTTGGATGCTCTTCAGGGCAGAGGCAGGCAAAGTTCTTTGGGTAGATGTGATATCTTTTATTAGACTAACTAAACAGTTGGAAAAAAATGTTCTTTGCAAGCTTTTGCCCCTTCAGGGCAGAGACACCGCTGTATATATATATAATTTATATTTAAGTTTGCAGATGACAGCAAGTTATGGGGAAGTGTGGTCACACTTGAAAATGGGCTGCAGATACAGGCGGACCTAGACAGGTTAGCAAGTTGGGCAGATCAGAATCTGATGAAGTTCAACGTTGAGAAATGTAACGTGTTTTACTTTGGGATTAGCAACCCCGTACACACCTACAGGCTTGGCGGCACCAAACTGACTAGCACCACGAATGAAAGGGACCTGGGAGTAATAACAGACCACAGTATGAATATGAGCCGGCAGTGTGGTGCTGTAGTCAGTATGGCAAATAATGCTCTGGCATGCATCAATTGATGTATCTCCAGCAAAACCAAGGAGGTAATTCTTCTGTTCTTCTCAGCACTGGTGAGACTGCAGCTGGAGTACTGCATCCAGTTCTAGGCACCACACTTTAACAAGGACATGGAGAAACTTGAGAGAGTCCAAAGAAGACCCAACTGTATGATAAGAAACTTAAAAGGCAAGCCATACAAGGAAAGGCTGAGGGATCTGGGACTCTTCAGCCTAAGGAAAAGAAGGCTGAGAGGGGACCTGGCAGCAGCTTACCGCTACACTAAGAGACTACATCAAGGGCTCGGTGAGCCACTGTTCACCAGGGCACCCAAGGGAAAAACCAGGAGTAATGGCCACAAACTCTTGGAAGATCGATTCAAGGTCAACATTAAGAAAAGCTTCTTCACAGTCAGTGTCCAGACTGTGTAATAAGCTCCCTCCAGAGGTGGCGCCATAACCTACCCTGGAAATCTTCAAAAGGAGAGTAGACAGTCACCTTGCTGGCATCACCTGACCCCCAGTTATCTCTCCTGCTTGGTGCAGGGGGCTGGACTCGATGATCTTCCAAGGTCTCTTCCAGCCTTACAATCTATGAGTCTATTTGTACAATGCCTAATAAAATACAATCCTTTTAAGGATTACTGTAATAAAAAGTAATAATAATGATGAATAAAGGAGAGGATCTTTCTTTGTTGTGTGTGGCATAGTTTTCCTTAAGGTTTGAGTAGGCCTGCATTAGAAAACTTCTAACTTTACATAAGACTTATGGATTTTGTTAATAGGGATTTGGCTATTTGATCTGTCCCAGCTCAATACCTTTGTTTTTAAACCTGACTAACTTTAGCACTCAATTACCTCACTGATCTTTTATTTTAAATTCCCTGTCTTAAACAATTTGGCTTCTCAAGTTACTTCCAAATAGGATTTCCCAGTCAGCTGCCTTTGTACAGAGACACCACACAGTGTTCCCCAACAGCCCTGAGAATGATTATATTGACACAGAGAAAAAAGGAGTAGGCAGAGCTAAAAAGATCCCAAGTTTGGGCAGAAGTAGCAGAAAAGGCTAAAGCCAGCTCTCTGTGACAGTCAGTAATTGTTTTTAGGGGTACTGAAACAGAAATGCTCTCTGGCTTCCAATCTGTAGCTACCCACAGAGCTTTTTCAGCTTAGCAACTGCAGAGACTAATTGCTGCTAAATACTGAGTCTTTGGTTAATAAGATTATGTTTTTATGTTTGATCTGAAAGTAACATCAAGGAATGTTTGCAATAATTTCTATCCATAAAACAATGTTATTTTAAACAATTTAAACTGCAAGATATATTAAATTAAAACAGATTTTTCCCCTAACTTTATAGGCCAGAATTTTACCTTTCAGAGTCTTCTTTAATATCAGTATTTTTTTTACAGAACTGGTCTTCAATTACTGCCTAGTTT
>NW_017728918.1:36315459-36317524 GCF_001723895.1 Crocodylus porosus
TCCGACCACGGAGCCAATTTCCCAGCCAGCGGATCCTGGTGGAGCCAAGGCCACAACTGGCCAGTTTGGCCAAGAGGTGATTTCTCCCCTAACTTTATAGGCCAGAATTTTACCTTTCAGAGTCTTCTTTAATATCAGTATTTTTTTTACAGAACTGGTCTTCAATTACTGCCTAGTTTAAAGAACTCAAAGGTTTCCTTTTGTTCAGAATAGTAAGAAAACAATGGGAAAAATCAGAATTTTAGAACTCTTGAAGGGCATTAAAAATTTACATTTTCAAAGATAAGATACATTACTGGATTAAAAGATCACAGATTGCTAAATGACAAGTGATCTAATGAGAAAGCACTGTGATATTTATTTTGACCCTTTTGAAAAATAATACCAAAGACCAAAATTTAACTGCAATTTGCAAAATGATCTTTGAACAGCACAATGACATAGTAGTTTAAATGAAGGAACTGAACATTAAAACCTGCCCTAATTCATCAAATTTAGTTGGCTTATTTAAAAGACATTTAAACAATGAATCATCTTCCTTCATTCATTTTTGTTTTGGTCTGAACTATATACCTTTTTTATCATCCCCGAGGTCATGACTGGTTACTAGTAACCCGGTAATTGGTAATATTTATTAGCCAGTATAGCCATCTTTAAAAAGACTGGGGGATTAAAATCTAACATATTATTATAAAAAATACAAACCTTCTGATTATTTTTATTTTGTAAATTCTCTTTTTCTAAGGTTGAGTTTTGATACTAGTTCTGGTTTGGATTAACATGTGTACATATACAAAATAATAGCTTGATTGTTTTATGAAAACAGGTGGCTTAGGGGATGGAGGCATGTCTAAACATGTGCTTTAATTTGTAGTAGCCTATTTAACTACACATTAAAGTGTCGCATAAAAATCATGGAAATACACTAATGCACAGTAAAATAGGTTACTGCACATTAAGCATCACTAAAAAAGAGTGCACTTTCGATACTGTGCATTAGGGCAGCCTAACGCGCATTTATTTTGTACCTCATATGGACGTATTAAATTTAATGCATATTAGGAAAAACTATTATTTGTATTATTAGATAATACAAATAATATGTCACAGTGTAGATGTACCCAGGGACAGCTCTTTCTTAATGCTGTAAATTTAAAGTTTATTTAATTTAACAAATTACTAAAAAGATACTCAGTTTGTAAGAAGCAAAGTGTTTCAGTGATACCTTGACTGGATGAACAGTATAGTTAGGAGAAATGCTGGACAAGCTTTCAGGCACAAAGTGCTCTTCTTCAGTTAAGCTGGAACTTCCTTAGGTAAGCAATAATACATGGGTGAAAAGAAATAATGCCATATTAATACTTTTGGAGTACTCTAATATATGAAACAACAACCACAAAAATGAAAACCCCAGGTCCAGACTCTCCAGCAGGGGGCACTGATATGATACTTCCACATATTGATCAAGTCTTGTTGAATTACAGCAGGAAAGAATCTGGCCCCATAACCCTGAACAGTTTTAAAATTGTTCCAGAATCTACACCATTAAATAGTTGTAGTTACACATTTGTAACAAATACACCTATTGAAGTCAGGAATATACCATAAATATACAGCACACAGAGAACTTGATTCTACACTGTCTTACACTGTGCAGTCCCATCACTTAAAGGGAGTACAAACTAAATAGAAAATGCTACTGTGAGAGTGCTTAGCACCTGTGGAAAAAAAAACCAGTCCCAAGACATCTTCTGCTGGACAATCAAATACTGAGCACACAAGGCTAACAAATTCTACTGACCTTTGCACCTGATTTTGCAAAGTGGTATGTTCCCTCAGTTCCCATCTACTTCAGTGGGGATTGGGGTTGTTCAGTACCTCGTAGGATCAAGACCTTTGCCCATAGGGTACTTCTGGAGAGGCTGGACGTGTTCAAGTCCGCTGGTCCGGACGATCTTCACCCTAGGGTTCTACAGGAACTGGCCGAGGTCATTGCGGGACCCCTGGCGCGGCTCTATGAGCACTCGTGGTGCTCTGGTGAGGTGCCGGAGGACTGGAAGAGGGC
>NW_017728918.1:36317535-36331584 GCF_001723895.1 Crocodylus porosus
ACCCCGGTGCTCTTTCCTGCCAAGGCAGGGGGTCGGACTAGATGATCTACCTAGGTCCCTTCCGACTCTAGCTACTATGAAACTATGAAACTATAAACAACAAGCAGCCTGGTTTTATTATCTCTGCTCACTTATATGGCACAATCTGTGATATTTGCACAGTCTGTGATAAAGGAAAATATTCGTGCCTGTCAGCACTTGACATTAAACTTCATACAAATCTAAAAACCTAGTATGCACATGCAAAGCAGTTTTTCACATTACCTGCTTAATACCAGATAGCAGAATTAGTAGTGATGCCATTGCTTTTTCTTATTTAATGGAGCCTTGCCCAGCATTTTTATGGACTGCAGAAGTCTTATCTTTTTCACATTATACAATTTCAGCTATCAATTACTGTAATATATCTCAGATAGTACAAATAATGTCACAAATTTACATAGAGTTTCTTACTTTATGGACAGGCTCTCTATATAGGTGGCTATTACCCTTTCCTCTGCATACCCCCAAAGCTTCATGAATTGACTGATTTATTTTCCCAAAGCACCTGGGCGTTGGCACAACAGTATTACCAGCAGGAGGAAGAATGACATCAACAAGGGACCCTCACGGGGTATAAACAATCATCACTTTACCAACATTAGTAGAACTATGAAGATCTACCCAAATGACCCTACCCGATGACCCTCACCCCAATTCTCAGGTCCCTGAGCCTGACGAGGTCAACATGGAGATTGCACCCTCTGGGAGCCCCAAGTGGCTCCAGGAGTGAGACAGCCCAGCCCAGGAGAGCACCCCCCCAAAGAGATCAGGAACTGATACCCACCACCCCTGGGCACTCCTCAGAGGACGTTGCTCTCACAGGGCCTAATGCTGAGAGTCCTAGTGAGGGGACACATTCCACTCCCGCAGGACTTGGCAGCTCTCTATGCACAACTTGTACATCTCCTCCTTCTCAGGGTTGTATTTTGATTCTGCCTCTGAGGATGAGTTGATGGAAGCCCTGCCTCAGGAAGCAGCATCCCCCAATTCAGCTAAGGTGCCCACCTCCAGGGGGAGGGTCCCCATCCTAAAGGCAGAACCTGTTCCTGCTTCTGAGGAATGTCCCTGTGTTGGTTACTCTGCTGAATGCCTTATTGAGTTTCTTGACCTGACCAAGCACCACTAGAAGGTTGCACAGCATATTTGTAAATGGTTCCCAGAACCTGAGACATTTGTGCTTTCTGCCAAGACCACAGCAGCAGCACTGCACTCCACTCTGAGGATGCAGAGTTATAATTTTCGCCTAAGCAAGCTTGTGAGCGATGCTGCGTGCCTGTTGTGTGAAGCACTGGCTGGCAAGCCATAGGCCTGGTTTTTCCCCGTCCTGCATGCCTGCTTCTCTCGGTCTTTCTCTGTGTTCTTTTGGCTTTGCCTGTCCCCCTCTTTACACCCTTCATGCATGGCTGCTACAGTCTTTGGCTCTCAATGTCAACAGAGGCAGAGACCCTGTGAAGCAGACAGCTCTCTTTGATTTCTGGTTCCAGAAAAAGCTGGATGTCGCCTTTCTGCAAGAAATGTGCACTGGCACAGATAATCAAGTCCACTGGCATGCTGCCTGGAGGGGCCATAACTTTCTGAGTCATGTCACCTCCCTCAGTGCAGGGGTCATAACCCTCTTGTGCCGCAGCTGATGCCTGACTTGGCGGTAGCCCAAGAGGTCATCCTTTACCACTGGTTCATATCTTCTTAGTGTAACATTGCATCCTCCTAATTGATGTTTATGTAGGCCACTGTTGGGTGAAAACGGACTACCTTTTTTGAGACCGTGGCTGACTTTTTGCGGAGTGTAGCTGATGGTGACAACCTTCTCTTCCTCGGCGGGGACTTTAATTGCATGGTTGATGAGTGGCTTGACCAGAACGGGTCAGAACCCCATCCACCCTCAGCCTAGCAGCTAGGAAATGCTTTGGAGGCAGTGAACCTTGTTGATGTTTGACACCATTTCCACACTAACATGAGTCAGTACACTTGGCTGATGGTGACCACTGATGGGATTGTCATGGTAAGACTTGATCACCTATACATCATCCAAGCATTGCCTGCCAATCCTGCATGGCAGCTGCATTATTCCATCTGGACTCTCAGATCACAGTCTTATTTCTTGTGAGCTGAGTCTCCTTGGCAGAGCGTGTCCCTGTGTGCCCTACTGGTGCTTTAACACCAGCTTGCTGCAGGACGCTCACTTCCACGACTGCTTTGCCTATTTATGGTGGACATGAGAGACTGTGAAAACCACCTTTTCCTCCGAGAAGCAATAGTAGGATGTGGGAAAGGCGCAGATCAGAGCCTTCTGCCAGCAAGACATTCACCTGGCAATAAGAGAGCTCTGCTACCATGTCTGGGGGTTGGAGAAGGATGTAGCAGAGCTTGAGATGGCTCTACATGATGCTGGTGGTGACACAGGGTTATCTGAGAACCTTAAGCTTTGGAAGAAGCACCTGTGGGAGCTGGCGGAGGGCAGAGCCCAGAGTGTGAGGATTTGTGCCCGCTGCCAAGAGCTGGCAGACGCTGATGCCATGATCCATTTCTTTTTCAACTTGGAAGGGTGGCAGACCCTGCGGAAAGTCATTGACTGTGACAAGACTCTGGACAGCAAGATACTCACGGATTCTGTTGAGATTCAAAGTTATGCAGTCACCTTTTATTAGGACCTGTTTGCAGCTGACCCTCTCTGCCTGAAGTCAACTAAGCACTTACACAATGGCCTCCCCAAGCTCTGCCCAATGCCGGCTGATGAACTTGATTGAGAGTTGTCCCTGGAGGAACTCATGATTGCGGGGTGGGGGGGCTGGAGGAAAGCCCCAGGTCTCACCACTGAGTTTTATAAGGCTTTTTGGCCCCTTCTTGGCCCCTGCCTTTTGCACACATTTCATGAGAGCCTCACTGATAATATCTTGCCTGTCAGCTGTTTCTGGAGAGCTCTCACCCTGCTACCAAAGACAGGGAACCTCAGCTGCATTAAGAACTAGTGGCCAGTATCCCTTCTGTGTGTTGACTACAAGATACTGACCAAAGTCTTGTCCGATCAGATGCGTATTGTCATAGTCTCGGTCACTGGCCCCTAACGGAGCTTCTGTGTGCTGGGCGGGACCATCTATGCCAAAATGTTCCTGCTCATGACTTGTTGACAGCCTGTACCTATTTCGACTGAACATTGGGTTCTTCTCCTTGGACCAGGAGAAAGTCTTTGACAGGGTTGGCTACAACTACCCTTTTCAGATCCAAGAGGCCTTTGGTTTTAGGCCTGTCTTCACCTCCGCCCTCTGGGTCCTGTACTGAGACATTTCCAATCTTTTGAAAGTGATGGCATGAGCTGTGCTCTGTTTACGGCCCACAAGGGCATCCATCAGGTCTACCCCTTCCGGGAAAGCTCTATGCTGTGGCCAGTGAACCCTTGCTTCACATGCTGCATTCTTCCACTGGCATCTGGTTTGGTTGGCGGCCCACCGGTTGGGCAGACTACATGACCATTTTCCTTGGCACCTAGGGTGATGTCCGGTCCCTGGTTGATTGTCAGTGTGCTTATGAGTGCACCTCTTCAGCTCACATCAACTGGCCAAAGAGCAATGCCCTGCTCCTTGGTACGTGGGCCAATCACTTCCCCCGGACCTGCCTGGGGGTCTCATCTGGTGTTGCAAGGGCCTTAAGGCCCCAGAGGTGTTCCTTGGAACATTGGTCTTCCCAGCCCGGAATTGGGAGGGCCTCGACAAGGAGGTGGAGGTGTGCCTGCGGCAGTGGTGCTGGTGTCTGCCCAATTTCTTCTACCGTGGGCGGATCCGCATTGTGAACAATTTGGCAGCCGCAACATTATGGCACCAGTGCACTGTGTTGGGCTTCCGCTGGACTTACTTGAGAAGCTTCAAACACTGCTGGTTGATTTTTTCTGGGATAGACGCCATTGGCTCCACTAAGCTGTTCTCTATTTACTTATGGCCAAGGCAGATCAGGGCTTGGTTGACTCTCATCTGATTGCGCGTGGTCTGGCTAGGCCACCTTCTTGATATGGCCTGGTCAGACTGGCTGTCAGCCAAGGCTCTGGCTGCCTGGTTGGGCATGCATTTGGTCCACTGCACCACTTGCCTCTTGGGGGATGTGTTGGCCTCCCTCCAAGAGGAAGCAGCAGCTGCCATCAAGGACTACCTTTGAGCACAGTGGGTCATCCTTGCCAGGGATATTTTGGGAGAGCCCTTTCCACTACTGCCCATTGTCCCAGCTATGGATAGCAACCTAGGTGGTGGGCCTGGCATTTTGACTCTTCCCATGCCTCCTGACAGTGATGCCAGGGGTCGCTTTGACATGCTGCCCCAGGAAGCCCTGTACACATGGGTGGTTCATGTCCACCATGCTTATGTCCTTGCCACTCATCCTGACATGATATAGTGGCTGCACCTAGTGGCACCAGAACTTGTGTGGATTTGCTCTGCACAGTGCACGCTTTATAAGCTACCCATTGCCAAATGGACTGGCTACCTCTAGTGATGGTTGCTGCATGGGATTCTGGCCACTGGCACTCTTGTCCATCACATGGATCTGGCTGTGTTGGCGGCTTGATCCTTTTGCTTGTGGGAGGTAGAAGAGGATTTATTCCACACCTTCCTTGGGTGCCCCCAGCTGCTGTTGTTCTTTTCTGTCCTCAGTGCCTTGTTTGAGGTGGTAGCCTTGCACCTCTCAGAAGTTACCTCTTTGTTTCTTTTCCATACAGGATGGCTGAGGGAGGTGTGTCATCTGCCTGGCCATCTTTCTTCTTGGTCAGGCCAACAGCTGCAGGAACTGGCTTGTTGGGATCAGTTCTGATGATGCCCTGCAACTCTTTCAGTTCTTGGTCTTGGTTCTTGTCACTGTAATTCAAACATGTGGTCCTCCAGCAGACAGTACTTACCTTCCAGGCACATTGGACCATTCAGGGAGTGCTTTGCAGTGCTGAGGATGGCCATTTGGTCCTCACGCTGTGACACTGCCTCCCCCATCCCAGGGTACTGGCAAGAACCCTAGTGGGTTGATGCAGTACTGGGTGTTTTTGTTTTAGACTGGGAGGCCACACCTTGCAGGCTGCAAGCCCAGACTCTGTGTTCTGTACCTGGGCCCCCATGTGGGCCATCCTTTGTTATCCTGTTACTTCCTTTCCCCCACAATAAACATTTATAGAAGTCAAAAGTCTGTCTTTCTGTCCATCTTTCTTTCTTTCTTTTTCTGGATGCGATTCTGGCTGCATGCACTACCAGCAGTAAGTACTTCTTTAGTCCTGGGGAAATACACGAACAACACAGGAAATCACAGGTACCCTGCTTTAATTTTACACTGATGACTTCTCATCTGAAATGGAGAAATAGATATGGTCGACAACCTAAAATTGAATGATGGCTTGATCCTAATGCACCCAGACAATAAGCTAGAGTGTTTCTTATAGCATTTATCCTTCAATCCTTTTGAATTCTGGTGGGTTAGAATGTCTGATTGGCTTGTGTGACAATTGCTAAAGCTGATTACTTTGAAGAACTAAAGCCTTTACACCTTGTGTTGTTTATTATAACATGTAAGGACAAATGCAGGGAACTGGACAGACTTCACATATCTATTATTTGTTTACTCCAAACCATGACAGGCTAATGAAGGACTCATTATACAAGTTTCTGAATCACTAATAAGCAGCCTGGTATCTGCATCTCTCTCAAAATACACAATGTACTTAAAACATGTGGTGGAAGGTCTGCACATAGTGCCAAGCTGCCTTATGGCAGCTTACAAGCATGTTATATAACACAGAGCAAAGGGAAATCTTCCTCTTTTATCTTTCCTGACCTTTTGACAGCATTTAATACTGTGTATGTCAAGAGCTGTAGGAAGTAATTGTGACAACAGGTACATTTTGCTGCCACTGTTCTGACCTCCTCATCCATTTATAGTTTCTAGGGTGTAGCTTGTCATCTGGTTTTCATGCTACTAGTTTTGCAGTTCTCCTTTCTTCATTTTCCTGTTAGGGTGTATGCAGTGCCTTAATTAATTATTAATGAACTATTTACCATTAAAACAAATGTGGTCATTTGTGCTCTCTTTCTTACTGAGAACATCCAGCTAAGTCTGGCAGCCTAAAATTATTTTTTTTTAGTGCCTAGTAGATTAAATAAAAAACCCCAGACTCATGACCAGTTTCTGTTGCCAGATGAACACAGCATATTTTGGAGGCAGGGCTGCTTGCTGTAGTATCCCCACCCAAACATCTGAAGTGATTTTCCTTTCATGGGTGTCCTTGATGATATTATTTCAATGCTAGAGTGAAAATTATATTGTTTTCTCACTTCCAAAAAATGTGTAGACTCCCAACATTGTTCTATTAGCATGATATAGCCTTGTCAGAAGTTAATTACAATTTGAATTAGGCATCTCTTAACTTGATTTTCAAGGAATCTGCTCATGTTTGGAGTGTTGCTAGGGTTACAAATGACATTACTGCTTTACTGTACTACCTACATTGGATTTCAGCCAGACCTGTTAATCTGAAAGTTTCCAGAGCCTTAAACCTTATTAGAGAACAAAGCCTTTTACTCCTTATGACTCAGCTTCTACCCTTCTCATCTCTCTGATTTGACTGGCATCTGTAGTTGAGAAAGCATTTATTCACTCTATGGTTAAGTTACAGAAATCACTTCTGACACCTCTCCAGGCAGCCAGAATCTGAGAGATTTTTCTTAAGGCCAATATCTTTAGACATACAGCAGTACAGCATTTTTCTGATACTCAGGGAATTATATTGTATTTTACATTGAACAGCACCTTGAAGTGTTCTATACACAGGCTTCACACACAAGACAGTATTTACAGCACTTTTCCCTCTCCTTTACATGGAAAAGGAACCATATACAGGTTGGGTTCTGGTTACCTTAGAGACTGCCTCTCCTTCCCTATAATACTGGGGAAATTGGCATAATCTCAGGTTCTTGATTTACTTGGAAGGAGATATAGGTGTATAAATGGCCACAGATCCATTAAGGACAAAGAAATTTCTCATTTGCAGCAGCTAAAGATTTGCTCATGATATTTTCAACAAGGGTCTCTAACTGGAATTCACGTCCTTTGTTAATTATAGATGTTTTTATCTTAAAAATATGAGAAATATCACAAGAGATGAGACCACCTGTCCTGGCCAAATCTCCCACCTATCATAGAAGCTAGGATCAGGTGCTTCTGGAATCAAGTTTTACATGCCTTATTTATTTTTAAATTTTTTTGTACAACTCAGTCTGTTTCCCAACCACATAACATCTAATTGTTTTATATCCTATATATTAGTATTAGGAAGGAATTGGTGGAGAATCTAAAAATAAAGGGAACTTTGACAGTGATCACAATATGACAGAATTCATGAATGGGAAGAAAGGAGAACAGTAGAATAATTGTACTTCTGAGAAGGACTTTAACCAACTCAGAAAATGGGTACCCACATGCTGTTTGGGACTAATCTAAGGGCAAAGGAGTGCAAGAGAGTTATTTTTTTCTTAGAGAGACAAAATCTAGGGACAAGGGCACGCTATTCTGTTGCAAAAGAAGGACAGGAGCACAAAAAGAGAACCTTGGTTAAACAGTAAATTCTTTAATGACTCAAAATTTAAAAAGGAATCTTAGAAACTTGGCTGTACTACTAAGGATGGATACAAAAGCATGAGAGAACAAAATCTGAAAGGCAAAGGTACAAATTGAGGTACAGCTATCAAGTGATATAAAAGGCAAAGAAAAGGATTATATAAATGTTAGAACAAGAGTAGGTCCCTTACTTAGTAGGGAGAAGAAGCCAATAATGGCAAATGTAAAGGAGGCTGCAATATTCACTCGCGTCTTCACAAAAAAATTATTCAATAATGAACAGTTATTTATCCCACTTAGCATGAGGGACAAAGGAAAGATACTTTGGTTTAAATCAATTAGATATTACTAGGTTAGAAAAACATGTTATATATTACTTAGAAAGGCTAAATGTTTTCAAATCAGTAGGGCCAAATGAGATTCACCACAGAGTACTCAATTATATGAATTAATAGCAAAGCCAGAAAAATGGAAAAGGGCAAGTATCATGTCCATATTTAAAATGGAAAAAGAGAAGACTCAGACAATTATACACCAGTCAATCTAACTTTGATACCAAGAAAGATATCATCAGACAACTGATTTGTAAGCATGGCAAGGCATGCAGGGTGATAAGCAACAACCAATGTGGATATGATAAGAACAAGTCAGCCCTAACCAGTCTCATTTCCTTCTATGAGAAGGTGACAGGCCATGTGCAGAGGGGAAGAACAATGGATGTGATATGACTCAGCCTTAATAAGTCATATTAATGTCAGTGTATCTCCTGACATTCTTGGAAATAAGCAACAATATGGCTGAAACTATTATAAGAGTAAATGCATAACTGACACATTCTCAAAGAGGGGTTATCCATAGCTCGAACAAGGTATTAAGTTGAATCTTCTAGGGCCTGTGCTAGGTCCATACCATTCAACATCTTTCTTAATCACTAGGAGGACAGAATAGGATATACACTTAATAAATCTGCAGATAATGGCAAGTTGGGTGGAACAGCACAGGCACTGGATCTAAAGTGAACTTAATACATAACAAAAACGTCTGAAATGAATAGGACTGAATTTTATGAGGAACGGTATAATGCACTATGCTTAGGAAGGAACTATTATTTGTACAAATACAAAACAGGGAATAAGCACAGCACTGCAGAAAAGACCTCGAGGCCATGCGGTATTGTAGACTGAAAGTGAGTCAATAGGAGTGCAATAAAAGCACACTAGGATGCATTAACAGGAGTGCTGCATGCACAGCACAGGAAAGGATTCTTCCATTCTGTTCAGTGCCAGTGAGGTCTCACCTGAGCACTGTGTATAGATATGCACTACACTTAAAAAAACCAGACAAATTGGAAGGACCTTAGTGGAGAGCAACAAAAATGATCAGAGGTCTAGAACACAGCCTATAATAAAAGGCTATTATTTAGTGCAGAAAAGCAAAGACTGAAGGGAAATTTAATAGCAGTCTTCAAATACAAAAATGTTTTTTATTAAAAGAGTGGTGATCAATTGTTTTCTGTGGCCACAGGAGTAATGGGCTTAAGGACAAGGAGTAATGGGCTTAAATTGCAACAGAAGAGATTTAGGTTAGAATTTAGGTAGAACTTCCTAAACATGAGGATGGTCAAGCAGTACCTACGTTACCTAGAGAGAGTTTGTAGAACTCCATCTTTGGAAACTTTAAGCACAGGCTAGACCAGTGAGTCTCAACTGCGGTGCTGGAGCACCTTGGAATGTCTTGAGATTCTTTCATGTGTGCTGTGGAGTACCATGCAATGTTAGTACTGTTAGGTGTGCAAATATTATTCACAACTTCACAAAATAAACTACAAAGATTTCAAATAGGAATCCATAGTGTGAAAAACATTCTGACCTATTGTGGTCCTTCTATGTTTTCTGAAACAGAAGAATTGCTTTATAATTTTTCTGTAATCAAAAAAACAAATGAAACTGAATGGGATTTTCTGAGGGGTGCTTTGAGTTTCAAAATGTTGAGAACCACTGAGCTAGACAAACATTTTTCTCAGACAGTTTAGACAGTGATGATCCTCCCTTGAACAGGAGGCTAAACCAGTCGTCTTCTAAGGTTCCTTTCTGCCCTATTTTAATATGATTCCTAAAAGAAGACCTAGAGCCAGACCACTAGAAAGATACATTTTTTAACATGCCTGGAGGTATGGAACTTAATGAAAAGAGCAATATAGCCTTTGCTCATCACAGAAATGCAACTAAAAGAGGGGTAACATTATATATCCAGTTTTTTATTGGTTACCTATTTTACTGGATACACATGACTGACAAAGAGAAAGCAGTTGGGTCTGGGGCCAAGAACCCTAAAAATAATAACTTCAACTTTTATTTAGGTATATGGAGTCATTGTGGTTTTTGTTATGGGTAGGAATTCTCTTGCCAGCTACAGTAAGTTAGTTATGTGAAGCAGATGCCTCATTGGATACAGCTGGAATACTGGAATTAATGACCAGCACAGGCAACTGTTGGTAGGATTTTCTCCCCACTCTCTGTACAAGTCATTCTTTGTTAGTCCACCAATCTAAAACAACACAACACGTGTCTGCCTAGAAAGTAGGTGGTACTTTAGCTTCCTTGACAGGCACCATGCCCAGAAGACAGTGTTGCATGCTGGAATGTCTGCACATTCTGAAAAATACTGAAAACAAATTACTCAAAGTAAAAAGTGCATCAGTATCACTGACCCCAGTAAACAATGAAGATGAGGGCCACCTGGTGGAGAAAGGGGGTAGCCACATTTTCCTTGGGTTACTTATGAAGCAGGGGCTAAACAAGAAAGCCACTAAGTAAATTAGGTATACAACTTGACATTCAGCCCTCACTGAAAAGATGCTAGTCATGAGTTCAGTCAAGCTATCCATTTTTCTCTTCCATTATCTTATACTCTAAAGGCTAAAAGAGGATTTCCACTGTATTAATAAACGTCATGACAACACAAAAAAAAAACAAACAGAAATTCACCAACATGACTAGAAATAACTCAAAAACAGTGCAGGACTTCCAGTCTACAGAAACTTTTTTTTTTACATTTTTCTCACTGAGTGTATTATAACTTTAAAAGAGGGAAAATTTGAATTAAGGTTCATAATACCTATTCATTATCTATACAACCTACACTATCCCTAAAAAGAGCATTTCTCTTTACTATGGATTTGCCTAAATGCTAAAAGGTACAGTAAAATCTCTGTTATTTAGCATTTAAGTAACCGGAAATTCTACCAACTGGAATTTCTGGGTGGCCGGCCAGACTTTGAGGGGGGGAGTTTGTACGTGGCAGCAGTTGCTGCCACCCACCCCACCCTGCACAGCACCTGCTCTGTGTGCAGCCGCTGCCACCTGCCCCCCACGACCCCGACTCGCTCCACGTTATCTGAAAAAGCCTGCCAGGTTATATTAGATAACTGGAATTTTTACCCCAGGGATGCTGGATAACAAAGATTTTACTGTATTCCTAAAAGACACAAAATACTACAGCTAAAGCTACAGAGCACATCATAGCTCATCCAAGTCAGTAAAAATATTAAAGTTATTATTTATATAATATTATTTATAAACATATTTTTGTTATAGTTATTACAGCATTTGCAATACTTAGACTTACACTGTATATGTGTCTTAGGGTTAAAATAATAGAATATGATTCAAAATGTCTATTTGAACAGTGGAGAAAAACCACTAATTATTTTTTAGGGATGTATATCATTACAGCTTCCAATATATGTCAAAGAAAGTACGGAAGGGCAGTTTTCCTCTCTGGGGAAAAAAAATTCTTAAAATTGCTCATTCTAAAGCGTACTAATTTTAAAATGATGAGAATGATAAAAGCACTGTTTTTCATCTCACTCAGGTCTGTAGTCTGGCTTCTTACCTGGCGTGTGGCTATAAGTGCAGACTGGGTGAGAGTGAACTGACTGAAATGGAATCCAGACAAGATAGAAATGATGACAGTTGGCAGACCTCATAACTTGGGAGGATGGGGACACCAATCAGTGGTGGGATTCCCTTGTCACTCAAATTCCAGCCTTGGGGTGCTCCTGGATCCTTTCATGCACCTTGATTCTCAGGTCATAGCAGTGGCTAGGAACAAAGATTTCTAAAAAGATTTCAGAAAAGCCTTTGACTTGGTCTCCCATGCTGTCCTCAAGGTAAAATTGGGGAACTGCGGACTTGAGAACCTTACAGTCTGATGGACGGGGAACTGGCTCCATGGTCACACCCAGTTGATGGAACTGAGTCAACATGGTGCATGGTGACCAATGGCATCCATCCAATGTTCAGTACTTAGACCAGTACTCTTTAATATATTCATAAATTATCTGGATTCGGGTGTCAGAAGTGGACTGGCTAAGTTTGCAGGTTACACTATATTACGGGGAAATGCAATCATTCTAGAGGATAGGTTGGCAATCTAGGCCAACCTGGACAGGCTCACAAGGTGCGCGGATCAGAACCTGATGACATTCAACACAGAGAAATGCAAGGTGCTCCACTGTGGGAGAAAAAACCCACATCATACTTACAGGCTCGGCAGTGCTGCACTCACTAGCACCACGACTGAAAGAGACTTGGGGATAATGACTGACCACAAGATGAACATGAGCCACCAATGCAATGCTGCAGCTGACAAAGCAAACAAAACTCTGGCTTGCATCTATCGATGCATCTCAACCAAGACCCAAGAAGTCATCCTCTCACTTTACTTGGTCTTGGTAAAGCCGCAGCTGGAGTACTGCATTCAATTCTGGGCTCCACACTTAGAAAGGATGTGGAGAAGCTTGAAAGAGTCTAGAGGAGAGCCACACGTATGATTAGAGGTCAAAAGAATAGTTTCATAGTTTCATAGTAGCTAGGGTCAGAAGGGACCTGAACAGATCATCTAGCCTGACCCCCGATGAAGAGAGGCTGAGAGGCATGGGATTGTTCAGCCTGGAGAAGCAAAGGCTCAGGGGTGACTTGGTGGCAGCCTCTAAGTATATAAGGGAACCGGGAGAACATCTGTTCACCAGGGCACCCCAAAGGATGACAGGGTCTAATGGTCACAAACTGCTGAAAGACCGTTTTAGACTGGTCATAAGGAAAAAATTCTTTACTGTCCTAGTCTCCAGTGTCTGGAATAGAATCCTCCCAGAAGTGGTGCAAGCACCTACTCTGGATACCTTTAAGAAATGCTTGGATGCTTATCTTGCTGGGGTCATCGGATCCAGCCCCCTGCCCAAGGGGCAGGAAGTCAACTGGGGTCAACACTCTTCCCCCCACCCTGACAGTCCCCCTGCCCTGGCCATCCAACCCCTGCTCTGCATATATTTACCTTTATCCGGCTGCTGGAGCTGCTCCCACGGCTCTGCCTGGCTATGTGTTGGCCATATATCAAGCAGCTGCTTGAAGGCTGGAACGCTACCAGCCTGCAAAGCGAAACCATTGCTTTCATGCATTTTTCTGGCACTTGCTTGAGACCCTTTGAAATATTCTTGTGATCGCCCTTTTGAGCCATGACCCATGGGTTGAGAAACACTGGTTTAAAGAACTAAAATTATATGGGTTGGGGTAGCAACATGCAAGCAAAGGAGCGTGGTAAAAAATGGCACAACTTCTTAGCTATATATGTGAATAGTAGGGGATTTTATTTTTTTTTACTTTCATTGAGATTAGAAATTAAGGAGGGGATTATATAGCAGAATAAGTACAGGACTTAAGAACTGGCTGCTAGTCATAGTTTCATAGTTGGTAGGGTTGGAAGGGACCTGAGCAGATCATCAAGTCTGACCCCCTGCCTTGGCAGGAAAAAGTACTGCGGTCAAACAACCCCAACAAAGTGTTTCTCTAACCTCCTCTTAAAGCCCCCCAGGGTAGGATCAGCACCACTTCACTTGAAAGTTGGTTCCAGATCCTAGCCGCCCTGACAGTGAAGTAGTGCCTCCTGACATCTAGCCTGCATCTACCCTCTGCCAGCTTGTGACCATTAGTTCTAGTCACTACCGGTAGTGTTTGGGGGAACAGGGACTCCCCCAATGCATGTTGGTCCCCCCTGACTAGTTTGTAACAGGCCACTAGATCCCCCCTCAGCCTTCTCTTGTGGAGGCTGAACAGGTTCAGGTCCCATAGCCTCATAGGGCCCGCCCTACTGCCCCCTGATCATGCAACTGGCCCTCCTCTGGACCCTTTCCAGATTGTCCACATCCCTCTTGAAGTGCAGCGCCCAGAACTGGATGCAGTACTCCAACTGTGGCCTGACCAGTGTCACACAGAGGGGGATTATCACCTCCTTGGATCTGCTTGAGATGCCTCTGTGGATGCATGACAAGGTGCGGTTGGCCTTTCTGACTGCATCCCTACACTGCCGGCCCATGTTCATCTTGGCATCAATGATGACTCCAAGATCCTTTTCTGCCTCTGCACTGATGAG
>NW_017728918.1:36332214-36346733 GCF_001723895.1 Crocodylus porosus
AGGACCTTGGGAGGTCATCTGGTTCAACCCCCTGTTCAAAGCAGGACCATTCCCAACTAGATCATCCCAGCCAAGCCTTTATCTAGCCAGGTCTTAAAAACCTCCAAGGATGGAGAGTCCACAACCTCTCTGGGTAACCTGTTCCAGTGTTTTACTACCCTCCTAGTGAGAAAATTCTTCCTAATATCTAAGCTAAAATTCCCCTGCTGCCATTGCTTCTTGTTCTGTCATTTGTCACCAATGAGAACAGTTTACCTCCATCCTCTATTGAACCCTCCTTCAGGTAGTTGAAGGCTGCTATTAAATCGCCTCTTGGTCTTCTCTTCTCTAAACTAAATAAACCCAGCTCCCTCAACCTCTCCTCATAAGACATGTGCCCCAGCCCCCAACTATGCTCACTGTCCTTCACTGGACTCTCTCTCCAATTTGTCCACATCCTTTCTGTAATGGGGGGGCTCAAAACTGAACACAGTACTCTAGATGTGGCCTCACCAATTCTGAATAGAGGGAATTAATCACGTCCCTTCACCTGCTGGCAATACAGCTGAGTATGCAACAAGGGCACACTGCTGGCTCATATTCAGCTTATTGTCTACTGTAACCCCCAGGTCTTTTTCTGCAGAACTGCTGCCCAGACTGTCGGCCCCCAGCCTGTACTGGTGCATGGGATTATTCTGTCCTAAGTGCAGGACTTTTCACTTGTCCTTGTTGAACCACATGAGGTTTCTTCTGCCTAATCCTCCAATTTGTCTAGGTCACTCTGAATCCTAGCCTTACCCTCCAGAGTGTCCTCTACTCCCCACAGCTTGGTTTGATCTGCAAACTTGCTGAGGGTGTACTCTATGCCATCTTCCATGTTGTTGATGAAGACACTGAACAAAACTGGTGCCGGGACTGACCCCTGGTGCACTCCACTTGATACTGGCTGCCAACCAGACTTTGAGCTGTTGATTACTATTCTCTGAGCCTGATGCTGCAGACAATTCATCCAGCCTGTACATCCTTAGCTTGCCTGTGAGAATGTTGTAGGAGATCATATCAAAAGCCTTGCTAAAATCAAAACAGACCACATGCACCGGTCTTCCCACAACCACAGGGCCAGTCTTTTCATAGAAGGAAATCAGGTTGGTCAGGCATTACTATGGCCCTTGGTGAACCATGCTGACTGTTCCTAGTCACCTTCTTCCCTCAAAGTGCTTAGAAATGGATTCCTTGAGGATTTGCTCCATGATTTTTCCAGGGACTGAGGTGAGGCTGACTGGTCTGTAGTTCCTGGATCCTCCTTTGTCCCCTTCTTAAATACCAGTGCTAAGTTTGCCCTTTTTCAATCATCTGGGATCTCACCTGATCACCATGAATTTTCAGAGATGATGGTCAGCGGGTCTGCGATCTCATCAGTCAACTCCTTTAGCACCCTAGGGTGTATCCCATCCATCTCCATGGACTTGTATATGTCCAGCTTTTCTAAATAGTCCCTAACCTGTTCTTTCATTACTCTTAGCTGCTCACCTCTCCCCCAAACTATGCTGCCAGGTGCAGTAATCTGGGAGCTGATTTTGCCTGTGGAGACTGAAGTGAAAAAGGCATTGAGTACTTCAGCCTTTTCTGCATCCAGTCACTAGGATTTTTTAGCTTAATAAGTATCAAGAGAGCCCCTCTAATGACTTTCATGCTCATCTCTTTTGCAGTTTTTGATACTCTTCTTAATAATTCTGTAAAAATGCATCTTTGCCAAGTTTGCCACACCAAGAACTTATGAACTCCTAGTTTTGCAGGCAGCTGAGAGCAAAGTGTTTTATTTTGTTTAATAAAGAATATTAGTTTCCTACTGTTCATGTCTAGAGAGAAGATTCAACATGATTTAAATCAGAGTATCTGCTCATATAGGTTGACAGAAATTTATTTCTATTTGTAAATACTTGAGAAGTACTCAAATATTATGTTTCTGAATGCCAAATAAAAACTTAAGACAGAATACATGTAAATAATCAATAAAACACTGTAAGCATAGGCTATAGAGATTAGAAACTGCCTCGTGCATTTGAGGCAGTGACTTGAACTGAATTTGGCTGACTGCCCTAACTCATAATTTGTTTGGGGGATACATATATATGAGCTGTTTATTAAGCACTCATTAAGGGATTCATTAGGGTTCATGGAAATCACCTGAGCTTTTGACACACAGTCATCCCTCTATTGCTCAGGCTCCCACTGTGAAATCTTTAATTAATTTTTTATCTGGCATGGTGACAGAGTAATTGCTATCTGCCAAAATGATACCAGAACGCCACACAATAATTTCTGCGAACTGAGGATTAGACATGCAGTGCAGGAACACTAATACCTGATCTAGTATTCTACCTGAAACTTCTTAAATTTATATTATATCACTCACCATCCTTATTTAAATGTCATACATGCAGCTTTTAAGTAAATATCCACTTATAAAGCATCTTCAAATCTCCTGTATTAAAAATATTGGCACTGCTGGCCTAATGAAACAAGCAGTTCCATAAAGGGACTTCAAAATGGCTAGAAGAAAAATATATTTCTCTTCTACTCCCTCAGCAAAATTGTGAAGGGACATTTTTCAGGTGAATATGCATGAAAGCTTTTGCCAGCAAATAAGAACCAACTTAGAAAGTAGAAGTCTCTCAGGAAGGTAAGGTAATCTGAATACATGAACAAAGCAAACTGTTATAGGTCATTTGCTCAGTCAAGAGAAGACTGGAGGCTCAAGCTCAACCCACCCTCGCCCCTTACAATTCAGGCTGCTTTATCTGGTATTAATCAAAGGCTACTAATCTCATAGATTAGAATGCTAAATAATGTATCACAGCTGATTCAAGAGGATACCACAAAGATATGGGTTAAAGCCTTTACATCATTAAAAGAAGGAATAGGTCACTGAGGTGACTGGCCCTTTTTAGCAGAGAAAAAGTTAAGTCCTGTGCAGGGGGTGGCTAGAATTACTAGTGCAGGCTAGAAAGACTGTGAGTTCTGCACGAGAAATACAGATTCAACTGTAGTGTGGGTATGTATAATTGTGGTACTAGGTACCAATAACAGTTTCCAATGTGGTAGTGCAGACTTTAGCATGGTTTGTAACAACCTGCCAGGGACCATTGGTACATACGTGGACTGCTCACAGTGTGCACAACAAAACTGTTATCACTGTAGTGAAGGTGTACCTACCTTTGCTACAGTTGACCTTTCACTTTACTGCTTAGGTGTTCTCTTAATCAGGTTCCTCAATGTCCTTTACATGAAGGGACAAGGAAGCTGTGTGTAGTATGTGCATGGCACTAGCTTGGATGCAGTATATGTTCCATGACACTAAATGGCAAGCTGGTGGGAAAGGCAGAGCCACAGACTGCAGACCAGTAATGGGCTTGCTTTTTTCCCTTTAGCCCAACACAGGTGTTTGGGAGGCAGTGATATAATCCCGAATTACTAACAGTTTTATTCCAATTACAGACAATTTTCTATTTGTATGACAAGAACATGGCATGACATTAAAATAAATGTACAAAGAATTAAAATGTGAAATGTTGCTGGGGGAGAGTTAAGTTAAAAGCTGCCTGGGGTACAAGACTTGCCCATGTACGCATTGGTTCCATGTCGAAAAAAATCCTCTCATCTGCAATTTTTATACAAGACAACTAAAGGCAACAAGGAGATGGGAACAAGAGAAAGAAATGTTGTTGTAGCAAGGCTAGTGTCACTGAAATAAGCAGGGCTGGGGAAAGCACAGTAGCAAGATAAAATGAGAATAAAGATGGAGCTGCGAGGACAGTGCAGATAGTTGATCAAATGTGGTATCATAAGCACAAGAAGCCAGTGATGGAATGTGGAAAGGAATTATGTGGTTTGATCTGATCAATTTTTCTGGAAGACAGTTTAAAATTTTGGACAGTACCATTCTGGTCTAACATAGCCAGATAACAGGCATTAGAACAGTAGTACAAAAGATAATCAGAATATATTCATTCATAAAAGAAGTTTAATGCAGGCAGTATAGAGTCAGTGGCCAAGACATAAAAAGCAGTCCTCTGAGCCAGTAATTTTCCTAGCCTGAGACCAAATGGAACTAGCATCTTAGCTGCTGCAAGTACGTGTGGCTACTTTCCTACAAACAGCCATAAATTAAACCAGCTAACAGAGCAGGATAACTATAAAATGAACAAGTTAGGGACTGCATCAGTGTTTTCCCCAAATTATACTGTAACACAGGTATAACTGTTACAAACAAAAAACAAGTCACATATGATTACTAGGATTTGGTTTAAATCATGGGCCCAGCTTGCTAATAGCACAGCCTGGTTGTTGGCCGGGGGGGGCAGCATTTTCACACCCAGGTATTGTGGTGCCCTTTGATTGGCTGAGGGGGGAAGGAAGTCCCTCCCTTCCACTGTCACTTAAATGCAAATAAGTTAGACATGAAATAAAAGGAAGGAGAAGGGAAGATGGGGTGGAGGGGGGCAGGAAGCCTGGCACAGCCAGGGGCTCTGGGCTTGGTGGAGGGGCGGGGGGAGGAAGGGAACAGAGTGGTGGGAACTAGCCCCCTGCCCCCATCCACCCAGGCAAGAAGAGGTGGAACAGGGAAGTTGCGTTGTCTCCTTGCAAGGACGCAAGACCCTCCTAAGAGAAAAAGGAGATGAGGGACTGCCTCCATAGTGGTGCTACTCAGTCACACAGCAGCAACAGCAGCGCACGAGGTACTGTCTCGGCAGAGCCATGCAGGCACCTTCCTCCATGCAGAGCACGCAGCAGCCATCTTGTTGGAATGAAGTGCCATGATATGGCTGCTTGCTGAGAAACTCCCCAACAAGTGGCCATACTGTGGCATTTTGTTGCAAATCTTATTTTTCATTAAAATTGCTTAATTTCGTGATTTTCATGAAAAATGTGAAATCACAATTTAAACTAGGCTGTATTGATAGCTGTTCTCATTGCTATACATGCAATTTGTGTCTGAAAAACTGGTGTTTTTCCTCTTGCCCTTACCTTTTTCTATTCATTTCCCTCAGTTGCAATACCCACTTATATATATTACATTGACTGCAAACTCTTCAGGGACAATCACTTCTGTTTTTATAGCACAATGGGACACTGATTTTGAGTACAGCTTTGTGGTGGCAGAAATTTCACACATATGTTGATTTTTCTTTTCGTTCTTTCTATGATGAAACAAGTTCTCTGAAACTGAGATAGACCTGAATGGAATCCACAGGAATAAGAACCATGGTTTCCTGTAGATTTATACTTAAATGACTGTGGTTATCACAGGTGCAGAAAAACTGCAACACTATGTATACATACATATGTATTACTAGGGAGGGGATGAGTCAGGGTCATGTGTCTGAGCCTGGCATGTGCACAACCAAGAGTATAATTTGGTGTGAACAAGTGGACATTTGGGCCACCGAGATAAGAGAAACAATACAGCATCCAGCTACAATCCTGGTAGGCTTACAGACAAACTTGAGGTAAAGGGGAAGAAGGGATGGTTTTAAAATGACAATTCCTCCACTGACAGCCAAAAGTCAGAATATTATGCCTCTGAATAGTCATCTGTAAAACTCTTTAAGTTCTACAAAAGGAGTGGGAGCATCCACATTTTCAGCATGTAAAGGCGATGCAAATTGTGTACTCATGAGGAAAAGGTGGCAAATCTGCTTAAGCAGCCTTAGGTTTCAAGTACCATTAGGGTTTTGAGTGAAGTAGAGCTTTGGAGGTCCATACCCATCCTGCCTTGTTGCAGGGATTAGAGAGGCTGCTGATATCAGCCGCCTGTTCTCTTTCTTTCCCGTCCCTACAAGTTGCCTACTGTCACTATGACAACAGGAAGCCTGCAGCACAGCTGCAAGGCAAGAAAGAGAGAGCATACAGCAGCCAAGAGGGAAGAAGTGATTGGGTAGGTGGGTGGATGGGTGGGGAATGGAAATTAAAAATAGAATGAGAAGGAAGAACAGAAAAAACAGAGGAAACAAAATTGGTAGGCACTGCCATGACATGGGGACACAGAGGGCTGATCCATAGGAAGAAGGGATGTTTAACCAAATCAGCTTCAGAACCATTGAAATCAATCAACCAACCAACCAACCAACCAACCAATCCACACATTAAAAAATGTAGCACAGGGACTAAGGCTTCCACTCTCTTCCTTCTGACCAGTCCAACCCTGTGTAGTTCTACAAGCTTAAATTAAGTTATTTCATATTTATAGAAATGTAAGTGAGGAGACTTGCTTTGTGAAACTGAGTATTTCACTTGCACCCTAATATTCATTGCCCTTAATTGACACTGTATTTGAATTTAGACTAAACTGTAGGGCAAAAACGTTGTCTTTATGTTTCTAAAAAGACCTAGTTGGTGCTTGTAAGAATAAGATAATTGTTTGAAATAGTGGCTGAAAAATTCAAGAGCATTTCAAAGCTTAGAATCCTTATGGTGATGCACCACTTGTTAAAATTTTACATGGTTGTAAAAACATCTGAGAACAGGAACAGTGTTGCAGACGGAAAGGACTATGAAATCAATAGCATTTCTGTTACATGGGGATCTACACTCGCATTATATAGCTCGTTCCAATTCTGTGTTTCAACATCCATTGTGGATAATAACATTTGTTAATGAGCTTCACATACCCATATATAAGATTTAGGACAGTCCACAGTTAAAATACAAACAGGTTATCAATGGTTCCTAGTGCACCCCTATTAACAGAAACAGCCATTAATACTGATGTGTCACTGTTGTGGCTATTGGTTGGATGGTATGGGAAAGCTGTCACAAAGTTGCCCAGGCTTTATCCATGTAATAAACAGATAAAAGTCTCTAAGCCATATATTAGGGTGCTAATCAAGGTGGCAGAGTCAGAATGAGCCCTCAGTTCTTTATACATTTAACAGACTTGGAAAGAGGTTAGTCAAGTTCTGCAGGCCTCACATAATTCTAAACCAAGCACACATAGTACTTTATTCTAATCTCATCTGTGACATCACAAAACCATTGTAATTTTACTGAGCAAAGTGCACCTGCTACGTTTCTCGGGGGGGGAAGGGGTTGTTTTTGTTTTGTTTTGTTTTTTGGGTTTTTTTGTTTACAAGCACAGGGCAGAAATCTAATATGAAAGAAGAAAAATATCCAATATTTGATAATCCATGTGGATTATCAAAATAAAGCTGCCTATTTAATCTTTCATTTAAAAAATAATGTCGGGGTGACCAAAATACTTGCATGAACAGTTATTGTAATAGAAGAAAGAAGGTTTAGTTAGTAGAAAAACAAGATATGCAACAAGGATCTTCAAGGAGAGACATGTTTGAAGTACAGAATTTCTCGGACAACTCTACCCTGGCATTCAACATTTCTACCACTTTGTGATGCTTCTTATTCTGCAACTACCTACAAAATGTCAAGTATAATTAACTTAAAGAGAAAACTGGCTGTATAAGAAAAGGTTGCCTACTGCATAGACACCTCACCCTCTGAAGGTATTGATTAATCTATACACATCAACAGTATCAAGGAAAGGCTTGCATTAACAGGGGCAGAGTGTGTCACTGTTGCCAGTTTTCTTTGCAAGCATGGTAAACAAAGGAGAGTGCCTCAGAGGTCTTAAAAGTTCAGTAAGGACTGCTGTTTACAAAATGTGAACAATACATTCATTTTTGGAGAAGAGTGGACTTGAATCATAGTGGGGAAATGTTAGACAGGATGCCAAAAATGCCTTATATCTGAGAAAATACTGAGAATTACAGGTTTAATATCCCAAAACAACCAGGGATACTATGTATCCTTCATTCTTCCTACCAAGGGTGTAGAATGGCCCCTTTATGTCCCTGTTTCTTGCTTGCTGATTGGTTGAAATACCATGTAAAAAAAATCAAGTTCAGTTTTGCTTTAAAAACAATATTGATTATTAAAAAGTAAGGTCCACAACAGGCAAATCCATGCACCTATACAAGATCCAAGACCTGTGACTAAGGATTTGTAGAAATAGTGGCTGAAAAATTTCACCAATTGTTGGAAAGAGGCAGAGCCATATGACAAGCAGCCCTTACAGCCACTCAGCAGTGAGGGGTGGGAGTGGTAGCCATCTTGCTGACGGTGCTCCGAGCAGGCAGCCCTCCCTCCCACTCTTCCCCTTGTTCTTTTCCTCCTTGCTTCTGAATAAGCCCCATACTGCAGCAATATTAAGTAGAAATTTGGTCCCCTGATATTTTTTTTAAAAACTCTTGGAAGACAGAGAAATGCCAAAAAACTCTGGCCTGGGAGACAGTGGGAGGAAGGACCACGAACTAAAAAAGGGGAACCCTGGGAACAAAATCCACAAGTGGAAGAGAAAATAAACCTAAAAATAAAACCAAAAAAACACTTACCTGCAGCAGGAACCACAGCGCAACTGGAATGGGGAAAGGAACCCGCATGGCTCGTCAGCCATGTCTTCATACAGGTGAGGCCGGCCGGGGACGTCACCGGCAATCACCGGCCAGTGGGAATAAAACAAACTGCCGGTGAAGACAGCAAGAGGGAGGAAGCAGATCCGAGGAGGGCACCATCACAGGGTGCCTCTTGGGAGTCCCTCAGGGAGGGAGGAAGACAGCCTGTCAGGGCAGACACTGAGCCAGAGGAGGCTCCTAATGCCGACCCTGTCAGCAGCGGTGAGGAATGGCTTCTTGGAATGGAGGACAAGTCAGAAGAAGCCCCTACAGCTGGCAAAGGCAGTGACAGTAAAGGGAGCGGAGAGGTGGATGCAATGATTATCACCACAACAGGTGGGGGCATCAGGGACATTTGGGAGGTGGAGTAGACTTCCCCTTGGAGAGACTCCAGGCAGGAGCAGCGTGAAGGGCTGCGAAGAGAGAGGGTGTTACCCCTGGATGTAAGGAGTAGCCAGGTGTACACAGAGGGGCTACAAAGCACCCGAATAGTGACGCCACTGAAGAGAGAGAGGAGGAGGGCCATATCCCAGGAAGAGCCAGATGAAGTGGGAGAGATGACCCGAGCAAGGGGTCACCCGGCCCCACGTAGGGGTCATCCCTTGGAGAGGTCTTAGGGAGTAAGACACCCAGTACCCTGATGTAGGGGCCAGGAAAGGGGCTGCACGGACTCCCCTAAACATAGTAGAGTATTATTTTTGTGTTCTCCTTTGTGTTTCTCAGTTTGGAGGGGTTGAGATCCGGATAGGAGTAGACGAAATGGCTGAGGTAGCAGCTGCGGGGCTCCTAGGGGCTTTGCTTTTTGGTTTAAGGCACTAATCAGACGTCATACCCCGGAGGGAACAGGTTTCAAGGGTGGGACTACCGACTGCAAGCAACCCTAGGCTGACTGAATAAATCAGCCGTGAGAACTTGTGCCCTGGACGTAAGGAGGCTAGCAAGGCTGCAGAAGCTCAACAAGAATGGGAGTGTGGCCAGGAAGATTCAGTAACCCATCAAGGAGTAGCGTAAGGTTGGGGTGTAGGGAAGGCTGGAGCCCTGCAGGTGACCGCTGGACAGATCCCACGCCACAGAGGGACCCTGAGTAGTCACCCCACCACTGGGGTAACGTTCAAAGTTGTGGCAGGTGAAATTGGGGGAGGCCACTCTGGGAGCAAACACCTACTCGACGGCTTATTGGAAACTGTGGGGTGAATGCTACCTGCCACTTGGATCAAGGCCACATGTGACCAAATGTTCAAGGCCCGGAGGTCACAGGATGTTAGCCTGTTCTCACTCCTGAGAAAAATAATGGAAACGGTGATACAAAATTAAATTAAAAATGAATTTAAAAAAGGTATAATTAATGCAAGTCAACATACATGGTTTTATGGAAAATAGGTTTTGTCCAAATGATTTAATTTCACTCTCTGATGAAATCTTAAGTATAGTTGAGAAAGGTAACTGCAGAGACGTAATATATTAAGGCTTTGGTAACTTAGTCCTGCATGACCTTCCTGTTAAAAGGTAGCACCATACCAGTGGTGCTTAATCTCCCACCCATGGCCCAGATCTGGCTTGTGGAGACATGTCATCTAGCCTGCAATACTTTCCATGTGCATGTCGAAGCACTTGCACTGAGGCAAAAATCCCCCACTCAAATTTGTGCTGGTCTTATCTGAGCTGCTGCAAGCACACATTCCTGCATGTGTGGATGCACCCTGAGAAGTCAAATGGGAAGTACTTGAAAGTTAGGCCTGTTAATAAAAAATACATTTTAATACATCTAAATTCAAAATTACATATCTAGGGAAAAGGAATGCAGGTTGCACCTAGAAAATGAGAGACTGTATCTGGGAAAACAGTAGACAAGTAACTCAACTCTGGCCTCCAATATAATGCTGTAGTCAAAAGGGCTAATGCAATCCTAATCCTTGGATAGGGAGCAGATATGTGACTGTACCTCTATATCATTGGAGACACCAATACTGGAACACTACTTACAGAACTGGTATTGATATATTAAAAATTGTGACATAATTAACCACAGAATGTATCTGAGGATTGGAATAAATGACTTACAATGAAAGACTTAAAAAACTCAATCTACTCAGCCTAGCAAAAAAAATATCAAGGAGTGATTTGATTAGTGTGCGTAAATGCCTTTATAGGGAGAAAATACTATAAATTAATAGTACACTTCAATCTAGTGGAGAAAGGCAGAATGAATGGTTGGAAGTGGAAACTAAGGAAATTCAAATTGGAAACAAGATACTGGAACAGTGCAAATAATTAACCATTGGAGCAAATTTGTTACAGAAATAGAGCAGTCTGAACAGCTGTAGTGGAATAGGGTTATCTGTGTACCTCTTGGAAAGAAGCCTTTGTCCCTGATCACCTACCAAGGTAGGTTCCTGTTACCTACCAAGCAGGTGAAGAGCCAAGTGCATGGTTCTTCTCAAGCAACATAGATTTAATACTACTAAACCTCCCTGACAGGTTGCCTCAAGCCTTAAGTGAATCAAAACAAACTGTGGATACACACAAGGAAGGCAGCTTAATTCCCATCTCAGTGAGGGTGGAATATTGTAACAAGTAGAGCTGATCTCAGTATCTTGAGGGAGATCTGCAAAACTGTAGCCCCTCAAATGTAACATATTCCTTTCTGATATGATAAAGCAAACCATTGTCTTGGGATTCTGTGAGATAAATCCCTACACTTAAGTAACTTATTTACATAAAAATAATCTAACTAAGCGAGGTCTTTGGGGTCCCTTTTCTTGAGCTTTCTTGCTGCACAAATAGCTGTTCCTTTCTATTCCAGTGGTCATATTCGTTCACATTTTCAAAACTCTCTTTGCAAGGAAGAGTGCTAGAAACAAACTCGTCAAGTAAAGTAAAAACTTAAAGTTCATCTCTAGTCCTAAACTGCTAGTACAGTCCTGCCAGTTCATCAGTAATGAGACTCCAAACAGTTTATTTATTAAGGGATAAACTATTCCTTTATCGTATGTCCTGTGTAAGGGCAATCTGCAGTTAATTAGATTAGGTCTGCTTCTAAGAGTAATTGATATAACTGCCCAGGGACATAACTTTGCACAGTCTCATTAAACCTTGGCACAATCCTATACATGGAACACATTCAATATACCATACTGAGATATACATGTAGTACACAATGCACCATACATCTTCTAACTCTAAGAAAGAAGGAATGGAGTTAGGGAAGCAAATCCTCTTCCCACCCCCACCCCCCCATGTTATATCTCCAGCCTACCAAAGTTTAAGGGTTTACCTGTCAAAAGCAATACGGTACTTGTGAACGTGCCAGTCACCCACCTGGCGACATGGTCCCAGTATCCCCTCTTCCGGTCACCAGCTTCTCCTCCCTCCTTCGCAGTGTCTCTGCACCCGCCGCGCTCACCTACCACGACTTTGTTGTTATTCCTGGTTCAGTTGGATCTTCCTGTGCGGCGCGTGCAAGAGTGTCCAAAAATGAGACTGGTGATCTGCGGGGACTCCTGAGGGCTCCACCTCCCCTACACCGTCGCCCGGTCCTCTGGGATGAGCGTCCTCACCGCTCCCCTTAAGCAAAGTCTCAGTCCCTCTTTTTACCAGGGGTGTTGCGGGGTACGACCCCGCTGCTTCCGTCCTCCGTCCAGGGGGCTTCTGCAGTTTCCCCTGCATCGTATGGCGCGGCCACCACTTGGGGTCTATTGGCTACAGCCAGCCCCAGGCTTGCATTACGCCCTCTGCCCACCGGGTATTGCGATATCCGGGCGCCTGACTCACCGCTGGCTCCCCGTGTTCTCACCGGCCGTCCCTGCTCACTGCACCAGAACGTCTGGGTTCCATGTCGGACGACGCCTACTCGCTCCTCCGCATCCTCACCCGCAACCGCGGTCCTGGCCAACCACTCTGGCTCGGCAGGTCCTCGCTGGGCGACGTGGATCTGCCCCTCCTCACTCTTGCCTGCGGCTGGGGACCACGCCGTACGACCTGGCTCTGCGGTTCTGCACTGGGCGGGGTGACTACGCTCCCCCATGCCCTCGCTGTCGTCTGGAATCCACGCCGGCAACTCTGGCTCGGTGGCTTCACGCTGCGTGGGGTGAATCCGCCCCTCCGTTCCCTTACCGGTGGCTGGAAAGCCTGTCAACCGCTCCTGCTTTGCGGCTTTGCGCTGGGCGACGTGGATCCGCCCCTCCGCGGCTGCTGAGGACCACACTCGCCACTCCGGCTCCACTGCTTGGGGCTGGGCAGCGGGGATCCGCCTCGCCGCTTCCTCCCCGACGGCTGGGGACCACCCTCGCAGCTCCAGTCCGGCGGCTCCTCGCTGGGCGGCGTGGATCCACCCCTCCGCTTCCAGTCCTACTGCTTGCCGTCTCTGGACGGATCTCGCACTCTTCTTTAAACTGCCCGCTTCATCCGGGGGCCTGGATAGGGGAAGTGATTGCTCCGCCCCCTGCGCCCGAGCCGCAGGAGCCTCCCGGAGTCCCCTAGTCTGGGTAACTCCCGGACAGTACTTTTAACAAAAATAGTTAACATTTTTGTGTACGACGCAGGACTCATTATTGTTTCACCTGTTCTTTGCCATTTTACTTTAATACATTAGGGTACAAAAATGTTAGCTAATGCTGAGCAGTAAGTAAGAAAAAATTAACTTGTGATTAAATAAAACTTTGCATGATTGTACTTCAGAGAATGGCCTTACAAAACACAATGGTATATCTCAAAGGGCTTATCCCAAACAACGCATTTAAATAGAAAATTATGATGAAAAAAAATAGTAATAATAATGATAGTGATGATGATGATGGGAACAACAACAATAAGGAATAAAATTAAAAAGCTTTAATGACTTACTAAATGAAGTCAGTATCTTTAAATAAAGAGATGAAGATACAGACTTGGCCACCAAAATTTGATGGACAATAATTTATCTATAACTTGAATGCTATATTTTGTATTCGTGTTCTTGTCAAAAGAATTAAGTGCAGTACAAAAAACACATGTGCATTAGAATGATGTCATATCAAAACAAATATAGAAGAATGTTTTAAAAGAAAATAAAAGCTTCCTTGTTTCTCTATCTACCCATTTCATTCAGAACCAGAAAAAGTATCAAACAAGTCTGTCTAGCCTACAAAATCACTATGGCCCTATTTCTGCAGAAGGGAAGGTAGATTTGCACCTTTAACACTAAATCTATCAGAGAAGTACAGCATAAGCTTCTGTAAGCAGAGGGCTTCCTTCAAACATCAGAAGATATACATATATACACAAAGCTATGCACATGGTTAGTCCAACTGAAGTTGAAATCCTTATTTTAGTAGCATATAGTGAATGTATGTTGTCTGATATACTCAAAAGTTAACACAAGTTTTTGATGAGCACTAGGAAGTAAGCTACAAGGCTCATAAAAGAATCCTACAACCAACAGCTAACAGAAGGGGACAGCAAAAGAAGACAGTTTTCTTCAAACCACAAACCCTGGAATATGAACTGGGATTGTACAAACCAAGTATCAAGAAAAAGCAAGGTGCAACACAAGGTTTTTTAAACCTCAAACTACCTAAAAGTCACTTAAGCAGTCACAATGATTTATATAATGAAAATAAGGGAAAATGCATGATATTATTCATTCTTCCATGACAGAAAAAGAGAGCTTGGAACACTCAAAAAAATATGCAGATAGACAGATGGAGATAGATGCTGTGATATCTTCACATAGATATACTTTAGCATTTTTGTTTCTTCTCAGGAATCTAGCCTGGACAAAACTATCATAAATAAGAAACCTCATCTTATGGGTAGATCACCCATGGGGCAACTACCTGAGTAGGGAGTGAGAGGAATAAGGGATGCAGAGATGAGCGATGTTTTAGGGTACTTTGTCATATTTCACAGCTGACAAAAATTAAGTCTAATCTAACCAACCTTTATGTATAACTTTCCCAAATATTTTTTTAAAAGCTGCTAAATCGGCAGTGTGGGGAGGCGGTTAGGAGGGCCAACCGCACCTTGTCATGCATCCACAGATGCATCTCGAGCAGGTCCAAAGAGGTGATCCTCCCCCTCTATGCGGCACTGGTC
>NW_017728918.1:36347111-36416301 GCF_001723895.1 Crocodylus porosus
TTTGACCCCAGTACTCTTTCCTGCCATGGCAGGGGGTCGGACTAGATGATCTGCTCAGGTCCCTTCCAACCCTAGAAACTATGAAACTATGAGAAACACATCGTAAGTATGTCATTTTACCATGGGCTGATTTTTGCATCACAAAATGTCTATCCTTGCCTTCTCAGATCTTACTTTCATGTCTGATGATGTTATATCTTAATTTAGATAGTAAACTTGGCAAACAAGGACCTGGTCTTATTATATGTTTTCAAAACAAAGTGCACTTCTGAACCATTTTATAAATAAAGTTGTTAAAAATTAAGAAAAGAAATTAAGGGTCTAATGTAAATATAATCTCTCACCATAATTTACCCAACTCTTTTTGTGACAGGGAAACTGATTTTTCTTTCATTTATACTGTCAGTGCTATTACTTGCCATTACTTCTGGGTTCAAGATAGCCTTGAGAAGATAGCAAAGTACCCTTTTATAATCTATTATTAGCTATCATTTACTGAATGCAAACGGCATGGTTCAACTCTGTATAGAATTTGTTCTCCATTTAAGTTTACCATTAAGCATAGACTACAATGGAGTTAGTTTACATCTGCAGTAGCTGGCCAATATTCTGTTCCCATGGCCCTTATTCATGAGGAATGTGTGGCACTGATGAAATTTCAAAGAAAGTCGATCAGGTTTCATTGGTAAGGAAAAATATGTAAAATGGTACATGTATGTACACAGGTAGACTTGTTCAGTATGTTCAACTCTCACTGGGATTTTCTTTTACGCGCTGTTTTTTTACACAAAATTTTATATATTTCTTTACTGGAGCTAAAAGAATGCACCAGACATGAGTGGATGAGTTAGCAGACACAACTGTATTTCTGTACTAGACCTTAGCACTTGACATTCTGCCACATGGTCCTGACAAAAGATACCTTATAATGGCAGTTTGGGCAGACACACATGTATGCTCAAACTGCCATTCGTGCCATATCTATTATGCAGAAATAAAAGCTATATAAGTTTAGAAAAATATTCTTTCCCCTTGTGGCTGTTCTATTTCCACACAATTATCAATTGTGACATCTGTTATAATTGGTGTACTCACCTCATATAGGTAGCCTTTAGCCCTAAAATTAAGATATGATACATTTCAGATCAACATCTGGGCCCACTTCAATCTTTCCTACATTAGGTGTCCCTCCCCTTGCTGACTTCAGTGAGCACCAAATCAGACTTCAAAAGTACTATATAAGTCAAGTAAATATAAGTGAATGAAACCTACACCTATAAAAATTAATAGGGAGACTTACATAATTTACCAAGGTTAGCTGTTAAAACCTCATAGGCACAGAAGGCAATATCTGAAAGAGCAGAATGGCCTGCAGAAATATATTAGCTAGTTTACATCTGACCTGACAGTGGATTAAGCCTTGAAAATGCTACAACTTGAATGTTACTGATATTGTAGTAGAGTTGAAATGTTGATAAATACAATTCATCTCTTGAGATTATACAATAGCTGCACTTCTAATGGAAACAAAATCAGATTGAATGCTTAAACCCATGGCTCCAGTTCATGCACTAAGATCACAGCAAAAAGATATACATGGGAGCAATTTACCCATACTATTCAAAAGAGACAAGTCATTGTAATTACTGTAATTATTCTGACCTCTATGCTGCATAAAACCCAGCTTGCATGTATTTGACTCATAGTCTGTAAATTTAGGAGCCCTGTAAATGAACATGCAAATCCCCATCTTCTGCAAATCCTGTAAGTACATAGAGAGTTGTATGAGCCCAGTGCACAAAAAGGATGGTTCCTGTTGCCATGAACACCTAAATACAATTTGAACACAACTTTGTAGCAAAAGTTGCAAAGTGTCCAGGGATCTTGGATGCATTCACATACTAAAAGAGCCTTTGTGTACCCTCCAGTGAACCTCTTCTGCTGTAGATGTATGTGTTATAAGGAAACCCTCTTCAATATGGGGAGCTTCTGTAAGGAATACCAAAGCAATGAGTCAAGCATCAGTGAAAGAAACACAAGAAGATGTCAGTGGCAGTGGTTTGAGCTGAGTGGTAGTTGTGCAGAGTGTCAGGCCTAGATAAATCATCCTCTCCGGTTTGCTTCAATAAGCTTACATATGCATATAAGCAAGTACAATCCAGGGTCTTATATTTTTATGAAGGAATTGTCTAGTTCTAAACTTGAACTGTTAAGTTTCCAAAGTAATGTGGCGGACATAGAGATGAAAATTCAGTAAGCCATCTGTGATTAGAACTGTTAATAGAAATGTTAGGCAACTGATGAAGTGAGCTTCAGCTCAGAAAAGCTTGTGCACTCGCTCGCTCTCGCTCTCTCTCTCCCTCTCTCTCTATATATATCACTACTGGAGTCTCAAAGTTCTTAACATCTAAAATAATTTGCTTTTCTGTGGCATTTTATTTTTGCTCACAATATTTCCATTTCTAATTTCTCAGTTCAAGAAATTAAAATGGTTTAAGTTTTCCTTAAGGATCTATTTATTTATAATTAGACCAAACATGGAATTTGTTTTGTATAATCAGACATTCATTTAGCTAAAAACTTTGTCCAGATGAATAAATGCCTCAGAGCCGATTCTAAGCTCAGTTATGTTTACAACTCTGGTTCTCTCAAATTACAATGCTAACATGAATCAGAATCGGAACCCTGCTACTGTTAACCTAGGGCTAACAGTTCTAACAGAAGTAAACTATCCTTCAATAATTAAATCTGTTATTAAAAAAGTCCTTATAGAAAATTAGAAAGGGGCTTATTTCTTTGGAATCTTTAAGAGGAGGCTAGATAATCACCTTGCTGGGGTCATTTGACCCCAGTACTCTTTCCTGCCATGTCAGGGGGTCGGACTCGATGATATGAACAGGTGTCTTCTGACCCTAGAAACTATGAAACTATGAATCCAGTTGAACACAAAGAGAAAAATGCATCATTTAAATTTGGTACCAGAACAGTTTCCTACAAAGAAAATATAACCACCTTATGAGGCAATTAGGAGAGAAAAAGTTCAACAAGATTGGTTCTTATTTTAAAGATGCATTAGGATTTTCGCCAAATAATCTTGCTGCTAGACATGCTGCTTTGATAAAGTGACTTTTTAATTAGAAACATCTCTTTATTGCACCTGACTTTTATGTGGAGAAAGATCACTCTTGAACTGCTTTTGTGGTCTCACCGTTCCAGGAGAAGCCGTATTTTTGACCACTCATTCAGTCTCTCTGTCGATACCTCTTTCAAATGAGAAAGTCTGCCTTTCCATATCTTTATCAAAATCCTAAGACATTTGAAAGTTCCATTTGGAAGCTCTCTCTTCAACCTATAGCACTCTTGTTGATCAGGTTGAACCTGACCTGGCCTTTTGTATCCACTCCCTTCCTGGAGGCAGGACCACTATGAATGTGCAGCACATTTTGTTCAGAATAAGTAATAACATCCATTTCCACAGGAGCACAGCAATCAGATTTGCAAAGTTAAAACTATTGGACTGAACACTTTCTCTTAGTAAATCTCAGGACTATATTCAAGAGTGGATTCAGTTTACTCTTTGTACAACACACCCCAATAATCAATTATACAGTGTTGCTTACATTGTTTATAGCAGTGGTTCCCAACCTGTGGTACACATACCACCAGTGATACATAGACAACCCATCAGTGGTACGCGTTAACAGACTTATAATTACTTTACATGACAAAAATTTGCTAGTGGTACTTAAGGTTGAACTGAAAAATCTGCTGGTGGTACTTAATTTTAAATTGGTGGTGTGCAATCTGTCAAGAGTTTCAGAACCATTGGTTTATAGGTTTCTCCCTTATTCTTCTTATGTGGCATCCATACTATAGTCAAATTCTAGCCTTAGCTACACTTATGAAACTGCAGCAACATTAATGACATTGCAAGGATGCAACCAAATGAGGCACTTGGTTCTGAAATTCTATAAGGTGAAAGTCTGCACAGGTGGACATACATCTTAAATTCATTGACTGTACTTTTGTTGCAAAACACTGACACCCACTGGCAGCAACAGTTAAATACTAGGTTGCTCCCATTTAGTTCTACATGATTATCTGGACACTGAAATGCCTTTTGGAAAGAAAATTATAGAAATAATCACATTGTGTACCCCTTTACCTGCTGTACCTTCATTACTCTTAGAGCTTTCAGAATCTGGGTCATTAACAGTGATTGGACTAACTGGGATGTAGCCCTCAGGAGGCAGGCTCACTGTGTATAGCTTTCTTGGAGGAAGGATCTCATTATCACCACCTGCAAGAAAAAAAACAAAATGTCTGTCTAGTAACTTTGATACTTGGTGAGTCATTCAATATTGAATAAATACAGTGGTAATAGTGGAGTTATGAAAACTTTAGACTTAGTAAAAAGAGAGAGAGAGTGTCAGACAAGAAGCATCTTCAAATTATTTAGTACACTGGGATGAACAAACTAGAGAATCTGAATTCTGTGCTTGTTAAAAACCAACCCGCCCTCCCCCCCGTCATTACTATGAAGTGTGCTACTTCCTCTTTTTGGACCATTCCTCCTCCAAGGCTTTAGAAGTATCTCTTATAATGAGTTGTTATATTTGAAAGACGCGGCTTTGCTTCCTTCTGTTCTGCATTAATGAGCACTTTTTCTATTACAAGTGTTTTTTAAAAAGAAAAATGGCAAGTAACAGGTTCTCAGTCTGATTTTTTTCCTGCGAGCGTCAATTACCAGTGAAGTGTTTAATCATTGTAAGAATTTAAATGACAAGAATGTGTTTGTGTTCTCAAGAATGTTAAATTCTATTGAACAATATTAACAATTTCTAATGTTTTAAAGCAGCAGTCTTGGATACTTTGCATTTGCTTCCTAGACACAAACAAATAAACAAAGGCCCTTCAAATATTAAACACAACTTACAAAGGTCATTGTTTTTAAATCCCTTAACTGACAAATGTCAAAAAGCAGCATTTAAGGGTGCTAATAGCTTTGCAAGAAAGAAAGATTTATGGCTCAGGAAATCCCATTTAGTTAATCACAATGACACTTACTGCTTCATTTTGATTTAATATAAATGGCTGCAATCTTGTACCTTGGAAAATGGTGATCATGTCCAAAATGTGCTTTTGGGAGCTTTGTGTCACCAAATTCTCTACAACAAAGCAATTGTTTGTTACATTGTAAGGCGAGGGACAGAAATTACACATAAACCTGGGTAAAGTGATGAGAAACTGGTTTAAACCTGTAACAGAACAGACATTCAGTGCACACAAACCAGTTTCAAATGGCTGAAACTGGTTTGAGATCAACCTGGTTGAATCAGACTTAACTGATTTGGGTCAAACCGGTTTATGAAATGTCTGTCCCAGACCCCTTCCTGGTTAAGTGAAACCAGAGTCCCCCAACATCCCGTCATGCTTTCTGGGCTGAGTGAGGCTCTCTGCTCGAAAGTGATGGGCTGGCTTCTCCCTCATGCTCCCTCGCTGAAGCTCCAGCAGACACTTGCAGGCACAGCAGGGATCCCCCCTCCCTCCCTCTCACAGCAGGAACAGTAGCCATTATGTGGTATGCTAGCTAATGCTGAGAGGTGTCTGTGTTAGGCAGACACGACAAAGGCAGACAGAACAGTTTCAGCTTTGGGCTTTTTGGAGCTAATCAACAGGTAGCTGGTAATGTCTGTCCTTGGAATGTTCCCTCCTCCTCTTTAAGAAGAGCTTGAACTAAGGAGAAAGGGGTTTGTTTTCTAACGGGGTGGAAAATGCTGATAACAGAGCTGATAAATGCTCTGTTATGGGGGGGAGGAGGGGAGAACCCCTCCCTAATCAGATTGTCCTGTCCAGGCCTGGCCATGCCCCACTCAGCTCAGCACTGTGGAAGAGATGGGAGGGCTAGCTACCCCCCGGCTTCTAGCCTAAGCCACCGCAGCCAAATGCCTGCATTTTTTCAGTCCAGAGGGGATGTCTGAGTGGTTACACACTGATTCAGCCTAGGCAGGTTAGACTAACCTGCAAAGATTGAAGCACCTCCTTCTCAGGCTTTTTGAATGTCTGTCCCTAGCCTAGATGACGAAGTCAAAGGGAACTTTAAATAAATAAACTACCATACAATTACTGATTTGTGTTTAAAATTCTAGTTTCAAAATACAATCTACAGTACATATTCTTACCCAGGTATATACATTATAATATGAAAAAGGCTTCCATTTTTTCTCCTAAAATTGTATAGGAATATCACCCTCACTCTTCATGTAGTTCCTTCCATCTGCATTATGCAACTGCAAAGCTGGAAGAGACAACTGAGGCAGGACCTGTTAACTAAACTGTCCCAATTTATTTACTGAAAACCATCTATCCTAGACAGGCTGGGAAAATATATTTTCACAACAACATCACAATGCACATGTACAAGGGTGTAGAGCAGTGATTCCCTAAGGGTGTGCTAGGACACACTAGTGTGTTGTGAGAGCAACACTATGCCACGAGATCGCCCTGTGTGAGGATGTAAATGCTCTCCTCCCCTGTCCAGTACCGTGCCTGCTCCAGCTGTTCCAGTACTGCCTGCAGCTACTCTTTTGGGAATTGTTGCCGCTGCTGTTGCTGCTGCTTTCCCCTACCCTTCCCTGCCCTCAGGCAGCCCTGGTGATACCTCCCACCCAACGCTCACAGCATCATGGTCTGTTGCAAGTGGGAGGACATATAGGCAAAGGTGTGATTTGCAGCCTGCCGCATCCCCTCTACTCTACCCATGTTCCACCATGTATGGTATTTATCAAAGAAGGCCTGCAAGAGCAGCCTCAGCAGTGAGTACACACTATGGATTGGGAGGGGGCAGAGAGTGGAAAGAACAGGGCACAGCTGGGTGAGGTCCTGCTCCTGCCACCCTTAAGTGGCACCAGCTAGATCAGTGATCCTCAATTTTTTTAGCCCCTAGCCTGCTTTCCATATCTTCTTTGACTTTACATCTCTCAGGCTGCTTGTAGATGTACAAACAAACAAGCAAACAAACAAACAAACAAACAGTGCTTTACCAAAAGAAGCAGCATATTTTTTCAACCTGGTTCTGCAGTGTCTGCATAGATTGGGTGCTTCAGCAGGGCTTTTTGGCATTTGTATCTAAAGCCAATTCACTCAACTATTAGATAAATGCACAAAAAAGCCTCACTAAAGCACCTGGTCTATACAGACATTGGGAGAGTTGGGTTCAGTTAAGCACAATGCCTCTTCTGGGCCTATGCTGGGCTTGGCACAGGGGTGCGCAGAGATTAAAGTAAAGCATTTTTTATTTAAAATGTCTGAAAGTATTGTGAAATTCTGAAGTTATGGGGGAGGGGGCTTGAGGCTGAAGAGGCTGAGAACCACTGCTACAGAAACTAATCCTTTGCTTAAAGAAAGATATATTTGGTATCTTTTTTAACAGAACATTTCAGCACTTGTATGGTTTCCTCTGGCAGGAATGGAATATGTTACACCCTTTTTGGGTGTAAGAGTGAAGTGTGCCATCAATTTTACTCCAGAAAAAATGCGTGTCCCTGGTATCACCGGGAAATAGTGGTGTGGAGATTATGTGAAGCCATTTACAATTTCATTATAGAGGACAGAAAGGCATTTAGATAAGTAATATAAAAAAATGCAAGAGTTAGGAAATATCAGATTTTATTCTCATTGTATGCTTATTATAGACTTTAATTACATGATCACATACTATCATGAGCTGGCTATACCATGACAATGTATTATGGTTGTGTAATAAAGGAGACTGTTACATGTTTTGAAGGTGTGTGTAGTGAATAAGGCAGATAGCCGTAGGAAAGAGAAGCATCTCATGGTTAAGACAGCTGATCTCTGCCTCAGCCCATACCAAAGAGTTTGTAAGACTTTGGATAAGTCATGTAAGTCAAAGCTTTTTACAGGTGCTGACTATTCCATGTTCATCATTTCTAATTTGATACAATGATACCCGATTTGCAAAAATAGTGGATATTCACACTTTCATTACAGGTCAATGAAAACTTTCATTTGAATGTATAAGATGATATCTAATGCCAAATGTTCAGGCTGTAGCATTCTTCAACCAGGTACTTACGATTAAGTGAACAATTTTAACTTTAATTTCTCAGCCCTTCAGTTCCCCCTTTGGAAAAGAGAGATAATAATGCTATCTCGTCTCACAGAGGATTTATGAAGTTAAATTAACATGTTTGTGGAACACTAAGATACTACTGGAAAGAAGTGCACTAGAAAAGCACTAGTTCTTATTCAAAGAATAAATTTGATTATTATGCAGTAAATCAAGCTTACAGCCACACATCAAACAAAGAGGAAAAAAGTATTCTTTTGTTGCTTGTTAAGTGCATATTGCCCATTCTGTTCATTGGATAAGGCTGGGATCTTATGGAAGAAACACAACAAGCTTATGGAATTAAAGTCTCTATCATAATGTAGATAAACAAGAGGGTTGAATTAATGTTCAGCTGCAAACTACAATTCTCATATTTCTTAACTTTGTGACTTTAAAAACAATCTTTAAATGCAATTTGTAATTCTCTCACATAATACACATTCAGTTCCATCATGTAACACACATGGGGCATTGACAACTGATAGAGTTAAAACAATATACACCTCTGCCATTTGAACTCAGAAAATAGTTGGTACCAATTGTAAGCTGTCAACCTCTCATGTGGTCCAGCACTAGAAAGAGATTATACACATATGTACATTGTCACTGGGTTTCACTGATATTTCCTGATTGCAGGGGAATGACTGTGCTCAGGAATCTTTAGTTCTATTTTGGGCTCTGGAGGGGACCATGCTGTAATGGGCACGCACTTTTTGGACAGTTCCCCAAACTTGACCCATGCTATGGTGCATAAGCGGCGACTTATTTTTCCCAGGGGGCAGTAAGATAATGGAGATGTGGAAAATTTTACACATTTAAAGTGACACCCCTCTTCCCAAGGCGGTCAGGGCCCTCAGGCCCCCACGTACTCAGCACCTCTGCTTTAGTGTTCCTTCCAACTTCTCCCTATAATTCTCCATCACATTATCCCACTTCCTCTTCTCCTCAGGCTTCTCCTTCCAGTCCTTGATCCTTTGACCAGTCCAAGGTTTTGCTTCCATGCTCACTATCTCTTACTGTCTCTGTCTTTCCACCTTACCAAAAAACTGTCCTCCTCTCACTCCAACCACTTGCGCATCTAGTCTTGACTCCTTGGTTCTGGCTCCTCATCTAATGCCAACACTATGCATTTTCTCTAATAACTAAGGCATAAGCAATCCCAAGGGCCTAACACTGAGGTGGACCTTTGCCATTAGGTATATTTAGAATATTCCTAACAGACTAAGCCAGTGATTCCCAAAGGGTGTACTGCAGCACACTAGTGTTCAGGTACCACCCCATGTGAAGATGTAATTGTTTTTTTCCCCGGCTGGCACCCTGTGCCTGCCCCAGCTATTCCAGCAGTGCCTGTGGCTACTCCTCTAGGGACTGCTGCCACTGCTGCCTTCCCTGGCTTTCTCTTTCCCATGCTCACAGTAATGTACTCTGTTGTGAGACCACAGATGCACAGGCAGAGCCATGCTTTGTAGACCTGCTTATCTGCTCTACTCCTGCCATGATCCCAGGGCCAGCAGGAGGGACTGAAGGGGTGGTTGCTGGCAAGGGACCCTCTAGGAGCAGAAGCAGCCTCAGCAGCAGGGGCTGCCTTTTCTCCCTGAGGTACAGACCAAGGGTCAGCAGGGTGCAGATAGTGAAAAGAGCAGGGTACAGCTGGGTGAGGTCCTTGCTGTCCCCCTTAAATGACACCAGCTAAATCAGTGATCCTCCACTTTTTTAGCCTCCAGCCCCCTCCAAATCTTTTCTGAATTTAGATTATCTCAGTGATTTTCAACTGGGGTGCCTTGAAATTCATAGAAGTTAAAAAAAAAAGCCTACTCTGTAGCCAGCAGTACAGCTCAGCACTGTTATAATTTCCTCTGGCAGAGGAAATGCATAGGTTATATGTTTCTGAACACACACGCACGCACACCTTTTTGAGAGGCATGACACCAATTTGAATCCATAAAACGAAGTGTGACCTAAGTATAAAAAATTTGAGAAACACTGGACTAGGCCCTTCAGGAGACTTAGCTGCAGAGATGACTAGCTTGTGAATTCCACCCTTAAATGAGATCGAGATACTAACACGCACATTTCATTCAAAATGTCAGATGTATCAAGTACATGTACTAATTATATTCACACAGTTGTGTACTAGAATCTCATATATACGACACTTTGCTGAAAAATCCACTAGAGAACAGGCCTATAAAATCTGATCAAAGGACCAACCATTGTGCCTAAATCCCTTTTTTGAATTCAGACCCATACTAGTCATAGTTCTCTCCTGTCTCAGTTAGGCTCCAGGAGCAGCCCAGTTAGGCTCCTGGAGTGGCGCGAGATACACAGGTGCAAGCCTGTCATACCTCCACACCCTAAAGCCCCCCAACGACCCCCAGCAGCTGCAGAGCACACTGCCGACCCCCAGCACAGCCAGAGGTAAGCGAGGCCTGTGGTGGGATGGGACTAGTGTAGCTCAGCTGTGGAGAGGCAGCTGAGAGGAGCTGATGAGTCCCTGGCTCCTACTTGGCCCATCCCCCCAGGGAGCCACAGGACTGGAGCCTCACAAACAGGACGTGCAAACAGGTACGCTTCTGGGCCTGCCGTGGGAGTTAGTGTGGGAGGGCCTGAGGCCCTGCCAGTGAGCCCTAGGGAAGCTAGTCCCACCAGTAGCCAGACTCCTAGTGGCACACTGTGGATGGGCACATGCCGCACTCTGAGGGTCCCCTTAGAGTCTGAGGCCTCCCCCTCTGGCAACTCAGAGACCTCCACCCAGATGGAACCCATGGTTCCGGGCTCTATGCAGACGGAGCCCCTGGCTCTTGGCTGTGGGGGCTGCCTGACACGTTTCCAGGCACATGGGACCAGAAGTATGGCCACCTCCCCTTATGGGGTTTGCTCCACTCTGGAGTCTCTGGGGTGCCAGACAGAGGAGCTACAGGCTGCAGTCCAGAGACTGAGTGCCATCAGGGATGGTGAGACTCCTGCTGCCAGGCCCTTCACCCTCTGGAGGCGGAGGATAGACCAAGGTCACCTTCCAGGAATCTCCCATACTGTCCAGCCAGGGGGTTGGACCAAGGTGGTGAACAGCCTCAAGGCCCGCTGCACCAAGGTCCCTGCCCCTCTAGAGTTTTGCAATACATATGAACCTCTTGCAGCCCCAGTAGAGCCTGCACAGCTGCCACCTCCTGCTGGCAATGCAGGTTCACCTACAGCTACCGTCCCTGCTCTCCCTAAGGCCACTTGTAGTGTGGTTGTTGTGGGAGATTCCCTTCTGACTGAGAGGATTGAGGGCGCAATCTGCTGCCCCGACTCCTTAGCTCGGGAGGTCTACTGCTTCCCAGGAGCCCATATCTGGGACATGGCCAAGAGGATCCCTAAACTTATCTGGCCCACCGACAACTACCCTATGTTCCTTATCCATGTGGGCACGAATGACATGGCTCAGAGCAATCCCAGCCAGGTCATGAGGTGCAACAGGGCTTTGGGAGTGGGGCTTAAGGGGTTGGGGGCACAGGTGGTATTTTCCTCAATCCTCCTGGTTTTGGGCTATGGGTTGAGGAGGGAGAGGAGGATCCAGGTAGTCAACCAAAGACTGTGGTGCTGGTGTCATTGTGAAGACTTCAGCTTCCACAATCACAGTGCACTCTTTGGTGACAGAAGCAGTGGTCTGCTGGGGAGAGACAGCCTCCACCTCACTGCACTGGGGAGGAGGCTCTTCTCAGCCAGACTGGCTGACCTACTTGACTGGGCTGTAAACTAAGCCCACCAGGGGTTGGGGGGATTATCGCCACTGCAAGCCCACTGAGCAACCCTTGCAAATCCAGCAGGCTAAGGCACTTAAGGGAACCCACCCCTACTCTAGCCCTGGAATGATCTGTAGCGAAGGCAAGGGCCCTCAATGGGACACTTACATTGTGCACCAATGCCAGGAGCTTGGGGAACAAACAGGAGGAACTGGTTCTCCTGCTAAACAAGAATGACTATGGATAATAAAGATAATGGAGACCTGGTGGGACTCCACCTATGACTGGGCCACAGGTATAGATGGCTATACCCTGTTCAGGAGAGATCGTGCAGATAAAATGGGTAGGGTTGTAGCTCTCTATGTCAACGACAACTACATGTCCCTGCAAATTGACATTGGCACCCAGGGAAGACAACTGGAGTCCCTCTGGGTTAAAATATGTGAGGAACGTGGCACAGGGAATATCATGGTAGGAATCTACTAGAGACCTTCTAACCAAAAACAAGAGCTAGAACAGGAATTCACTGGGGAACTGGCTGCATGCTCTCAGTGCATGGTTGTCATGGGAGACTTCAACTACCCAAACTTCTCATGGGAAGAACACTTGGCCAAATCTGATCGGTCACACAGTTTCCTCACGTGCCTGGACGAGCTCTACCTGACTCAAGAAGTCTATGGACCGACAAGAGGTAAAGCGCTGCTGGACCTGGTACTGGCCAAAAGGGATGATCTATTCAGTGACTTAAGAATTGCTGGAAAGCTGGGTGATAGTGCCCACGAGCTGATCACTTTACTATCCATACCAAAGTAGGCTAGTCAGTCAGCAATGCAGAAGTCCTCGACTTTAGGAAAGCTGACTCTGACAAGCTCAGGAGGCTTGCTGCTGAGGCCGTAAGGGACCATGACTTGACAGGATGAGGAGTCCAAGAAGAGTGGTTGCTCCTCAAGGGAGTGATCCTGACAGCACAAGGAATGGCTATCTCATCTAGGAGGAAGGGTAGCAAAAGGGCACAGCAAACCCCTTGGCTCAGCAGGGAACTTGAGGACCTTCTACATCTAAAAAGAGAGACTTATAAAAGATGGAAGGCTGGAATCACCATCAAGGAGGAGTACTCAGCATTGGTCTGTACCTACAGGGAGCAGATCAGGAAAGCTGAGGCTGCAACTAAGTTCCATCTGGCTTCACATATCAAGGATAATAAAACGTCTTTTTTTACATATGTAGGGAGTCAGGAAAAAAGCAAGGGTAACATTGGAACAAAGGATGTGGCCAATCTGGAGAGGGTTCAGAGGAGGCATACCTGCTTGGTGAGAGGGCAGCAAGACAGGCCCTACGAGGAGAGACTGAGGGACCTGAACATGTTCAGCTTCAGCAAGAGAAGGCTGAGGTGGGACCTGGTGGCTGCCTACAAACTCATCAGGGGAGATCAACAGCAAATAGGTAGAGCCCTTTTCTCCCCAGCACCACCTGGGGTGATGAGGAACAATGGTAATAAGCTGATGGAGAATAGGTTTAGGTTACAGATCAGAAGGCAATATTTTACAGTTAAGGTGGCCAATATCTAGAACCAACTTTCCAGGGAAGTGGTCCTCACCCCTACCTTGGGCAAATTCAAGAGGAAGTTGAATGATCAGCTGTCTGGGGTCTTGTTAACCCAACATTTATTCCTGCCTATGGCATCTGTTCAGGTCCCTCCTAACCCTAGCTACTATGAAACTATGAAACCCTGCTGAACCAAATGGGATAACTGATAACTGACACTCAGGAAAAAGCTAACCTGCTTAATGGGTACTTCACATCGGTCTTTCATCAGCCCAAAGGGACAGCCCTGCATACCATGATGCGGAATGGCCAGGGTGAGGGCGTATTTATACCCGGCATCAGTATAGATGTAGTAAAGGAACACCTTGAGAGGCTGTACACCTTCAAGTCAGCTGGTCCTGACAGATTAGACCCTATAGTACTCAAGGAGCTGGCAGGTGTCATAGCCCAGCCATTGGCAAAAATATTCAAAAACTCGTAGTGCACAGGTCTAGTACCTGAAGACTGGAAGAAGGTCAATGTGGTACCCATCTTCAAGAAAGGGTGGAAAGTAGATCCGGGAATTACAGGCCAATTATCAAAGAGACCCTTCTTGATAAACTGGCTGATGGCATCATCCTGAGGGACAGCCAGCATGGGCTTGTCATGGGTAGGTCTTGCCTGACCAATCTCATCTCCTTCTATGACCAGGTGACATATCACCTGGACAAGGGAGAAGAGAGTGATATCATATATCTGGACTTCAAAAAAGCCTTTGATCTGGTGTCTCATGGAAAATTTGGCCAACTGTGGCCTCGGCTACACCACAGTCCAATGGCTGGGAAATTGGCTTCGAGGTTAGACCCAGAGAGTAGTAGTCGATGGTAGTGAATCATTATGGCACTCTGTGACCAGTGGTGTCCCCCAAAGCTCTGTCCTTGGACTGGTTCTCTTTAACATCTTTATCAACAATGCGGACATTGGTGTAAGAAGCGTACTGGCCAAGTTTGCTCATGACACTAAACTTTGGGGCACAGTGTTCACACCTGAGGACAGGCTAGTGATCCAGGCTGACTTGGATAAACTTAGTAAGTGGGCAGGTACAAACCTGATGGTGTTCAATACCGATAAATGCAAGGTTCTCCACCTCAGGGAAAAAAAATTCACAGCATGCTTATAGGCTTGGCAGTGCTATGCTCACTAGCACCACAGCTGAAACAGACATGGGGGTCATGATTGACCACAAGATGAACATGAGCCAGCAATGCGATGTCGCAGCTGGTAAACCAAACAAAACTCTGGCTTGCATCCACAGATGCTTCTCAAGTAAATCTCAGGATGTCATCCACCAGCTGTACTCGGCCTTGATGAGGCCGTAGCTGTAGTACTGCATCCAATTCTGGGCTCCACAATTTAAGAAGGATGTCGAGAAGCTTGAGAAAGTCCAGAGGAAAGCCACATATATGATCAGAGGGCAAGAGAATAGGCCTTATGAAGAGCCATGGGACTCTTCAGCTTGAAAAAGCACAGGCTCAGGGGGGACCTGGTGTCTGCTTATAAGTACATAAGGGGTGTGCATCAGGATCTGAGGGAATGTCTGTTCACCAGAGTGTCCCAAGGGAAAACAAGGACATAAACTCCTCCAAGACTGTATAGACTCCCTCCAGAAGGCTGGACATAAGAAAAAATGTCTTTACTGTCTGAGCCCCCAAGACCTGGAATAGACTCCCTCCAGAAGTGGTGCAGGCACCTACTCTATACTCGTTCAAGATATGTTTGGATGCTTATCTTACTGGGATCCTTTGATACTAACTGACTTCCTTACCCTGAAGCAGGGGGCTGGACTTGATGATCTTCCATCCCTAACATCTATGAAACCTATGAAGTCTCCTACCCTCCACACAGAGTCCTAAAGTAGGTCCTAAAAAAAGTGTCCTCAACTAGCCAGTCTCCTTCACTTCTCCTCATATTTTCCTTTGAAAGACAAGACATATGACCATATGCAGAAACAGGATACTGCTCGCTACTCATCTGTGCTATGGCAATTCCAAGAGTGACTCCCCAGTGTTCTCACTCAGAAGTTTAGCTTGAGAATCTACCAAAGTCCACTTCGTAAGGAAGACCATACACTTAAAAGGTTTTTTTGGCTATTGATAAAAGCCTCTGTGAAGTCATAATGTTTGTAGGACTGGAGAGTTCTCCTTACATGATAAGAACAGTTAAGCTACACTCCACATTCCCTCATGAACCAAGCAAGACTACACAATAAAATATTGTCTCTCCTCTTTCCTTATGACTTCAGGTCAATAGGAATCATAGAGATATCTTTGTCCTCTTTGTACTTAAATGTACTGTCCATTTTCTAGCAGTCAGATCACTTTTGAATTCTCATCTGATTGTGATTCCTGTGAAAAAACTAGAAAAGGTATCTTTTCAATTAGATCAAATGATTTAATTCAACATTAATGTAGCAAGCCTAGCCCTTAAGTGTTGCCTTAACACCTCCTGAGGCAATGTTAAACCTGTCTCACACCACCATCTTAAGAGTACTCCCTTGCTATTTCACCTGCCACTCCTTGATGTATTACATTAATTGGGAGGCTGCCTTGGAGTGATCCTTGTTTCAACTAATTGGCATAGCCAGATTCAGTCCTACTCATCTCTCTCTGTACCTTAGTCCACTACCAAACTGTTCTAGGCCCTGCTGGAACTTACCCTATCTTACAGGCATCACTTGGGGCCCTAATGTACCTTATGGCACTAAATCACTTCAGGAGCATTAATCATGGTCTCTAGTTGCCCCCATAGTCATGACTATGTCTTGCATACACTCTTCTAATTTCAGATGCTGGGTCCCCTGGCCCTATTATATCAATCACACCCAGTCCACCCCTTGGTTGCTGCCTGTTTCTGTGCCCCAACCCTCTGGGTCTCTCACCCTGACAGAGCTAATTTTCTGTTTTGGCCCTCTGAGTCCCTTACCCCACAGGGTTAATTGCAGTGAATGTCACCCAGGCATGTGCCTCTTGAGTCAGGGGGGAGTATGTGCCCCTCCTGACACCAGTCAGCAGCTGGGGGCGGGAGGACTGCGGACAATCTCACTCACTGTAAAAGCAGCCACGTCATTTCCAGAAGTCCCGTGGCCACTTCTGGAAGTGGCACGGTTGCTTTTGCTGGCGGCCCTGTTCCCCAATCGGCGCTCGTGGGGTGGCACTGGCGCTCCCGCCTGCCCCCTGGCTAAACAAGGAGTGCAGTCTGACAGAGGATGCACCGGCACTCTCAGGGGGTGCACATGCACCCCCTACTCATCAGCCGTGCTCCCAGGCACCTGCTATGGCCTCTGATTCACTCCTACAGCCACAACCCAAACCTCTGGTTAGAGCAAAAACAGGAAACATTGCTTTAAATTAAAACCCCACACCCCATGCTGCATTACCATCCCACAGCCATTCATACTCCCCATTTAGATGTCTCCTTCCAGCTCTCAAGGGTAACTTGGATGGCTGTGGATCTGTTTCCTATAGCCTCTCCCTGACCCTTCCCCACCGTAGGGAATTCCTCTCCATGAAGATTTCAGGAACAGACTCCTGCTCCACCTCAGGAGCTGGACTAAGTCCCACCTCTTCTGGTCACCTGATCTCATAATTCTCTAAACCAGGCACAGGAATTTCTTCTTACTTACTAATCAGACTGTCCCCTTCTGCTGCAGACAGGCCAGATACTCTGAGGTCCTAAGGCTTCTGGTTTTGTGCTTGGCTCTGCTGCTGGCTGATCCAGAGCCTTGCTCCTATGAGCCCCAAAAGACCACCTTCTACAAGGACCCCACTTTACTCTCCTGCTCCCACTGCCTTGGGAGAAATAGGGTTGGAATTCCCTGTTAAGCTCTTACTGACTGTAAGATGTAAATAGTTGTATTTTTTAATCTTTTAAAAGAAAAATGTCTAACATCTGCATTTAATGAGTATTTTTTAATTACTAAAGTAGCATTAGCAGAAAGCTAATTAATAGACCAATTAAGTTGAATGCAAACGGTTCATGATTTCTGGCTTTGCACTAATACTGCTTTAATTAATGAAGGAAAAAAATATAAAAAATACATTAAAACAAAAGTTACCTAATATAACCCACTGCTCAAGGCAGGATCATCCCTGTCTAAACACTCCTAGAATAAAATCCACATTTAATTTTTTTTAAAAGGAAGATTCCACAATGCCTCTTGATAGGCTGTTCTAATGATTAAGCAACCATACAGTTTAAAAGTTCTAATATCCAACCTAAGTTTTTGTTGTTGCAATTTAAACCCATTATTTCACATCCTGGCCCCTGGGAGCACAGAGAACAATTGATCACTATCCTCTTGTATAACAACTATTTTTGTATTTGAAGACTTTATCAAAATACCCTCTCAGTCTTCTCTTCTTTGAACTAACATCTTTCAACCTTTGCTTGCATGTCACATTTTTGACACCTTTAATCATTTTGGTCTCTTTTCTCATTAATTTGTCCATGTCTTTCCTGAAGTGCAATGCTCAAAGCTGATCACAAGCCTCCAGGTGAGGCCTCACCAGCAGAAAGTTTTTTTGTGACTAACACTTTCTCTTTAAGGAAGAGCCAACTCTTCTGGACACCCTTGTCCCATACACTTGCCTCCCATGAAATCCTGTCTACTAGTTTTCTTTGTTTATTAAAGTCTGCTTTTCAGAAGTCTTAAGTATATTCAGCTTTGTTCACATCCGGTGCTTGAAACACTTCTGGCATTTGTTGTTCAGTGTACTAATCATCTTTAACAGTAATTTTAAAGACATGTGTCTTGTATCCACAATTACAGAATTTAAATAAATTCGATAAAATGTATGTAATTTAGGACAAATATAGCTTATGACAAACATAAATAGTTACTATTAACAATTGCAATAATTGTCGAATTTGACATTATTTGGAACACATCAGTTAAACTATTTTAAGTAATTTTTCAAAACTTTTTTTATATAAGGGCAAATGGGTTAAAATATTAACACATAGTTTATGCCAGAGTGCAGGCAAAGCTATCTATGAAAAAACCAAATGCAGACTATGTGCACAGTGCTGTCCACAATTTGAACCTTACACTTGATAACCGTGTTCAGGAAATACTTGAAATAAAATGTTTTAATGAGAAGACTGCAAGAGTCTATGCTTTCTTTGGACATAGTGTCAAGTGATGTGCCATGTTATCTGAATTAGCTTCTGCCTCAGAGCTTGTTAGTAACATTACTCTGAACACCATATGTTCACCACACTGGTCATGAAGAAATGAATAGCTTATTACTTTGAGGTTTTGCTACATTAACATAATAAAGGAGGTTTACAGAAAAATTTTCTTGGGTGAAAAAGTTGATAAATGTAATGAAGCTTTAAATTTAAAGAAAATCTTAGGCACTTATGATTTTGTATTTCTTGTTGTGTTCCAAACAAAAAGTTTGGAAACTGCCAATTCTAAATGCCTACACTCTAAAAAACATGCTTAGACAAGACCATAACATTCATAATTACTCAAATTATTTCCAAATAATTTTGAAGAAGCCAAAAAAAAGTGACACCCGAATGTCTGAAAAGCAGGGAGGGAGGAGGAGGGGGGGATGGAGAAAGTGAATTATTTTCATGAATTATGTGAGAGACTGAAATGAAAGACTGAATGATGTTGAGAGATATTTCAAAGTTAATGTTTCTATGGATGTTTGGATATAATTTTAGCCCAGCTGTCAAATTGCTTTCATAGCAAAGATGCAATCATTGCAAAGTTTAATGTAACTCTACCAAAGACACTTGTGTCAGCAACTGATGAGTAGCTGTACAAAGAAGCTGAGAAACTTGTGAAAGAATACAACAGGAACCTTTCTGTCATCTTGCTTGGAAAAATTACTTGCATTTAGAACAGGTCTAAAATCTCAGTTACTTATAGTGGAAGATGTGGCTAAATTACTGGTTGTTGATAATAGTGCTTTGCCGTCAAGTTTGTCTAAAATATGTGTGAAGATTGTGCTGTTTTAACCATCCCCATAATAGTATCAAGTTATTTGATGTTCCTTCCTGAAACTCAAAATAATTAGGAATTATCTGCATAGCACAAGGAGACAAGAAAGACTTCATGGATTTAGCAACATTATCTATTAAAAATGAGAGGGCTAGGAACCTTAATTTATGACCACTGATGAATTTGCACGGTGAAGGTACTTAGAACACATTTTAGTAATAGTGGTGAGTAGAAAAGAAAAAGTATTATTTGTGTGTGCATTAATGCATGTATTCGTGCATTTTATGTTGTTTTATTGGCAGGCCCAAATATCATGCTTGCCCTGGAATCCACTGTTCCCTAGCTCTGCAACTGCTGAGCTCTGACATTTCAAGGTCACAGTTTTCCAAGTTGATTTTCACCTTCAGAGTCTCAACTAATTCTCCCTTATAAGTAATCAGCAAATGGAGAACTTATCCTGCAGTTGGTTTCTCTGCCATCTGTACCAAAAAGTTCTTCCCATCCTGGGAATGGGACCAAAGGCAATTTAGCCTCTTCCTTGCTGCAAGCTGCCATCATCCTTGCCAGGCCTGGACAGAAGCTATCAAACACAACTCCCAACCCACAGGAGTGGCAGGGGCTAAGAAGAACAGTTTTCCTTGCATGCCTGTCACTCTCGCTGGTGACAGAAGGGCTCTCTTTGACAGCTGCTACTCCTGGTCTGGGTAGACCAGAGCTGATGACAGCTGACCATGGACACTGTGCCACCCTTCCCTCGCAGGGGAGAAGCCAAGCTGCCAGCAGTCAGGCTCACTGATAGGCTCCCTTAAGGGCAGAGAGGCACAAAGGATCAGTCCTGCTATTGCCTCCTAGATGGAAAGCACACCTTGCAGTAACGTTGTAGCTCTCCAGCCAGGGGGCTAGGTATATGTGCATGCCCCACAGAGCTCTGTATTTGTAGTGATACAACATGCTGAGGTGTAAGTGTCCTTCTCTCGCTGTGGAAGCTGGTAGTGTAATAATTACTCAATATGAAGAAACAAACAGACTAGCTCGGGCATTGTATCCATGTGTGTTCAAGTCATGCGATTCACACACCTTTCTGTGTACCATTCTCAATCCTTCAAGAGTAAGGCCCAATTTTGTTCCCATTGATATTAAATAGAGAAACTCTAATTTCCTTCCATGAGATTATCTAACATGAGCTAAAAGCAAAACACAAAAAGATGTTTTAAATAAAAAAAAAAAAAAGTTGGGTTATTTTAAAATAGTTTTTCCTTATGCTAAGCAGTGATCTCCCAAACTACATTTATGATTTAAATGTTGCCTCTTTCCTCCCCTTCATTTCCAAAAAACAGTAATTAACACAAGAGGGCACATTAACTGTCTGTTAGGTACCAATTTGTGAGCTTCTGGCTCATGTACACAATCACACCTAGTGTTTTACGATGACTTTTGCACTTGTATATATCTATACAGTACAAATCTGCACAATGAGATACCACAGTCTGCACACAGCAGCTGCCAAACTGGAAGCTAGCATTTTCACATTAGTATGGCCTCCTAACAGAGCCTACTGACACATGCAAGCTTGGCATTAAAACACTGCTACTTTCTGTCAGGCCAAGCTTCTCTTGGTCTGCTATCTGGTACCCTGTAAACCAGTACAGCCTATAACATGATCAGCAACTGGTGCTCCCACCTGGTCTAGTTTGGGTGAGGAGAGTGTGTGGACACCCAGCAGGACCAAAAACAGGACCTGTCAAAGGGTGGATGAGCTCCCTGAGCCAATGGCCACCCATATCTGGAGAGAGATGGGCACTACAGGTCACTTTGCCCCAAGAATCACCAATGATGCACAGCTTCTAAAGTGCCCTAACAGTTGCAGTAGCCTCAGGACTCACTTGACTTGATGTTCCTTCTAAGTTTACAAGCAAAACCAAGAAGATAGGGCGGGGTATGTCAGCAGGGAGCTCTCTGCCTTGTACTATCCTTACTGAACCTCTCACAATTTATTAAAGTAAACAAAAATCACTTGAATTAGTTTGACTTTTTCCCTTCTTAAAAAGTCAAAAGGCATAAGAAGAGCTTCTATTCTTCCTTTCTGGTACAGCTACTCTTTACCCCTGACTGAAAGAGTTAACAAGTGGCTGTAGGATATCCTCCTTGGCTTCCTGCAGGGAAAAATAGAGAGCGCTACATTTTCTCTTGCCTTCCATCTCTTCCATGCATTTACCTGAAGTTAGATGTTGACTATTCAGGCCAAGACATTACCACTTACCTTTGGGAAAGAAATAATTTCAAAGTTTAACCTATGGATTATCCAAACTCTAACCACTAAAATATTAATCTGGGAGGGCCAACTGTAGAATTGATAAAATAAATAATTTCCTTCAATAAAAACATTTTTTCAGACTTATAAACATACATTTAGAATGCTAATGGGCTATGTATTTATAAAAAAAAGCCACAGCAATTTGGAGGAAAGGAAAAAAAAAACATACATTCAATTCAGTTTATCCTTAACACCCTAATATAGAACTCATCATAGAAGGCTATAAATAAAGGCTATATTGGCTTGTTTGAGGTGCACGAACAGGCTTTTTGGGGACAGTGAAGTCCATATAGATCCACCTGTTATACTGCAGGAGTTTACAGGAACATTTCTGGTATAATTTTCCAATTAAGCTATTACCTGGCTAAACCTTTCACCAAATAGCCCTAGATTGTAGACCTTATTGGTTGAATTTTCCTTCCAACAGCCTAATAGAACATCACTTTCATTCGGTGCAATTTCATATACAGCAGCAACTTCAAATCTAAAAGGTCATATCTGTACTACAATTAGGTAATTACCTTCACTGATTATATCATTACTGAGATTCTCCTGTAACTGATCCAGGAAATACACAGATCTTTTTATCAAAGTAAGAGTACACGCAAAGGTTCAGTTTCTGAACCAAATTTTCATCCCATACCATTTCTTGCTTTAGAGAATTCAAATATACATTATAGTAATTAGTTCCAGCTTCAGGGTGATGTTAAATAGATATATCAAACACATGCACACACATGTGTGGATACCTGTACTTACTCAAATATAAGATGTGTGCCCAATAATCAGATTTTATATATGGAAAATTTATAAGCTTATAAGCATTGGAAGACTGTTTTGATTCCCACCCCCACCCCCTTCCAATGCTACATCAGAAAAAACAGTGGCTGGCAGAGGAGGGGGGAATCAGGTGCCCCCCCGCCCTCTGTCCCACTCACTTCTTCTCCCTGCAGACTTCCTACCCCCGACATCATCTGCATCTCATCCCCAGCTCCCCACAGTTTCTGCCCCTCATCCCACTCTCCTCAGTCTCTGCCCCTTCCCCACAAAGCCTCCTAGTCCCTACCCCTGCAAATGCTGCTCAGGCTGCTCCATCCTGGAGTACAACCCATGGAAGGTCAGCTGTTGCCTGGCCATGCAGCAGTATTAGGGCTCCTGATTGGCTGGACGGGGAAAGGAATTCAGGGGCAGAATCAGAGTCATAGCCACTGTCTTCTCCCCCTTCTGCTTCATATGTGAATCTAAGATGAGGGGCTCCCGCACCACATGCTGACTGGGGGAAAAGCCTCATTTTATATATATAAGTAAATATGGCATTTGAAGAAAATCAACGTATTTGGAGCTAGATTCAGCACCAATTTTATCGGTGGAAACTACAGTACCTCAATATGAGGATGGCAGTCTTCCAGTAAATAAAGAATTTATCTGTGAGCACAGTGGTGACTTGAAGAGCCCAATGGCAAAATCTGCATCTTGGACCGTAGATGTGGCAAACAGTTCCAAGAGTAAGGAGCAGATTCTGGTGATGTCAAATAACAGCTCTTTGCCTTTGTTCCTCTCATCTCTCTGCCCACATAGAGAGGTAGGTAGGTCTCTTTTTCTTTTTTCTTTCTCTTTTTTCTCTACTTTTTTTTTTCTTTCTCTCTTCCCTTTTTTCTCTCCTTTTCTGTTTCTCTTTTTCTCTCCCCTTTTTTCTCTTTCTCTTCTTTCTCTCCCTTTCTTCTCTTTTTTCTCTCCTCATCTTTATCTTCTTTGTCTCCCTTTTTTCTCTTTTCTTTCTTTTTTCTTTCTTTACCTTTTTCTCTTTTTCTCTCTCTCTCTCCTTTTTCTCTTATTTCTCCTCTTTCTCTTTTTCTCTCTCATCCCAACAAAAAAGAATACGTAAGAACAAAGGTAGTATATGGAGTTTTATTTATTGTCACCAGGTTTAGAATTTTAATAAACCTGGTATTTACTGTAAAAAAAACCCAACATTTATGTTTAACTATATTAATACGCATGTACCCCTGCTCCAGTTTTGTTGTTTTGTTTTTGTGGTATGCTGGCACTCCGGCACCTTACAAGGTAGACATTGTGGTTTTTTGGGCACTCTGGCCAAAAATGTTGCCCATCTCTGCTTTAGATTTTACCCTGGAAGCAGAAAATGCAAGGTTAAGTCCCTCCTCATCCTCTGGGGGTATACTGCCAGGAGAATGGCTCCCCAACAAGACTAGACACTAGACTCAATGGGACTACTTCCTTCCCATCTGTTGAAGCTGAACTACTGTTCAGAAAAAAATTCAAGACTCCTTGGGCAAGAAATAGGACACCCACGGAGAGGTAGGGGGAGTGATGGAAGGGGGAGTCTTGGATTATGGTGCTTGCTTTCAAGACTGTTAGATGTAAAAAGTAACAGTAACAGTTAGCAGATCTGCTAACAGTAACAGTTAGCAGATCAAAATACCTGAGCACTCAAGATCAAAATACCAAATCACAGGTCACTTTTTCTCCCCTCAAAATTATCTGACATCTCAGAGACCTCATTGAGTTGAACCCTAAATCATCTACCTTCCAAAAGCCTGATCAGCAATCTTAGCTGTCCGGGAACCAGATGCTCAACAGAGAACTGTGTCAAAGTGCATGGGAAGAGGAGACTGCCCTGAGCAGCAGGCACACATAGGTATGCATGCGCCAAGAGTGCTCTTTGCTTCATTCCTTATCTTTCTTAGAATTGTAACTGGAAGTCAGAACCACCAGACAGCAAAAGAAAACCTCTTCCTCTTAAAAAAAATTCTGATTCCAGAATGTTTGTTGTGGGTCCAAGCTGCTATTTGTTCGAGCCCACAGTTTCTTTTATACTAGGGAACCACAAAAAAGAAATAAAAAGCATGCCACATAGCATATACTGAGGCAGTGTGGCTGTACTGAACAGGTGGAATTTGAACATGATGGAATCTACAGGAAACCCTTAGGAACAATGGAGGCCAGTGAGGGGCAATGAAAATATGCAAGATATAATGTATGTAGATAGAAATACAGGATGCATATCCTGTAGCTCTACAGCAGACTGGAAGTCCTCTTTACCAGTTACAGTCAAGATTGATTTTAAAAGTCACTAAATTATTTCCCTCAAACAAAAGGATAGTAATTCCCACACTGAATCCATCTGAATGTGAATCTGAATGGAAATGTAGATAATTTCTAATCCCAGTCTCTCTTGCTAACAACTGGAATAAGAACTAACTGCATTATTCTATGGTGAATTCTTTAAAATGCATCCATACCACTTTCAAAATTGCCTGGAATGTGTGAAAGGTACAGGAAGGTTATTAGTTTTAGATATATAATAAGCTTCCTGCTTTCCATGGTGAAGACATGAAGCTCTTGTGACTATAATCAGAAGAGACTTGCCAATAGGTAGAGGACTCCCTGGGAGTCTCTCTCTGTTAGATTTTTTCTGATTGATTCAGTCATGGGTCATCAAAAATATAGACTGGTTGGTCTACACCTGTGCAAAAAGGATGCAAAACACTCAACAACAACAAAAAATACTGAAACCAAATATTCATCCCTGGCTTAAAGCCACTGCAGTTAATGGAGACACACTGAGAATAAACTGAACTAGATATCCTTCCTTCCTTCAGCTGAAACAAGTCCATTTTACCAAGTTGTTCTTACATATGTATTATTTTCTGTTTCCCTTCTTAAGATAATTAGTTTTCCCACAGCTGGCTACATTCAGGTTTAGAACTTGTTTATACTTACTGCTAATGTTAGCGTTTTCTACTCCAATTAGGCAACTGCTACATACTATTAGATGAACTATTTGTTAAATTGCTTTTGGTTGTTGTCACAGAAGCAACTATCTCCCCCTACGATAGCTAAACTATTTGAAATTAATATGTAAATATGTAAAGAAAAGAAGTGTGTGGGGGGGTGGAAAATGGACAGAGAAGGGTCATTCAACAGCAAAGTACATTTTAATGCAAGGTACTGGAGTCCTGGTCTTATGGCTTTAGACTGTTCCCAAAAGTGGCAGGGACTGCATACATATAGCCCACTACTACTAAAAGAATTAAAGACCTACTAAAAGAATTATAAATATTGGATCCCCTATGCAGAAGATCTATCAGTTTAGCACTTGGAATAGCAACTCTTTTGACATGGCTGTCTAACACTGAGTAAATATTACCTATATTCTGCTCACATATGGTTATTTATCCCACTTATACTATAATGAGGCACCAGAGCATTTTTAGGCCATTGACTGTAGAACATCAAAACGTGTGACAGTCTACTTTGTTAAATAATAATTATAATCTCTATTGCTCTTTAGTTTGCTCATACTAGACAGCCTTTCAGAGTAATTAACAGCTAAAGTGAAACTGAATGTTTAATCAGCCTCCAAAGCTGTTTATTGCACAGTGTACTGCTAGAAATTTTTTCCTTGAGCATATGTACTACAGCAATTCTATCAGATCAGCAAGAAAAATATTACCACATTTTGTTTTCCTAGATACTTTTGTCCTTTGAGATTAAATACTTGGAATAGTTCTGTTATAGAAGAGATAGGATTAGGTTAACAGGTATACAGGTCATGTACTGATGCTGAAGTTGAAAAACGTTTTTTACTCACACATTTACGTGGCATAATGTTATATAATTCAAAATGAAGGAACAGAAGATAGAGAATAAACATTATTTAGCTGCACTAAACAAACACACCGTGCTTTACTATTCACTGTGTATTTTTTATATTCCAGAACACCGGGTTTTGGTGAGGGACCTACTTATATCTAGGGACCTACTTAACTTGTGGTGAGACAAAGTCATTTTCATGGGCTGCTTGAAGCAATAAGGGCTAATTTTACAAGCATTTCTTGGCAACTCCATCCCTTGCCACAGATTGGCAGAGAGACCCCACCATCACCAGACAGTAAATCTCAAACACATGAGAGTGGCTAAAGGGATTGCTTCATTGCCTAAGTATCATGATAAGGACTGGGAGATTCTAAAACAACATATTATATGAATAATACATTGGGTTTTTGGGGGGGCTTGATTTCATGGGAAATCACAGCCAGCAGAATATTACTCAGTGATCACAGATACCATCAGGTTTTGTGGTTTCTGCAAAAACCACAAAACCACAAATCAAGTAGGTCCTTAGTTATATCATGTCATATGAAATTTCTGTATCCAACTTTGAAGTATTTTAATTTGAGCTTATATCCAATAGTTTAGTTTAGTTTCTCTTCCTCATTGCCAAATAGATTTATAAAGCAAAACAAAAAAGATCAACACAATGACAAAATGCAAGTGAATTGGCTCTGCAGTTCTTCAGACTTCAGAATAGTGCTAGTCATTTCAATCGTCTTCAATTCACAAAAGCCATAGTGGAAAAATAGGCTGTGCAGAGCAGAGAATACCCAAAGACTTGAGATCTCATTTTAAGTAATTATGTTTTATCTGCTACTTCAGTAAAAAGTTGATGTTAAGAGGTGCACTGCATCCAAACAACAAACTTGAAGTCATTCAAAATAAAGGTTAAAATAGGTCGAGGGTAAAGAGGCAGACAATATAGGCAAAAAGAAAATGCACATTTGAAGTCAGACACAAGCAACTTAACCTTATCATTTGTTTAGTTATTTACACAACCTCACACTATTTTAGTCAAATCGCAGGAAAAGATACTAAGAATACATAAGATGCCACCTATAATATTGGAACTCTAGGAAGGTTTATTAAATATAATGGGTGCTAGCTTTATAGATCTCAACAGAAACATTTTCCCTAATACTTATTCTTGCTGAGGGTAGGTTTGGCCTCAAAATAAAAAGTCATAAACTGATATTAGTTACCACCAGCCACAAGGTACAAAGTTTAGACAAGGTCAAATAGTATCATTAAGGCTCAAATAAGCTAGGGACAGACATTCAAAAAGCCTGAGCCTGAATTGATTCAATCTTTGCAGGTTAGTCTAACCTGGCTAGGTTGAATTAGGTTGTGACTGCACAGACATCCCAGAAGCAGGCACATGCAGACTAGAACCCAGGGGGCGTTAGAGCAGCCCTCCCTTCCATTCCACAGTGATAAGCTAAGGAGGCATGGCCAGGTCCAAGCAGGACGCCCTGATTAGGGAGGAGTTTTCCACCCCTCCCTCTTTCTGACCAGCCCAGCAGGGAATTGTTAACACAGTGTTTATCACCCCCTTAAGAAAACAATAGAGGGACTGTTGAGACACTGCAGGATATGGACGTGAGGCCCCGTGTCCTGAGGACATCCACTTGTCTTGCTGGTGTCAGGGTAGGGTTCAGTTGGTGAAATTGTGTTGGGCTTCTGTCCCGCAATCTCGCCTGCCATGTCTTTGATTATTTTAATTAAGTCTGGGAGGGTGATGATTTCCCTGACCCAAAGCCGGCTGACACTCCTCCTTATGGGCGGTGAGACCAGACGCACAAAAAAAAAGAAGGGGCCAGAAGCATAACAAAACACACCTTGCAGTGGCTCCTTAGTCTCTTTCCTGGTTCCCTTTCCGGGTATCTCGATCACAACTCCAGCGGTTGAGTGTTTTTTTTCTCTTTTTTCTGCGCCCTCCATCAATTACTGTCCTGACAGCTTAATCGTGTACCAGCTACAATCAATTAGTGCAGAGCCAGGGTTTCTGCTTTCGATCTCCCCTCTCTCCTTCCTTTTTTTTTCTGAGCTCCTCTGAGCTCTGAAGACCTGATGAGTCTTTTGCCCCATTCCCAGGGACTTCAGCCTTGGGCAGCAGGCTGCTGGTTCTCCCCATTGCCCTGTCTCTCTCTCTACATCTTTCTTCTCACCGCTGCCCACCGCCCAAAATAGCACCTGACCGCGTAATTGCACCAATTTGGTGCACCCGGAAATGCAATAAAGCTCCATGGGAACAGATTGGGAGATCCCTATGAAGTACAGTGAGCCTGTGATGGCCAGAGGGATCTTCTTGTTCAGGGCTCTCCATAACGTGGGTATACTTGACCTTCCCACAGGGACATTACCAGCTACCTGTTGATTCTGCTTTTGTCCAGTCTGCCTCAGCACAGACCATAGGCAGCGTGTGGTCTGTTAGCTAATGCTGAGAGGTGTCTGTGTAAGGCTGAGGGGATGGTGAAGGGAGAGAGGTAGCAGGGGGAAGCCAGACTGATGCCTGCATCTCTGCCGAACTCCAGCCAGGGAGCAGAGGGGAGGGGCCAACCCTGCTGTGGAGCAGAGAATCCTGCCCAGCCCAGAGAGCATTCTGGGGGAGTCTGATTTAACTTAAACCAGCAAGAGGTCTGGGACAGACATTGCATAAACTGGTTTGATCCAAATCAGTTAAGTCTGATGCTACATTCAACCAGGTTTTTCTCGAACTAGTTTCAGCCATTTTCAAACTGGTTGATGTATACTGAACATCTATTCTGTTACAGGCTTAAACCAGTTTCTGATCACTTAAACCGGTTTATGTAATGTTTGTCCCTAGCCATAAAGACAAGTTCTCAATCCAATCTGCATCCCTAGGTATTTCTTTGAGGTGGTGTGGATTTTAAACATGCATTCCTTAATATAGGATTTGGGAACTTTCCTGGGAACTGAATAGAGCACAATATCATCATAAGGAAGACTAATAGCAACAGCTTTCAGTTTTTCAGTCATTCTAGCCATAAACAAATATAGAACAATTTTTGCAGTTAGAAACTCATGACAGTAATATTTCTAATCCTTTAAGTAGGGACAAGAGCACCTTCAAAATCAAACATGATACCAAAACCAGTTTCCTGGGTAGAAAAACAAAGGCATGGAAGAAATAAAATCCCCTGCTAAGATCTTAGGCTGTCACTGCAGAGGAATATTTCCCTGGGGGAAAAAAACCTAAAAAATTACGGACCTTTAACCAGAAGAGAAGGACTCTTCAGTGAAGAGGTGGTTACTCATGTATAATCTTCTAGGGCAAATATATATAGGGCTCTCCCCTCCCCCCTCGCCTTAGCACAGGCAGCATGAGGAGGTAGGGATAAGATTGGTCAAGTTCCTCTGGAAGGCAGAGTCAGACAGACAAACTTATCCATAATCAAATTAGGCAGAATCAGAAGCAGAGGAGCATGCTGTATTCTAGCAGCAAAAGAATACACCTGACTTTTGGTCACAGAACTATTGGGCAGAACGCTTCTGTTTTATTTTGAAAAATAGAACAGCCCAGGTTAACTTGGTTAGTATTACATGAAGTAGAGCAGGATATGAGTTCTCCTCCTTCATCCCTAACAAAACTATTTTCCTGCCTTAAAAGGGAATAGTGATTAAAATTAATCTAGGAATGGTATTTGTTATACCACTTCAAATCACTAACCACAAAGGACATTTATGTTTCTGCCTGGAATCCCTCTTTCCAATTATTTTGACTATATAGAAATTTAGCCCCATCATTTAGGTAACAAACTTTATTCACCTTCTTACAGTTTACCTATTGTTAATCAAATCTATTGATGTCTTACTTTCAAAATTAAATGAAAACCAATTTTAATTACAGCCTATTTAAAAGCCTACAAATATGAAAGATGATTTTTTTTAACAGGTAAGCAGGTGTTGGATGAGTTTTTATAACTAAGCAATCTTTGTAAATGAGTTCCTATTTTTGCATCTTTCCAAAAGTAGACCTCCTACTGTGGAAGTGTGTTTTGTTTATTTTTACAGTAAGCATATGACAAAAGCCAAAAAGTGTTGTTTTACTCTACATTACATCCTGATCAACCCAGTAACTGCCCACTTTAAGACCCATATGCTGTTAATAATGCCTGCACTAACAGAAGAATGTCTGCATTTAGAAAATTCTCCACTCAGACAAATTTGTTCAGAGGCCTGAGGAAAAGCTCTTCTAAAAATATCACCTACCAACAGAATGTGTGTTACCTATAACCATGCATAAAAACTGATAAATAAAATAAAGCAGAAATCCATGTAAAATGGCTTGTCCTTTTACAAAAGTATAATGTTGTGATTTTAGAGCTTTCAATAACAACCTGGAGGAAGCAAAAGACTTGAAGCTGGAACTCCTCAGTTCTAATCCTACCTATGTCAACTGGGAAACTTCACTTCTTCTGTGCCTCATTTTTCACCCAAAAGCAAAAGAAAGCATAGGGTTCTTTTAAAGATCCAACAGTTAATATCTGTAAAACAACTGACAAAGACAAAGCACTTTAATCAGAGCTAAATACAGTCAACTCCACTTCCACACCTGCTTAACTGAACAACAAAGAAAAGGTACTTTGCCTAACTGCTTACATTATAACAAATATCAATTATTTGTATGTCAGTTGAGTACATAAAATGTTTGCGTGCAAAGCTTTTTTCAGTCCCACTCTCTACTTTATAATTGCACTCCAGTTGACTGAATAATAATTTGTGTATAATAACAATAAATGATGGAAGAGAAGCAAATGTCAAAGGGCTGCTATTAGAGGCCTCAAAATGATGGGAAGTAATCAGTTTAAGGGATGCCAGCAGTACTGCACTCACAATTAAAATGTTATTTTCTCAAAGTAAGAAACATTCATTTAGTTCAGATACATGCATATTTCAGTCTTAAGGCTACACACTTACTACACTATAGTCTGTTTATACCTAAGTCCAGCAGGTACAAAATAGAGATCTAGGCGAAAGGAGGACTCATACTGGTAATCTTTTCAGCACCATTCTGCTCTTCCTCCAGACCACAAGGGAGCCCCTAATAAGGGCTGAGACAAGGAACACATAGATGGGAAGAGACTGTAGGATCGATACATGTCAACTATTATGGACTCTTCGGAATTTATTTTTGGACTAATCAGTCCCAGACAGTATAACCTTTCCCAGACACTGTTAATGCTGCCAAGGTCTTAAGAGTGTGTACCTGCTGAGGGTAGAAGGAGGTGGTGTTGTTGGTGGTGGTAGAAAGACCCAGGAGTAAGAGAAAAAGACAATTTTAGCAAGTAAATTTTCACTGTAATTTCTCTACCCAAGTTTCCAGTAAGAGGTTCTGAAAGGATCGTTGTAGCAAACTAGTAATGTTACGCTCAACACTTGCTAAAAGAGGGAGTCAGAACAGTGTTTGGGAGAGTCCAGGGACCAGTCGTGTTACTGAGTTGTTCTCTGAATATTATTACACCATGCCACAAAAAAAATAGCAGTGATGTGTACACTGGGTAGATGTAAATCTGTAATAAGTATAGGTTCTGAACATTCAAATGCTTAACTGTGTGACTATTCAATAGGACAATTAATGTACAGATATTTACAGGTCGAGACTCTAAAGAATTTTTCATTTATGAAAATTATTCCATTTTTAATTGAAGTATGTGTACATTTCATGATAAGAAACAGTTGCAACAGAATGCTGAGGCCTTGTTACATGAGCTTAATCTAATTTAGAGGCAGAAAGTTAAAGTTTGAGCATAAATCAGAAGCAGACACTGTTCTTCTGTATTTTATTATTCGAATTATTTATAAGATGTATGGACTTTAAAAATCAAAGTACTCTTTAAAATACTATTTCTATTTATTAAACTATCAAACTCACATGGACTGCAGTACTCAGCATCTCACAAAATAGATTGAAAAATGTAAGTACCTTGCAATTAGGAAGTTGTTCATAACTATTCAAAACCCTAATCCTTAGGAACAATGAATGCATTACAAATACAACACTTGCACATTATTCATAATTGTATATAGCTTTACACTGATAATGTATTTTAAAGATGTGGTGCTTTAAAGCCACAGCATGCAAGTAACTGTTCATGTAATTTTTTCTCATTAAGCTCACTAGGACTGTAAGTCACGAGTAAAAATTACTTATATTTTAAGACATTGAAAGACAGAGCTCTGGCTTATCTGTGAAGCTTATCATCAAAACCCTCTTTGGGGCAGGAAAGGTCTTTTCATTGCCCATTTGTACAATCCCTCATCAGGAATCTGCAGTGCTGAATTCCAGTAATATTTGAATGCCCAACACACTAAACAAAAAATTCCCAAACATACCAGAGATGAGCTCCATGGTTGGATGCATCAGAAAGAAAAAGCTTCAGTGCTTAATTCCAAAACCATGGTTGAGTTCAATCTATATTATTTTACATGAAAAACAGTTTGGGTTGTAGGAGGCGTGTCCAGATGAGTGCACATGTGTAGCATGAGGTACTGCAGACCTGCCTGTGGTGCTGCACACCACATATGCCACACATGCAGGTGTTCCCCATGCTGCCACTTTGGAGCAAGGGTTTTTTTTATGACCCTGGGAGATCCCAGGGTAAAAAAAACATGCATTAAGGATGGGGGTGCACGTGGTGGAAGGGTATGCTGCCGGAAACTGGAGCCTGCCTGGCTAGAGCCATACTCCGGCCACCGCATCACTGCCACTGAAGCCCCAGAAAGCCCCCAGACCTCTAGGTAAGATTGCTGGCGTCAGCCCAGGTGCTGGCCCCAGCCTCCGCTACTCCACCTGGGCAACATGCCACACACCAGAGTACATGGAAATTCCCCAGGGACAAGAGGCAGTGGCACAACTATATGCTGCTGCTGTTTGTCACCAGGGACATGGACATGCACGCTTGTATGGATGCACCCTAGAAGTCTGAGTAAGAAATTCTGGTTTAGTCTTAAAGTCTAATCCAACTATGACAGAGTCAGTGGAAAAATCTCCACTGATTTCTAGTTCCTACTGACTGAGAACTTTTCTAACAATTAAGGGAATTTAATCAGTCCTACATAAAAGCGGTGACCAACTGTACTGCAAAGACAAATGGTGTTAGCCTGAAGTCAGACCAAAGGCAGGGCAGGGTTATATTTTAGAGACCAACTTGTTCAGGGATAAGCTTTCATAAGTGACAGTCTAACTCTGTCAGGTACTACAAAATGTTTCATACAGGAACAGGTTTTTTCATGTTTCATAGCATCTGAAGAAATGAGCTGTTATTTATGAAAGCTTATGCCTCTCTGAACAAGATGGGTACCACCCTGCACAGCTGTATAACAGCTGAAGGCTGAACAGTGATTTCTGTTTGAAGAATGATTCAAAGTACTTTAAAATCCACATGCTCAGATTGTCTTCCCATTTCCTTCATCCTACAGATGTGCACAGTACTGTTAAGGGTCCAGTTTGGGTCAATATTTGAACAAGATATTCCCAAAATAGACCCTCCCCCCCAAATAAAGCATTTCATAGAAGTCAATGGGCTAACATTTTGCAAGCAGCTCAAACTCCAATTTTCGTTCTGTCATCTTCTATCTGATACAAGTTGTAACATTTTTAGTTAGGGCTTGATCCACTATTTCTCAGAGAAAGCAATATTTAAAAAAATTAGAGGAGGAGTTTGGCAAGTGCTCTTCTGGACAGTCAAAGGAACTGAAGACAGATGGAGAAGCCTCAGCAAGATTTGTAGTTTTCCTAGTATTGTGAGTTAACTTTCACATTAGTCTGCCCAGGACTAATTTAATTTGAACAACATAGGGTGCATTTGTAGATGCAATTACCACGCTTGAATTTTCTGTGCAGAAAACTTAGGTGCTGCCATGTTCTGCACTGCTGCAGCAGCCAGGGGGAGCTCCAGGCTCCTCTGCGTGCCAGCCCTGGGCTGGCAGGGGACTCTGGGGAAAGTTCTGGGCTGGTAGGGAGCACAGGGATCAGGTCTGGGCTCCAGGGGGTGGGGGAAGGAAAGGAGCTGTCCCTGCTCTCTGGGCAGCTCCCTCCCAGCTGTGCAGAGATTGGAGCAGAGACAGGAGATGCCCCTGGAACCAGGATGACTGGCCCGCCCCCCTGAGGCTTGAGGCTTAGCCAGGCAGAAGCTGTGGCCCCCCTCTCTGGGTTCTCCCAGTCAGCATCTATACATGTGCTTTGGTGCATTAGTTTAAAACGCCATTTTCTACCATCTGTTTCTGTATCTGTGGGTACTAGCAAATAACACTTTCAGTTAATCTACTGCGCAGTAATTGCTATGCATGTGTAGCTGGCAATGCTTTACTGTACATTAGATTAGCCTAATGCACAGTAAAACATCTCCCACAGTATATGGAGTGTAACATTTCAAACTCTGAGCAAGATAATTTAATGTTTGGGGGTCAATTCATAGTGCAAGCTTATATTTGAAAACACCATGACTAATTTTTGTTGTAATCCTTTTTAAAGAAAAAAAGAAGCACATGTTCTAACCATGCAGATTGTATTACCTGGTGTATTGGCATGCTCTGATGATGACTGGATACTCTTAGAATCCCTCTGTCCTGTGTCGGAGGCTGGATTCCTTAGAGCTGTCTTTTGTTCCTCACTTGGAACATGGCTATGGGAAGAAGTGGAGGGAACAGCAGGAAAGAGCTTCTTCAGTACTTTCGCTATGAAGACTGTGGAATAATAGAGACAATTTAAATAGGTAAACTACTTAAGTCTCTATTTTTATACTTCCTTTTCACCCTCTGATTAATAAAGGGCACTTCTCTTTCATCCCACTAACACTGCAAGTCACCATTTTTCAGGGACAGCTAACATGGGCAATCAAGTTGAAATAGATGTACTGGGAAACAACTTGACTCAAGAGAGTAGGTATAACACTTGCCATAGATCAGCAACAGGGTTTGAACCCAGAACAGAGAGAATGAAAAACCACATGCACACACACTCTGCTTGAGTGAAAGTTATTTGGCAGTAGAGGAAGCAGCTGTCATGTCCGGCTTATATTATGACACAGGGCATTTTTACAAGCATCCTACACCAGGTTTTTATGACTGCTTAAAATTCAGGTTTCTTATCTGGCACAGAGACATTTCCATTGAGCCACTGATTAAAATCAATAAACTACAAACATTTAATCATTTTAAAGTAACATGGACAGTGCCAACAGCATATGCCAACGTAATACTATAAAAGAGACAGTATTCTCACGACTCTTCATTTCCTACCATCCCATACCTGCAAGCTGATATCATCATGGTTACTTTTGTACCACACATACCTTTTCCCAAAAAATTATCCATCCAAAATTGGGATGCATGGGTTGGATGTGGAAGCTGATTTATACTCTAGAACACATACATGGGGACACTAAAGGCTGCAGGGGGCTGTGCTGCCCTGCCTTGCCTTCCCAGGCACATGGAGAAGGAGTAGAGTCTGCTGCTCAGGTCACTCGCTCTCTCCTTGCAAACTTCCAGTTAATATCTCCTGCCAATTCAGGAGTGGCTGTGACAAGGGTAAAGCTGCAGAGTTTGCAAGGAGAGTGAGCGATGCATGCACCCAGAAGCATTCAACTATAGTTGGCCCATGTTGTGGCAAGGAAGACTGAAAAATATTTTCTCCATTCTGCCTTTCCAAAACAAGGTGTGCGACTTATTTGGTAAGATTTGTTGTATGTGGGAATATGGTGGTTACTGACATGGTAGGATTACCAATTTTAAAATGTTACATACAAATATATGAACTAGATCCAAGATTGTCATCTTCCTCATGTGATGCCTGGGTATTCTGTCCACTTCAAAATAAATTTTGTTTTTATCATAGGATGTTGTTATCTGTTTAAGAACCTCTCAGATTCTGCTGTTCTACATAGTCAAACATAGACATTACAAAGCAAAAGGGGAAGAGATTTGGGGAAAAAGATCTAATCTTTAGATTTGACAAGAAAGGACATGTATACTGTGTATGGTAGCCTGCTGTGGATTCTTACAAAAATAACATTGTTACAGAAGGGTCAGTCAAGTGTAACTAAACATAAGGAAGTTTCCATTATAAAACAGTTTCCTAATACTACAACCTCCAAGCTTGACAGGTATGCCTGGAAATTGCTTTGAAATTTGTGAAAATATTTACTCCTTTAATACCACAGATAAAAGTGCTAAAGAGACCCATTTATAAAACTTTTTAAAAAGCCTTTACACTGAATCACTTGTGACAACTATTTTCTTGAAGAAGCAGGTCTGCATATGGTGAAAGAAGAGGCCCTTAAGTCAATGAGTTACTTTAAAAGCAAAATTCTGAAAATGGTGAACATGGAAACGTTTGGGTATATGTGACAGGTTGGGGTGCCTTGTTCAGGTGTAGGGATTTCCTCCATTCTATGATATATTCATGACTAGAACAAGCCAAGTATTTAAAATTCTTTAACCTTCAATATTAAGGCTTTTCAGCAGGGGTTTTCATAAAATCATAAAGAAGTAGGGCTGGAAGGGACCTTCAGAGGTTATCTAGTCCAACTCCATGCCTGCACTGAGGCAAGATCATCCCTATCCAAACAAATCCTATGCAATCCATAATCTGATCTCCACATAACACCGTCATCAAACTTGACATAACAAAAGTTAAACATGCACACATCAAGAGATGGAATTAAGCCTTAGAATTGCTACTTCATGTACTTTTAAAGAGAAATTTAGAAACACATAAACCTCAAAATGGACCCAAGCCAAATACAATAAAAAGATGCTGATGGATAATTCATCTAGGTAGAAGGAAGTACAGATCACTGTATACTACATAAATATAGCCAGAATTTCTTCATGGCAGGAAAGCAAAAGACAAGGTTCTACCAACAAATACTGTATTTCTCACCACTCTCAATTTCACCAACTTCTTGTGTTTACAAGTACTAATGATATTAGCTGTAAGCAGAGTGCTGACAAAGAATGGGAAAGGAACTGATCAGCAAGAAAAGCCATGTCGTGAAGGTCATAAAATAGAAGAATAAATTAAACATAGCTCAGGCACTAAACAAATCCTTTGCCTCAGTTTGCAGTAAGGATGATGATGATGGACATATAGCACAAGACAATACCAAATAGTACATGGAAATTTAAAACAAAAGAATTAAAAGACAAGGAGGTAAATTAAAAGTGAGATAAAATATGCCCCGGCAAATCACTGCAAACTGGCCTGATACCTTTGATGGCATAAAGCTGTTCAGACAAGAGAAGTGGGGGAGGAGGAGAGACAGGGGGAGGGCATATATCTGACTCTGGGCATTTGTTAAGCATTTGTTAAGGTGGCACAGGGGAAATTGGCTAAGATAGACTCAATGGAGACAACAGATCCTCTGTCAGAGTAACCTACTGGGATAGAAGGGAACTAACTGTAGAGTCACTTTTGCCCAAATCTGCAGGAGAAAAACAACTCAGCATGTCTTTGAACAACCTGATTTCTCCGGGTCTGTTTATACAGGACATAGATGAAGGGCTATCTCCTAGAGTGAATAATTGCAAAGATCTAGGCATAGAAATAGAAAAATAAACACGATATTTGTCTCCTTGAGTACCTTCCACTTTATAATGTGTTTGCTTTCTTGTTTGGACCAGAACCTGAGAAAATCCCTTGACCTCTTGTGAGTACTCCAGCCTTCCAGGCTTGTGTCTGTAATACTACCTGTCTTGATAGCCTCACCTATTGGGAAGATTGCCTTGAACCTGTTTAGACACTTCCATCATCTAGATGACCCCAAACCCTCCAAAGAAGTAGGATCCCTTTCCTGTGGGAGATGAAAGAGTTCTGTTACTCCAATAAGAACCTGCATCTTGTCTTTTTTGCAATTAACAATTAGCACTTTGTAAATGATAGTGTTTTCCAATCTTTGGATAGACAGTTCATGGTGATTAAATTAAGTGACTTCTATAAACTTGTAGCTCTACCCACATCCTTATCAAATGGACAAATGGACAAGCCTTGGATAAGGAAGTTCAAGACAACTGTCTTCCTGTCCAAGACCTACCATTGACTCTATAAGCATATAGTGTGTTCAGATGGTGCTATTGCTCAACTAATTACCTTTATGGATTGGTTGTCCTTCCCAGTCAGAGCCTACAGAAAATGTCGGAAAAATGCTTTGATATATTGATACAGAAATACAGAACAAGTACAAAGTAGTACACTCTAAAAGAAACATCAAGTACACAAAAAATAGCTAACTGGTTAGGCTGCAGTATCATACAAAAGGACCTAGAAATTACACTGGATTGCAATTTGAATGAGTCAGCAAGAGTACAATATGGTCCAAAGAGAGACTGGAATATATTAACAGAAGGCATAAATACAAGTCTGGGGAAGTGATTTTTCAGCTCTATTCAGAATTGGTGAGGTGATACCTGGAGTACTGAGTCCAATTTTGGGTACCATACTTCAAGAAATTAATTAGAATTAAATATCATAAAGAGTCCAGAAGAGAGCAAGAAATTATACATAAACTAGAAAATGCCAGGATTAAAGGCTGTAAGAATTAGGATTATTTAATCTAGAAAAGAGAAGACCGTCTAATAAGTCATCAAATACAAAAATGGTGGGTAAAAAGAGGGATGGCAATCAATTGTTCTGTGTCTACCCAGGACAATAATTAATGGGCTCAAATTGTAACACGGGAGATTTAGTTTGGATATTAGGAAAGCTTTTTATCTATGAGAGTGGTTAAGCATAGGAACACATTACCTAGAAAATGGCCAACCTGTGGCACTGGCACACACCAGACTTGGGAGGAGACAAGCAGCACAGTGGCAGGTAGGGGAGGAAGAAGAAGGCAGAGCAGCAGATGGGACAGGGAGCACAGGGAAGGGAGCAGAAAACAGAACAGCAGGTTAGGCAGGGGAAGGAGAACAGAGTAGCACTCAGGGAGGGTGCAGGGCTAATCTGCAGTACACCTGCCAAGAAGGTGAGGCCCCACTGCCCACAGCAGGGGTGTCAAGTCGCCTGTGGGCTACATCCAGCCCACAAAGCCCTATCATCTGACCTGAGAAGCCCTATCATCCAAACTCCAGTGCTGCCTGCAGGTCTCAGACTGGACCCACACGCCACATGTAGAACACACCAGAATGGGCCATATCCAGCATCTGCATGCACTGTGAGGGGTTGTATCTGACACGTGGCATATGGTGCTCATGCTGGATTGGTCCCATATGCCTGTTTTAGTGGATAGGGCTGGTCTGTGGCCCCAGTCTAGCTCCACACTATTCATCCAGCCTATAAGGATGGATGAATATGACCCCTGACCTACAGGAGTTGTGGAATCCACTTTATTGGATGTTTAAGTGCAGGTTTGACAAATATTTGCCTGGGATGACCTTGTCACAAAGAAGGATGTGAATTAAATGCCCATGTGACATCTCTTCTTTAATACAGTTTTGACACAGGATAAGAGTCTACATAAGGACAACTACCACAGAGCAGCTAAATGTACTACAATGTAAAAATGTAGTTTATGTTTTTACTCCAGTCCCTCAACTGGAGACAACGAAGGAGAAGAAAGATCCATCTGAGGCAGACTGAACCCATGCGATGCAGCCACATAAAAGACTAATGTGATTCAAGGTTATACGCATTTATTTTTGGTAAGAAGACAAGAAGACAGTACCATAAGACCTTATCTAAATATTCTGCACATTCACCTATGTGCAAGAAAGATGAGTTCATACAAGAACAGGTGCAAAGAAGGGCTACTAGGATCATCAGGGAAATGGAGAGCCTATCATGAAAGAAAGAGGTTTAAAGAACTTGGCTTGCTTAGTCTAAGAGAATGAATGCTGAGAGAAGAGTATACACCAGGGAGAAGAGATGCTATTTAAACTCAAGGACAAAGCTGGCACATGGACAAATGAGTATGAACTGGTCTTGAATACATTCAGGTTGGAAATTAGACAGTTTCTAACTAATCAGAAGAGTGGAGAGCAGTTCTGAAACAGTACAGAATTTCAACAGGATTAGCGGGGCAGAAATCCTAACTCAGTAATGATGGAGGTTGATACATAATTCTTTTCATAAACATGTCCTGGTTGCCCATAGCAAGTAACAGGTATTGACCCAAAGTTCACTTCCAAACCCACATACCTTCCAGGGGGGGTTGTTTCTTGCTTCACACACAAAACAAATGAGAGACCAGGAGAAGACTACTCTATTAACAACAGAGAATTACTACAGTAAATAAGGCTTAACCAGGTCACTTTGTAGTTTTACAGCAAATCCTTGCTATCTGTTTTATATAATGATAATACCACTCAATGTTATTTGAATTTATAAGGTTCTGAAGTACTTTAGTCTGCAGACAGAAGCAAGTCAAAACAAACAAATCATGAACGTAATTCAGACATCTGATGAGTCTATTAATTCCATTTTGTGAAATGGATTCAATAAATAAAATTAGAGTGCAGTTCACAAGTGAAAACAGAGGCAACATCTCTTTTTTCCCCCTAAACACTTTAATAAACTTGGCTTAGCTCCAAAATGAGGAAAATTGAAAATTCCTAATGTAGTGCCATATATTTCTACCATTGCTTATCTATGATCCCATTGCTTTCAGTGAGACACCTCTCTTATTTTGCATAAGAATGAAACCAGATATCATTAGAATCAAATTCTACTAACTTCACTCACAGGATTAGCTCTTTTGATACAAGCTGTGCTTCTTAAATAAAATGCATAGTTTGGCCTTTATTGGTGAATGGCAGTACACAGTTGAAAAAGGCATCACTGAATAGTATGTACACACACAATTTTCATTTAGGAGAGGACCCCTAAGTATTCAAATTTAAATATTGTTTGCTGAGTCTTTTAAAAGCCTTAATTATTTTACTGTGAAGCATAACGACTGTTCCTAGAGGCATAAGAATGATGATAAATGTGGCGTGTCTAGTAAGAAACAGAAGGAAATATACTTTTGTTAAAAGTTGAGATACTTTATAATATATTCCTAATTTATATACATTAGCTAAAAGAAAAACTGTACTGGAACCAAAACTCATGGGTCATTTCAGTCATAATGACTATGCTGGGTATACATCTTCCACTCTCTTCCCTTCTAGTCAAAACAGTTCTAAAGTAGTTGCACATGAATATAGACTAGACATTACTACCCCCCTCACTCCCCAGCACGACTACATTACGGAGGGCTGGAAGGGTGCTCAGGATGTCTAGTCCAACGCCCTGCTCAAGGCAGGATCATTCCCATCTAAATCATCCTAGAAAGCAGGGTAGATTTATACCTTAGACCAGTGCTTCCCAAACTTTTCCTCTGCATAGCCCCATTTATGGCCCCATTTCCTCAGCATGGCCCCTCACTCCCAACCCACAGCCCCCCACCCCCACAACCCTATCCTCTAATGTTGCAACCCCATTTGGGATCACAACCCACAGTTTGGGAACCACTGCCTTAAACTAATCAAAGTGACTAGGGACAGATATTATAAAAGCCAGCACCTGAATTGATTCAATCTTTGCTAACCTGCAAAGCTTGAACTAATTTGGAGGTGGATAGACATTCCCTTTTCATTCCAGAAATGCAGGCACATGCCTGCAAGGGCTCAGGCTAGAAGGCGGGGGATTCTAGAACAGCCCTCTCTACTCTTCCACAGTACTAAGCTGACCGGGGGGGACGGGGCGGGGTGCTGTGGCCAAGGCCTGGCAGGATGCTCCAAATTAGGGAGGGGTGTAAACCCCAATGCTGCCTGCAGTCCCAGGCTTTTTCCCCTGGCTGCTCCAAGGGCAGGGGTGTTGCTACACCCTGCATCTGTTGATACTGAGCTTTTTACTCTCCATCTCCCTGCTTCTAAAGACTGTCTGCAAACCAGGTCATTTCTAACACCTTTCTCTGTCCCCTCTTGAAGACTGACAGATTGCAGCCCAGCAGGGTTCTTCTCAGAACAAGGTTTATTGGCCCACCAAGCCCTACAAAAGAAAACATCTCTCTCATTGTTTCAATCCCTTTTATCTGTAAGGTGCATTTGCATTTGCAAGCCACTAGCTGTCTGCCCTTTGTTCCAGTGAAATTGGAAACCCATACAGACATCTCTCAACATTAGCTAGCATGGAGGAAGCGTGGCCAGATGCCAGGTCCCTGTATTGGGGTCTCTTCCATGGGAGAGGTGTGCGAGGGAGGATCCCTGCTTGAGCAGCCAGCGGGGGGTGGGGATGGAACAGGAGGAAGCCTGTGGCAGCTGCTGTAGTCCCTCAGCCAGCCCGAGCAGTGATCATGCTCTGGCTCAGAAGGAGAGGAGTGGGGCCAACCCTGCTGTGCTTCAGCAGACAGCCCCTCAAACATCTGGGATGCTGGGGGACTCTGGTTTAAGATAAACCAGGAAGGGGTCTGGGACAGACATTATGTAAACTGGGTTGGCCCAAATCGGTTTCAGCCATTTTCAAGCTGATTAATTTTTAATAAATAATTTTTAAATGTATTCAACTCTAGAATTAGGAAACGCATTGGATAAAGAATGGAATTTTACTGGGACAATAAATTCAGAACAAGCATACACTATGTCAATTATTCACACTATACATGTGAAACAGTGATAAATAGAAAATGCATCAATTGATGTAGGGAATATTACTTGTATAAGGCTATGGCAGAGTGCCAAGATATTTATTGTCTTCATTAAAAATCTAGATGTAAAAGCAACACATTAAACTTCCAGAGGATACGAAATTAGAGTGGGTTTCAAATATCAGCAAATAGAAAAATACAGTAGACTGAAAAAAGTAGCCCCTCCAACCCCAACAAAATCCAAATGTTGAAAAATCAGATTTATCTGCAGATTTACATAAACAGTGAAAGGTCTAAAAGTTTAAGTCAGGAAGCCTGGCTTCTATTCCCCGTTTTGCTGCTGAAGTGTCACCACACTCTGGTTCTCCCCCTTCCCTCTGTCCAGAATCTGTTTTTCAAAATTAATGAATACCCACAGCAGCTATTCATATCAAGGGAAGTTACATGGGGCATCTATATTTTCAAATCCCCACCTAATCCTAGACGTACCAAAATTGCTACACAGCAACTGATGAAGTGAGCCCATGAAAGCTTGTGTGCCCTCTCTTTCCTCCTCTGTCTCTCTCAACTAACCAAAGTAAATATTGTTGGGTCTCTCTTTATGCGAATTCATTTTGTGCAAATTTGCTTATATGCGATGACCTTATTTATACCAGAAATTCACTTTGTGCGAGAAAATTCTGATCTTATGCGAAGTCGGCTGGCAACTAACTCCTTGCAGGCTGGCAGAGTTCCAGTCTGCAGAGAGCTGGGAGGAAGTGGAAGGAAGGCAGTGAGGCAGGGGGTGCCACACACATGTACAGTACATGCACATGGCCCCAGATAGCCTTGGAAGCAGCTCTTGAAGGTAAGGTGGCGGGGGGAAGAGGGACACTGAGGCCCCTGTGGGGAGGAAGCTGGGCAGGGCTAGGGTTGCTGTCCAGCGAGGGATGCTTGGGACCTGGGGCCATAGTGTGTAGCTGCAGGGCTCCAGCAGGGAGCAGAACAAAGTCTCTGGTGGCTCGTCAGGGGAAGAGGAGTGGGAGGGGGAGGGGAAGGGCTGGCTGCCCACTGCTGCTTACACTTCCAAGGGGAAGGGGCAGACACATGGGCAGAGTGGGCTCTGGCCCTGATTCTGGGCCTGTCTCGACTCTGTTCCGGTGCCCTGCACCCCGCTGCCTTGGCCATATGGTGCGGGGCTGCACCCCTCAAAGAACATCAGGCACATGAGGTGCATCCCCAGGGCAGCGCAGCACAAGCAGCTGCCATTTCCTGCCTCCCTGCTTCCCTTCTCTGGGTGCCTCTGGCTCAGTGGGGGGAGAAGGTGCTGCATGGTTGCTGCTAGCAGCGCAAGGTGAGCACTCTCTCTGCGTGGCCCCAGTGTTCCCCGCTTCCCTGCCCCAGGTACCTCCACAGTCTAGAGGGCATGACCCAATGCATCAGGGAGCTTGTAGTCTTTCCGCGCAGACCCACTGTTCCCAGCCACGCTGGGATGCACCCGCCAGACTGGAGAGGCACCTGGGGAAGGGAAGCAGGGCAGAACCAGGAGCAGCAAGCAGCCAGTGTTCCCTGCCACCCTTTCTCCCAGGTGCCTCTTCAGCCCACCTTGCACTGCCCTGGCGATGCACCCCCTGCGTGTACCACTGCTTGCAGCGTGGAGCTTGCAGCCTCTCCACGCAGCAGTTATTGTATTGTGTGATTACTGTTTGAATTTGTCATGATTTGGGGGGCAGGAGAATGAGGCTGGTACATATCCCTATTAATTACCTGTAATAATGAATTCGCTTTATGCAAATTCGTTTTATGTGAGATTTTTTTGGAATGCAACCCTTGCATAAAGAGAGACCCGAGTATAAGGTGTGGCAGGAAGCCACTTTTGTTTCTCCCCAAAATCTCTGCTCTGTGACAATTTAATTAGGATGGGCCCAGCAGAGCAGACACACCTTTACCCTATCTCTTTAGGTAACCTGAGACAGATACATTCCTGAGGGAGGAGGATGTCAAAGATCAAAGTCTTTGATTTCAGATGCCGATGGCAAAAGGTCAGAAGCTAACACAATAAACTTTGCAATTGCAATTTATCCCTCTGTATTAACAGTGCTGCATATACACACCCGTCTGTGCCTCATTTCAAATTACTTGAGTTCTCATACGAAAGAGAGAAACTGACCTTGACAGCCCAGCACAAAAGATAAAGTACCTACAGTAACGAGATTAGCTGACTTTAGTAAAGTTGTAAAATTAAATATACTATGTGCGCCATCCTGTGACCAAACAGAACCAGTACCACCCAAGTAAAAATAACCACCCTTTTTTATGAAACCTGAGCAAACAAAGAAAGCACAAGTGCAAACTCATTACTTATGATTGGTATATAGTAATTGGTCACCTGTGTCAAATAAAACTTTGAAAGAACTTCCGCCCAGAGAACAGAGAACTGTGTATGCACTCAAGAAGAACAGATCGTGCATCTCTCCGCCTACGTTATCTTTCTGGTGTATCTCGTCTTATCGGTCTGTTTATCTCTCTATCTTTGGCGTTATCTTTCTTATCAAGAGCTCTTAGTAATCTGCAGACTGCAACGACTTATATGAATATCTCGGAAGCAACTGTCTTACCCACCCTGTAAATGCTGGGTAACATGATATCTGCATGCTGTAACTAAATCAATCAACTCCTCTGCCTACGCTGCAAGCCATCAGTAGCGTAAGTAAAATAAACTTTTCTGTGTAACCATCACGCTGTGTTTAAATCATACTGACTCCTGCTCACCGTTATCACCCACCTGCCCGGTCATAAACCCCCCTCCTCGCGCCAAGCCGGTCGTGCCGACCCAGGCTCGGGTCAAGGGTGCACCGGCGTTATGGGGCGCGACAGAAGAAAATCTGTTCCCTCTGCCTAGGTGACTGGTATCACCTACCTGGGTGAGGGGCTTCTACCTGGTGGGCTAGAGTCTGCCCGGTAACTAGTGATGTATTTCAAATTGGTTGGCCAACAGCCAACAGGTGCTAGCCTCCACTGGACCAGGTGAATGAGGTCACAAGGGCTTTATAAGCTGAGACTGCCCAGGAGGAGGGGGCAGCAGCCATGTGGGGGACTCATATTTAGAGAAGACCTTTACCATCTGAAACTGGCTCTCTCCCCCATAACTCATGAGCTAGGAATGGCCTGCCTCCAGAGGGAATCTCCAACAGCCTTTGGATGATGCTTATTAGTAAGCTACTCGAGATCTGATTAGATATATAGCTGGCAGTAACTCAGATGAGTGATCAAAAGGCTACCTCAGCCAGACTGTTTTGCTCCATGGGATTTCTATGATATTGCTCTGTCTTGTATCCTATTTTCACCCTACCCCCTGTAATCAATAAAGTTCTCCTTTGTGACCAGTGTAGGAGACTTATTGAGGGGTGGGTCTAAATTATGCCTAAGAGGTCCCTTAGGTCTGCAGACTAGGAGAAACTTTCCTTTTTGGCCCCCAACTTGGGGAAGTGCCCCAAGTGCTTGTACTGGGTCGAATAACCGTTGGAGTATTAGGCCTGTGTTTCCCTGAGGACGCAGGGCTTAAGAGGGTCCCCCCTCGGGGTGGTGGCAGCTTACATTACCCCTGAACTCTTTGGTGGGGCTTGAAAGGGGGTCTGGCAGGGCTTAGGCACCCCTGGAGAGACACGTGGAGTCCAGAAGGTAGACGGGCGTGGTGAGGTGGGAGGCTCAATGCAGGAGCTCCCCCTACTGGCTCGCCACATAAGGTACAAATCTATCCTGCCTTCTCTAGGTTTACTTTTCTGCCACCTTAAGTTCTGATAAGAATTACAAAGTAAGCTCTTCACCTCACTTGCCTGCAAGGTATGATCTTTTAGGCTAGGGACAGAAATTACATATAAACTGGTATAAGTGATTGGAAATCAGTTCAAATCTGTAACACAACTGAAGTTTAGTGCACATAAACAACTTTCAAAATGGCCAAAACTGATTTAAGGTAGACCTGGATGGACATACTATCAGACTTAACTGATTTAGGTTAAATTAGTTTATTGAACTTCTGTCCCAGATTCTCTCCAGATTCAAGTTAACTTACAGTCCCCCAGCATACCAGAATACTTTGCTCCTCTTCCACAACCCATCCACCCCTTGTAGGGTAGGCAGGATACCCTTGGCCCAAGCTGTCTGCTCCTGCCAAGCAGGAAGGTGCACTTTAGTACCTCCCGGTTTCTGACCTGGGCCACTGCAGGCACGTGGCTGTATTTCCCAAATCAAAAATGCATGTCTCTTCAGTTCAATCTATGCAGTTTAGACTAACCTGTGAAGATTGAATCAATTCAGCCTTGGGCTTTTTTGACCGCCTATACTTAACCTTAAATGCACTCAGAGTATATCCAGCCACATACAAAAGAAAGCCAGAAAAAGTGAAGTGTTTGGACCATGTGGGACGTGAAACACCAGGTTCATTTTCCACCTGTGCTTCAGGGTATCTGAGCTCATGTCTCCATGTTACTGTCCCAGCCACCAGGCTATAGGGCATAGTATAGGACATTAAGGGCTAAATCCTTTTCCCTTATATGTCTAAATGTGACATATGCAGCTTTATTCCTGAAGTTTTTGATGCTGTGGCATAGTTTGCAATTCTATTTCACCCCAAGGCAAAATATATATCATGCTGAAAGTAAACTGTATGGAGAAAAGGCAGCCTTCCACAACTTACTGGTTAGTGTACTTGCCCAGAGAATATGAGGTCCATATTCTAGGCCTCCCTCACACAGAGGGGGATTACACCTACATCTCCTGTTTCCCCACAGTGTTCTAACTAGTAGGCCTTCAGGCTAGGCATTATCCTGATCACACTTCCCTACCCTTTTCTTGACACTGACCACTGAACCATGTGTTTAATATTTATTGAATAGAGTAGATGAACAGTTCTGGGGAAGTTTCTCTTGTACTGGGAACAGGAATCCAGCTAGAACATAGGGCCCTTTGCCATGCAGAATAGCATTCAACTTGCTAAATGATACACCCTCCACTTTCTGCCTCCTAGGCTCATATATTTCACTCTCTTGGCTATTCATAGGATCAGTTTTAAGGGGAAGGCTGAGTGGGTGTCTAGATCAGTGGTTGGCAAATTTCAGAAATGGAGGGACTGTCCAAAGTGGGCCGGTGTTAGGAGCTGGTCACTCCTGCTACAGCTATTTCTCCTTGCTGGCTCAGCTGCAGCACAGGCAGAACTGCTAGCCACCAAAATGCTGCTGTAATACTATCAAAGGCCCATCCCCAGAGCTCCATAGGCAGGAACCGGTAGCTCTGTGGGCTGTAGATTGTTGACCCTTGGTCTGTATAATGCCTGCCTGTGCCTGGAAGCAGAATACGAAGGTTGAAACTCTCTTCAAATGGAGGGGGAGCTAGGACATAGGCCTCTTGCTCCCTCAGTCAATGACCTAATCACTAGGCTTCAGGGTTAAAACACGAAGGTCCCCCTCCTCACACCCAGTATTTGGGTTTTCCCTGGTTATTTAGGATTTACCTTCCCTATACATGTTCCTAAATGATCATGCTTTGCTGAATTTATGTCTGGACAGAACACGGCCCTATTCTAGTTTCATAGTTGGTAGGGTCAGAAGGGACCTAAGCAGATCATCAAGCTTGACCCCCTGCCATGGGCAGGAAAGAATGCTGGAGTCAAACGACCCTGGCAAGGTGTCTATCTAGCCTCCTTTTGAAGACCCCCAGGCGAGAAATGAGCACCACTTCCCCTGGAAGCTGGTTTCAGCTCCTAGTTTCCCTGACTGTGAAGTAGCACCTCCTGATGTCTAGCCCGAATCTGCTCTCAGTCAACTTCTGGCCGTTATTCCTTGTTACCGTCGGTAGTGCTCAGGGGAACAGGGACTCTCCCATTGCCTGCTGGTCACCTTTGGCAAGTTTATAGATGGCCACTAGATCCCCTCTTAGCCTTCTCTTGTGGAGGCTGAACAGGTTCAGGTCCCGTAGCCTCTCCTCATAGGGCCTGCCCTGCTGCCCCCTGATCATGTGAGTGGCCCTCCTCTGGACCCTCCTGATGCACTCCAACTGTGGCCTGACCAATATCGCATAGAGGGGGAGGATCACCTCCTTAGACCTGCTCATGATGCATCTGTGGATGCATGACAAGTTGTGGTTAGCATTCCTGACCTCGTCCCCACATTGTTGGTCCATGTTCATCTTGGAATCAATAGTAACTCCAAGAGCCTTTTCTGCCTCTGAACTGACAAGAAGGGAGCTCCCCAGGCTGTAGGAATGGTGCTGGTTCTTCTTCCCCAGGTGCATCACCTTGTACTTGTCAGTATTGAATCCCACCCTATTCTCATCCACCCACCCCTGTAACCTGTCCAGATCTCACTGTAGCCTGTCCCTCTTTTCTAGCGTGCTTACTTCTTCCCACATCTTAGTGTCATCCGTGAATTTGAACAAGGTACTTTTCACCCCCTCGTCCAAGTCACTGATGAAGATGTTGAACAGTGTGGGCATGAGGACTGAGCTCTGGGGGACCCCACTGCCCACAATGAGCATGTCTAGTAGGCAGGTGTACATTTCTGTGCCACAGCTGAATTTCAAACAGTGCCTAAGAGTCAGAAATTGCAGTTATGTGGCTGTAGAACTGTTACATGGCAATTACGTAACTCCAATTTAGTTGTAAAGGTGAAACAGGATTTAGCCCCAAGTCTCTCCCCCTATAAACATTCCATTTTTTATACATTAGATATGTAAGAGGAAGGATTAGAATCCAGGGGAGTGCTCTAACCACTAGGCTATTAAGGGGCACCATCAGAAGAAAAAAGACCCCTAAGACAGGTCAGTCCTAACTTTAAAAGAAGGGTTGACTTCACCCACATCACTCTTTTCAGCATTTCCTATTAGTTATTTTCAGCAATTTGCTGCTCAGTATTTTTTTTTTTAGGTGTGTAGCTCTACACATGCTTTGTGTACTATGGAGTGCATGACTGCTTTGGGACCAAGAAACCTATTTGGCAGTGAGGCACCTGGAAATTAGGGACTTTGGAAATGAGTGATGCAGCATCCATGGGAGAGCTGCAGGATACACATTACGTTTCAGAAGATGGTTTGTGGAGTGATTTAGCTCTTCTAAAAAATAAAGTAACACAACTGAAAGACAAAAGTTTAATTTCACTGTAAAAATTAAGTAGAGAGAGATGCAAATAGCAGGCATAGATTTCAAAAGGAAGAAATCTGTAAACAACAAATTAGTTTATTTTGTACATGGATACTGTAAATGAAGAAAGGAACAAAGGATCTCAGATCAATTTAACAATGTAGATTTTTGCATAATTTATTTTACCATTAAAATTGTTCTGGAAACTCTCTCCCCTTTTTGTGTCCCCCACACACATGTACATAATGCCAACCAGAATGTCTAAATTACTATGATAGAAAGACAAATTCTAGATGTTTGAATATACCAGCACTCTGTCTGCACCACTTGACAACTCATTTATCGAATTTGCTGAATTTATTCAACATTTTTGGTTTAAATGGAAGAGGGCTTGTGTTAAAGGTTTTTGTAAAGCAAGAGGTGTCAACACTTCAGCTTGCTTCCATAGTGGATCTAGATTGTCTTGCTCTCAATACTTATTGCAATGCTGACTTATTTACCTAGGTGTTTCATTGCATAGATTTCTGGAGATGAGGAAAGTTTGAAGGTATTCTGACATCTTGTGTTTAGATACTTTATAATCAGAGCCTTGGATAGATGCTTTTATATTATTTGAATGATCATTCAATGAAAGCTATATCCTGCAAGGAGTTAATGACAAATGCAAGGTACTAAGTATATGCATACTGTTTAGCACTACATGGCAAGCACTCAGCACCTCAGATGCTCCAAATGCTGAGTGCCTGGTAATGCACATGAGTAAACAGTGCCTGTGTCTGGGAGATGGTATCTTAGTCTGATCATGCCAATGAAGCAGCTTGTGCCTTTCAGCTGATAGTTTAAATATAGTAGAACTTCAGGATTCAGAGACAAATTCTAGCTTTAAGTGTTCCTGGATTCTTTGTCTCCTTAGAGACCAAGTGAAAGAAATTGAACTCCTCTTAGGTTTCAAGTTGAAAAGCTGAAACATTATGAAAATGACAAGTGCTAAAAATGTTGGATGCATCCATTGGGTAATGAAGATGACACGTTTTCCCTTTCCTAGAACTCATCGATGTGGGACACTTGCAATTTTTAGAACAGAGAGCAAGTTGTGACAGATACCTAGACAGGTTGTCAAGAATTAGTCATTGCAGAATTAAAAGGTAGAAACAAATTGACAGAAAGGGGTGTACACTACATCATAAAAATGAAACCAACAAATGTTTAGTAAAGGAAAACCAAAATCTAATTCCATTAAAGAGAATGCAAAAACAGTACCTATCAAAGCTACTGAGATTAATGAAGAGACCAAATTAATGGTAAAATTAAAAGAGAAGACATGTACAAGTATAAAGACCTTATCCACACAGACTTCCTATCCTATACCAAAATGCTGCACAAAAGAGGTTTAAAATCTAAGACAACAGTAAAGACTATAAGGCAACACTGGGATAAAAGTCCACTTACAAAAGTTTCTCTCAATGCTAGCAAAATCATCTAAAACTTACTGGAGATTCTGGTTTGCTTATCTCTAGTTGTATTGATTACACACAAAAACCGAGGCTTGATCAACATCAGGATAGCACTTTTCTCACCTAAGTGTAGGAAGAAAGAGCTTGCTCTGAAGTGCTCTGCATGGAGTCCCTGTCACATGCTCTTGGCTATCTGCCACATGTGCTTCTTTAAGGACCCTCACCATGCTTCTCAACTGCTTGCTTGATACCTTACTACATGCAATCTGGACAGCCAGAACAAAGTAACAGTACACAGTAGAGTTGGTTTGAAAAAAGAAAAGATCACTAGAAGCTTGAGATTTGCCCTCCCCCTCCTCTCTCTCCAACACAGAGGAGTTTTTTCAACTAGCAGTGACTAGCGTATCCTCTGTAGCCTTTTTTGTAAAAGATAGTGTAGTACCTGCCCCTGAAGTAAAACAGAAGAGAGAAAACGGGGCAAACAAAACAGAGTTGACACTGATTTACTCATCCACATAGAAACTTGAGGTGGAGAAGGTCCTTCCCATTGCTTTGTCCATCTCCCTGCCAGTGCAGGATTATGCTCCAATTCATTCATTTTTTTTAGCTTTTGCCCTTCATTTTGGATATTTCTAGTCATAGAACCATCAGTCTTCCTTGGAAAAAGCTACTGAGTAGTATACTAAATATAACTGTAAGGGGAAACAGTTTTTTTCACATACCTAAGAATCTCAATTTTTAGAAATTAATACCATTATTCCTAATTATCACCTTTATGCTAAATGCAGATTTCTACATATTTAACTTTTAATTTTTCGTTCTAAAAATCTCTCCACCCTACTAAAAATGTTATTCTCTTTCTTGAAGTTATATAGAATCTGATGAATTGGAAAACTGTTTGCTATTCTGGATCCTTCATCATTCACAAAGCTTGGAATAGTGCATAATTATTGACCCCTTCTGAAACTATGGTTAAATCATTCCTATTCCGGAGTATTCTCTGCAGGCTCCCATGGCAACTAGGTTGAAACAAGTTAGTGCTACACAGATAGGTGTGCTTGGGCTGCTCCTAGATACAAGAGAGATTGCCATTTTCCCTATGTACCTGAAGTAGAAGTCTGGATGCGGCAAGAAACGTGTTGCTTCTTTTTTCCCTCTGATGGGGAAGGTATTTTTCTCTCAGGTACTTAAGGCCAATCTTATATGCACCTAAACAGGTCTTGGGTGGACTGTAGGCACCTAAGCCACAAAAAGCAATCCAGATCTGTATTGTTCCAGAACCTACACAATTTTCTGGGCACCTAGGTTCATTAGGCATTCCCATTTTGGCTTAAAGATATTCCTGAAGTGTCTTTTTTTTTTCTTTTTCTTTTTTTTTTTTACTTGGGCAACTTTTCAGGCTTAGACATGATCCACAGGACTGTGTGGGCATCTAATTTCTGCCTAAAATCCATTGTAATCTAGACTACTGCTGGTAAGAAGACTTTACATGTCTATACCCTTGGTTCTTTACCCAACCACAGAATCTGGAGCAGGTCATGAAGGAATCCACTTCTAAGCACCTGAAGAAGAACAAGGAAATCAGAAACAACCAACATATCTTCATCAGGAATAAGTCATGCATCACAAACCGGACTTCCTTGTAAGACAAGAGGATGGGCTATGAGCATGTGGGGATGGGGAGGGGGAAAGAGAAGTGGATGTGATACTAAGATAGTAAGATAAAGTATAGTATCTTGATTTTAGCAAGGCTTTGGATTTCTTTAAAGTACTAAAGAGAATGTAATGGGAGACAGTATTAGTTTAGCTGAAAGTAGTGTAAAATGGAATGTAACTAGTTGGACCATGCTCAACAACTAGATGTTGAGCCACTGAAGACTAATTGGATGGAGGTATCAAGTTGAGTTTCCCCTGGGACAGAGCCGGTATCATTTAACTTCTTTCTGTCTCTCCTCCCACCCTCCCCACACAAGGTGGGCCATGTACTTTTTGTTTTTACTATTTATATATTAAAGGTTTAAAAGTCAAAAAAGAAAAGTCCCCCTCCCTCCTCATCTCACAGGCCTTGAGGGACTATAACTGTTTTAACTAAAGCTTTAAATCTCCTATCTTGCAAAATCTGCTTCCACCTTATTGCATATTCCCCTATCCTTTCCAGATTGTTTAAGGTCTTCATCGATAATTTGGAAGATGGGACTGAGGGCACGCTTAGCAAGCTGGAGGCAACATCAAGTTGGGTGGAGTTGCAGACACTGCAGGGTAGGAGTAAGATTTCAAGTGACCTTGATTAAAGATAAAATGGTCTGAAATGAATCAAATGAAATTCAATAATGTCAAGTGCAAAAGGCTGCACTTAGGATGGAATAACTGCATGCATAAATGCAAACCAGGAAATGACTGGCTAGGTTGCAGTACTGCAGAGAAGGACTTGGGGGTTACAGTGGACTATAAACTGAATATGAGCCAACAGTATACTTTTCTTGCAAAAAAGTCAGTAATATACTGAGCTGTATTAAAGGGAACATCATTTGCAAGCCAGGGGAAAGGCTTCACTTCCTCTACTCAGCACTGATGAAGCCTTGGAGTACTAAGTTCAGTTTTAGGTCCCACACTTAAAGATGTGGAAAAATTGGAAAAAGTCCAGAAGAGCAACAAAAATGATCAGAGGCTTGGGGAACAATATTTATGAAGAAAGATTGATAGAACTGAGATTGTTTGGTTCAGAGGAGAGAAAAGCTATGGGAGGATTGGTAACTGTTTCTAAATACCTGAAGGGAGGTTATAAACAGGGATCCTGGTTTTCCGTAATAAAAAACTGCAAATTCTTGGATAAAAAAAGCCCTAAATCCATGATTAAAATTAAAGGCCTCCCCTCAGCACAGCCCCCACAACACTGCTGATGCCCCTTACTTTCCCCCACAGCCGCCCCAGTCCTGCTGGTGCCCCTCTTTGACCCCAACAGCCCCCCAGACCTGCTCGTGCCCCTTGTCCCCCACCCACAGCCCCTGCCCCCTTGCCTTGCTGGAGGGGCACTCAGCTGCCAGGGCTATGGGACCAGGGACCCAGTTCCATAGCTCCCTGCCAACAGAAGGCAGCTGCAGCAGAAACAGAGCTGGCTCCACCACTGCTGCCTGCCTGGTGCTGGCTCCGGCAAGGGCAAAGCTGGCTCCCAGTGGCAACACCCACTCCCAGGAGGCCAGGAGGGACCTGCACCCCCAGATCCGTGCGGGGAGCAGACTGCAAGCTCAAGCTCCCACCCTGGTTCCCTCCTGCAGGGTTGCTGTAGCCCTTTAGGCAACACCCAGCAAAGCTGGGAACAGTGGGTCACACCAGGATCTCCTCTCCCCACCGCCACACCTCCTGTGCCTGCTGCTGCTTTGAGTGGTGGAGCCCCGCACTGCTTCCCTCAGTGCAGCCCCACATGCAGGAGGTACATTGCTGGGGCAACATGGAGTGAGCAGCCCCTAGGAGATCCCTGCACAGCTTCTCTGTCCCCAGTCATGCTGGGTCGCAGGGAGGAGAGCAGGGCAGCAGGGATCCGCCCCCGGCACAGATCTGGGGGCATGGGTCTCCCCTGAGAGTGAACAACAGGGAGTGCCCGGCTGGCTTCACATTTCCCTGCTCCTGGCTGGCACCTCCATGTGCAGCTTCCCTTAAGGGCCACTAGAGCCACTTCAGTTTCACATGCACTGGACCAGGCACTCTGGCCACAAGCAGAGAGACATGGAGCTGACCAGGCGCTCCATGCATTTCCCTAACACCCCCCCACTTCCCGCCGGAATGCTTGGCTAGGGGCATGTGAAACCAAAGCAGTTTTAGCAGCCCTTACGGGAAGTCGCACCTGTAGGCGCTGGCCAGGCACTTTGTGTATTTCCCCAACATCTTTCCACTCCCTCAGCCCCCAGCCAACTTCCACCCCAGCCCTGGCCCACAACTCCCCAGCCTCCTGCAAGCCCCACTTAACACTTCACAGGCTCCAGGAGGAAAGTGATCCTGATTTAAGTCTTGCGACTAACTGAAAGCCACAGGCTCTGCCCCTCTGGGCAGGGCTGGAGCTTTCCTGCCTTTTTTTGCAAAAACCTCTTGCAGGCTGGAACTCTGCCAGGCTGCAGAGCTCTTTGCAAAAGGGGGAAATCTGTGGATTTCTCTGCTAAAACCAGGAAATCCACAGTTTTCTCCATTTTTGCATGGGAAACAGAAAACCTGGATCCCTGGTTATAAAGAGGGTAGAGATAAACTGTTCTCTGTGGCCACAAGGGACAGAACAAGGAACAATGGTCTTAACTTGCAGCAAGGTAAATTTAAGCTGAATATCAGAATTAACTTTTGTGTTACAAGGGCAGGTAGCATTGGAACAGGCATTCAATCCTGCAAAATCACCACATTTGGAAGTTTTTAAGAACAAGGTCAACAATTGTTTGCCTGGAATAATTTAAACTGAGCGATATTCCTGCATTAAGCAGGGATTTAGACTACATGACCTCCTGAGGTCAGTACCTCCTGCCGTATTATTCTATAATTGTAGAACTGACAAAAATGTAGCTCATTAGCAAACACTTCTGTGTGAGGAGGTAATGACAGCAATGGTATCTACATTTTGACAATACCCTGGAAGGCAAAGCACTTATCCAGAAGTGGAGTCGTGGATTTTGTGCCCAGCCTCAGAAGATTCAAACCCACATCTCCCACTTTTCCGGAGAGTGGCCAAACATAAGCTTACAGACAAGTCTGGGAGAGGTACCTGAATCGTTTTCAATCCTTGGTTTCCAAGACACTGCCCCATTCTGTAAATAAAGTCCACATTTCTACATTGACTTTTAAGGTTTTTGCTAAGTCTTATTTTACTTGGGGACAGTAGTGTGAAATACCCAGGGCACTGTAAATTCATATCCTAGTCCTCACTCACTCAAATAGATAAAGACCTAGGCAGGCTGTGACCAGGTTTTCTGAAAGATTAATACTGCCAAATTCCATATCTTTCAGAGACCAGCAAATGAGTTTAATCCAAAGTTCTTCCCATATTAATGGAAAAATTGCTGCTGTCAAGTCACTTTCCAAAAATGGCTTTTTAACACCCAAATTTTGAACACCTACCTTTACAATAGTAGTGACCCTTGCATGCTTTCCAGCATGCTATGTATAATCTGATTCTCTATTGAAGGCAGTAGGTAACAGTTGAAAAGGAGAAAAGTTATGTGTGTAAGAAAGGTGTGGAACAAATAAGGGAAGGAAGTTCCAGGTCTTTCAACTTTGGCAGTCCTACCATTTAAGGTAAATTTACAACTTTGGCAGTTTAAGGTAAAGTATGTGTAACTGGGCACATCTACAAGAGATGCTTTGAGCATAATAGACTAATTCTACTGAGCATTAGCATGGTGGACAAAACCTGTGCTAATGCACTGTGCAGAAGAATTAGTCTACTGTGCATTAACACTACCAAAAACATGTGCGCCATGGCTAATGTGCAGTAGCACCAATTATGGAGCATTAAGGTAGTACCTGTAATTACAAGTACTAAACTTAATATGCTATAATCATGGTGCATTGATGAACATGTAGACACACTCACCAGTTCTTAAAAATATACTTCAGTACCTATGTGGCTTTTATTATGAAAGTAATATGAACATGGAAATCCATACTAGCTGGTCAGGCTGGACTCCAAAATTATCCAGATAAATTCTTGGGGAAGAGACACAATTTAGAGAGTGAACCTAGTGTTCATGGATAATCATAGAATAAACAACGAGTTCAGATATCCAGCTACTTATAAAGCCTCCTTCACCCCAATATTTGAGTGAGGGAAAGAAGTCTCAGAACTCATCTCAGAACTTACAAAATTAGAGAAATGCATTCACCACTCTTTCAGTTGGGGAACTGAGTCAGTGAACAGTCAAATTCCCCAAAATAAACACATGAAATTTGCAGCAGATTGTCTGGATCTCTGTGCAGCCCCTAATCATGAGGCCACTGTTTATTAGAGAAAATAAATGAAACTTGTGCAAGAAATTCAGTTTCTGTATGCCTCCAGTGAGTTACAGATTTTTTTTAATTAAAAAAGGAAGGTTGTGAAGTCTTCAGTGTCTTCCTTCCCTCTAAAAAAAAATCCAGACATACTTCCAGTAGAGCACCCTTATGCGAAGGTCCTGTATAAGCCAATAATTCCAAAACTTTTTAGACTGAAGGCATCCCTTGGAAAATGCCAGCTCTTAACTTTCAATCATTTTGGAAAAAATGGAAAAAAACAAACAAACCAGGACAATTCTTCTATTGCAAAACTGAAAAAGACCACGACAGGTCAGAATGTTTTTGACACTATGGATTCCTGTCATAGATCAGTGGAGAAAAAAAAAGGATACCTAGTAGATCTAGATTTCTATGAAATACTATCCACTGTTGTAGCTGTGGAACCAAATTAAAGCTCAAATCACTAATCAATCTTTCTTCAAGGGAACATCTAAACAAGAATAGCTTTCATTGGTATAATAGGGGAGGAGAGGAAGGGATATTGTGATAACATGTACAAATATCCCAATTCAAGCACCAAGCTGAAGATGAAAAAATCTTGTCATCTTCCATTATATACAAAAAGTTAATCAGTCCCCTACAGGATTGTTGTGTCTTGGCCTTTTTGAGATTGCAGGACCTCATTGGCTCATTGTGTCTGAAGGCAAAATGCTAAAAAGTTAACTACTAAAATAAATAAGCATTTCTTATCTTCACTTTGTTTAAAGGAAACTGATTCAGCCACTTTCAATGCCATCTCAAGGCTGTAGTGTAGCCTAAAATCAAAATGACCAGCATGACAGTTGTTGGCATATTATGAATGGTTGTGTAGTTCAATAAGCAGGCAGGTAATAATATGATAGGACAGCATAATCTAATAAAGGATTCAGAAAACTCTCAGAATTGCCTCCTTAAATGGGAACATGAGCTCCCAAAATTTTAATAAGCTCAGCTTGACATAATTCCAGCAGATGTAGATGGTAAAGTGCCATGGATACAGTGCTATGAAAATACCATTGTGTAAATTTAGAATTCTGTTCTGGCAAGAGGCTTTGCTCATAACAATTCTAACAGCAAAACAATGGAATCTAACAGTAACCATGTGCCCTTCACTCAGTGCTGGAAAAGCCTAACGTCTTTACACTATTTTAATTTATTCATGAAAAAAGACAATACCACATATCAACAGTGTTAGGCATCCTTCACACTATTTAATTACACAACCCTCCTAGTGCACTGCACACTGTTTTAGGCAGAAACATCTGGACTCGTAACCCAAAAGTTCATCTAAGACTTCCCCCCCATTATCCAGGGCAACTCAACTCTGCTGATCCAACAGCTTCCTTAAGGTTGTAGCTACTGACAACAATCAGCTTTTAATCTTAATGGTAATATGGCATCTCTTCCCATCTCTAACCTCATCCTGAATTCACATTTGAGTTAAATCACACCTCTACTCACGTGTTCTCTTTCCAGCAACCAAAATAATGAAAAGGTAGTACAACTTGAAAAGGAGGTTGTACCAAAGTGTCTTACTATATACCTGCACATTATACCAGTCAGAAAAAATAGATAACAGCCTGTCTACAATTAATGTCAACTTTAGGAGCACCCTACAATCCAATTTAGTGACAACTCATAAACCTAGCTCTTTTATGAATCACAAATCCCAGAAAGACACTGAGTAAAGAGGAATTATATGGTCGGGGGGCGGGGGGGAAGAGGTATAGAACATAGACCTTCAGGTTAGGGACAGACATTCAGAAAGCCTGAGTGTGAATTGATTCAATCTTTGCAGGTTAATCTAACCTGGCTAGGCTGAACCTCTTTATAACCATACAGACATCTGAGGAATGCAGTCATATGCCTGCAGTGGCTCAGGCTAGAAGCTGGGGGGTGCTACAGCAGCCTTCCCTTCACTTCCATAGTGCTAAGATGGGGGGGGGGTGGCCAGATCCCAGCAAGATGCTCTGATTAGGGAGGGGTCCCCCCCTCCCCACCTCCTGTTGATAACAGAGCATTTAGTTACACAGCACAGAGTTACACAGGGAGTTGTTAGCATTTATCAGTGCATCAAACAAAACAAAGCCTCTCTCATTAGTTTAGGCTCTTCTTAAACAACTTCTTCCAAGGGAGGAAGGGAGGGACATTACCAGCTACCTGCTGATTAGCTCCAAAAAGCCTTAAGTGGACACTGTTCTGTCTGTCTTTTTCCTGTCTCCCACAGCACGGACCACAGCCATCATGTGGTATGCTAGTTAATGCAGAGAGATGTCTGTATAAGGCAAAGGGGAGGACGTATCCCTGCTTGAGCAGGGAGTGGTGAGGGGGAGGAAGGGGAGCAGGAGGAGTCTAGGCAGACATCACTGTACCTGCATTCTCTGCCAGAGCTCTAACCAGGGAGCAGGGGGTGGGGCCAGCTGTGCTGGGCTGGAGCAGAGAGCAGAACCCTGCCCCCAGTTGCAAAGCATCTGCAATGCTGGGGGACTCTGGTTTAACTTAAACCAGGAAGGTGTCTGGGACAGACATTGCATAAACCGGTTTGACCCAAATCAGTTAAGTCTGATAAACCTGTTTGAATGTAGTATCTCAAGCTGGTTTCAGCCATTTTCAAACTGGTTTATGTGCACTGAACTTCTGTTTCGCTACAGGTTTAAATCAGTTTCTGATCACTTAAACAGGTTTATGTGTAATGTCTGTCCCTAGCTTCATAGTCTAAGTTCAGTGAAAGATGACTAGGGAGGTAGAAGACACTGATAATGTGTTTTCTATACCCTACCATTCTTCAAAAGTAAAGCAAATTCTAGGAAGTCTAGACTCAAATCTAGTCAAAATTAAAAATCTATGGAGACTCCAACCTCAGTTTGTTCTACTAGCACATACAGCATGAAGGGATACTATAAACCCATCCAAATACCTACAAAAATAATCAGATACCAACATGATTTATGAAAGCAGGAATGACTTGCATCAGAAAGAAATGGAAGATCTTGTCTCTTACTGTGAATGGTCATTATAATAATCTAATTCTTTGAAAATACTCTTCACTTCCCTGGTCCCTTCCTTATTCAAATGTATAAGCAGAATTAAGGTTGCATGGGACTCTCTCAGCCTGGTATTTCATAGTACTGAAAGGGAACTTCCAGGTAACACAGTCTAGCCCCCACCCCACTATGCAACCATGTCACATAATCACCTTCATAAAATTCAGAGTGCTTGAGCCTTGCTTCAGCCTAAATAACCTTTTAAGATGATTTATATTCATGCATACACAAACAAAAAACCCCCACAATCCTTAAAAGGAATGTAAAAATAAACTATTACAAGGTGCATGAGCTACTGCTAACAAACCGCCTTTTCTGCTTTTGAGTGACTGAGACAAGCCTGAGACTGAGACATGCAGTATTCTGTACTGCTCTCATTCAAAACAACTTCAGCATCATAGATGCTACACGTCTTTTTACCAGGTATGGAGACTAAGACACGTTTAACCTTAACTATAAGCAAGTTTATTGAACCTTAACAGTTAGAATTCCAAGTCAAAAGCAAAACAACTATAGCAGTTACAATTCTAATACTAAAGCTAGTCAAAAGCAATACAACATGCTCACCACCCCACAATATATTATTGTAAGTGCCAGAGTTAAGAACCCAGGCTCACAGGCTTCTGGGTCCCAACAACTAGTTGATGTGGCTATCACTGAAGACAGAAAAAGAAGGAATGAGTGGTTATAAACAGAGACCTAAACCAAGAAGTTGGAAAAAATGAAAACAAAAAGGAAAAAAAATGGCAAGATGTTAATATTGAATGGAAATGAGACATCTGGAACTGCTGGAAGAGAAACCTTTCATAATGCAGAGGAGATTGAAACCAGTGCATAGAGTTAATGTGCAGGTTCACCAAAGTGATTTTTTCCTGTATCTGTAGCCCAAAGCTTGAATTTCTCTTTTTACTTTCCTTTTGAATTTCACTGTTATAGCAGTCTTAATATGTATCAATCAAATAGTCTCAATAAAATCAACTGCTTCCTTATACTTCTTTATAGAATTGGAACATTCTACTCTTCTGTGATTCCAGCTTCACCCCAAAGCACTGAAAGTTTTAACCAAAAAAGGTATTTTTGGCCACTTAAGATGAGTTTAGAAGGAAACCACGATGGAAGCCATTACACATCCTTAACACAAATGCAATTACTAGAGTAAAAAGCAGCAAGACTGCAGAAGATGCTAAGTTAACTTTTGCTCGAGGACACAGATAGAAACCAAGTCGAATAAAGGAGTGAGAATGCCCAATTACTAGGCAACAAATTTTTGGGTACCTGGCCATTATAACTGCTGTTAGTTATTAATCCAATGACTACTTTACATAAATATGCATGTGTGGTTGTATTAGGGACTGTAACCTAGGACTCTGCATCCTCCCCACCAGCCAGGTAAATGCCCTAGCCATGAAACCAGAGTGAGGCTTTCTTGCTTGCTCCCCTTCTGGCCTCATGAATCTTGAATTCTTATTTGCACTGTGGTCTAGCTTCAACAAAAATCCATCCCCATCCAATCTAATCATGTAGCTTGGTGCTTTAGGGCAGCCCTCTGGAAGTTGGTGGGTGTAGGTTTAAAACCCTGTAGGTGGGGGAGAAATTAAACCCTGGTCTCTCACTTCTGGACAAGTGCTCTCAGCACAAGGCTATATTATATAAGTGTGCACCAGCACTTATACCACTTTACCCTGTGATGACTGTGTTTTTTTAATAAAAGTAGCCATAGTTGCTGTGTTTTCTATTGAATTCAATGCTGAGTCCTCCCCTCAGAGGCTCCATTTCCATCACAATGTGATCTAAGCACTGTTTAAGCTTCATTCTCTGTAACAAATGTGTGCAGATGGCAAAACACCAGGTGCCTAGGAAACAAGTCTAGGAAAGAGGCCCCCAGTGAGGCTGGGCATTTCCAGGGTTACCTGCTGCTGAGTCAGATCTCTTTTTGGATCATGTTTGGACATAAAGTTCAAATAAATTCTGGTTTAAATAAAACCTTTTTGTATATGGCCTCTGATCCTTTAAACACCATGGAATATTAGAAATGCATAAAATTTAGTTCGGACCCTTCTATTGTCTAACGGTAAGAAAATGCTTGCAAGTGCAAACCTATGCAAACATGCTTTGCCACTCTTTCCAAAATAAACAAGAACAACTAATTTAGGTTTCCAGAGCTACTATATATATTCAGCTGCAAATATGGTCTATACTTGCAGATACTGGACCTGACACTCATCTTTTATCCCTTACTAGATCTGCTTCCATCCATAGTGGAATTCCATATGACAGTGGGGCCACAATGTCTCTTTGTCTCTCCAGCCAATATGTAATGTGGCAGTGAGGCATCACACAAGGCTGAAGCTGGTTCCTTATTCAAAGGCATTTTCCCCCAAATTTCAATATTATATTAATTTAGAGATTGCACAAAAATAAAATGGAACTTGAACTCTTTATATTAGTAATTTACACAAAGATAATTTAAATAAGCTTATTTACTGGATGTAACTGACAAAAAAAAAAATCTCACGTGACCAGAAGCAGCTTGCAGGTGCAGCCATTATGAAGAAATGAAGATACACTGTTCCCAGACTGGAAACTGGGCAAAACTGTGCAAAATGTTTTGCCCCCCATTTCTATTTTGCATTTTCTTTGCTACTAATTGTATAAAAATATACATGTATGAAAAAACCCCAGTCAAAAGCAAAAAACAAGAAAGCTGGTAATATTCAACCAATTTGTCACAAATCCAGCTGCAATGTTTTCACAGTTACAAATTAAGTAGTCTGTAGGAAGCAGCCTTATTCCTGGATAAATTAAAAACAGAAAAAATGGCTAATTTATCCCAAGTTTGTTTATTTGTTACAAATACAAAAGTATTCATTCCAAATATTTGTCTTCTGCTCATTACTCAATAAAAACCTATGAAGAAATATAGAAGTATAATTGGTCCCTAGATAAATGCAAACTTCCAGTTCAGTGAATAAGTCATGTTTATTGTCATAAAAAGGTCTAAAGTTGTGTTGGGTGCAATATGCTTTGTGTTAGAAAATCATAGATATTTTTAGATACCCTAATCATGATTTACTACTAACAGCATGAGAATGCTGGCCTATGCCTCCCAAAGAGAAATACTAGACACCACCATTTTTCCTGTTCCACACGTTATAGATTGGTGCTTAGAACAGTTTATCCTGATCTCCAATTCTGTTCATTTGCATATAACAGAACACCTCCCTGTCCTCCTCCCCACATCCCACCCCTAGGCTCTGTTAGCTAGCACACAAACAGCTATGCATCCATGGTCCTGTGGTTCCCAGTTCTTTCTCATAGGCAATCAAAGCCTAGGTGGAATGACTTTTATTCACTCTTAAGGTTATAAACTAAGGAACAAATAATTATGCAAATCATTTCATCATGTTTTAGTCAGGCTAATCAATACAAATGCCCAATTTTCCTTGCTTCTATATTTAGATTTCTAGCACTGACATATCAGTAATTGGAAACATTTTTCATTCTGTACATAGGTTGCAACACTACATGAAGTTTAAATCACAGTTACCTGTTTTAGAGCCTCCCCTAGCATTGTTAGTTTACTGACCTCCAGCTACTCCAGTTCAGCCCCAGTACCCACAACATACTGGCTGCCCTGTTCACACAGCCCCTTCTATACCTGGAACATTGCCCAAAGCTTCACAAAACCCAAATCTGCAGTTTCATACCAGTCACACAGATGAGGCTTCTTCATCTCCCCCATTTTGTATGCTTGCATGTACAGTACCAGGAAGATCTCTGTTCCCTTCCGAGATCCCTGACATATTTAAAAAAAAAAAAAAAAAGAAGTCTACTTAGTTTCACATGACACCAGGTTGTTCTGCCACTGCACATCACTACAATAGTTGAGCAAGGATTGAGAAAGCTCTTCAGCAAGCATTCAGTAATTTTACTGCAGAGACAGCACTGCCCAGGTGTCCTTATGTGCCTTGCTTGGTATAATCTTCTCAGTTAGGAGTTACCAATGATAACTGTTTGCATTTAGAAGTTGCTTGCTTCACACCATTAAGATACCGTGAGATAAATCCCCTACAGTTTTTTTATTTCATTCCCCTAGAGCAGTGATTCTCAACCAGGGTGCCACAGTATCTTAGGGTGCTACCAGATCCTTTGAAGGGTTTATGTGAGGTGTGAGGAGATAAGCAAATTAATGCAGGGTTAAGCTTGTCCCTGCCTGGCCAATCCTGCACCCCCATTTCTCAGCCCCTCAACAAGGAGGTAAGTCCTATAATATACAAATTTGTATTTGAGATTGGGTGCCGCAATCTGCAAATGTTAAGAGTGGTGCCTTTACTCCAACAATTTTGAGAAGTACTGCCTAGAGACAGGCAGTTCTGCAGTTTTTTTTGTTTCTAGCTGAGTTGGACAGCTTCTAGCTTTCTTTCCCCTCTTGGAATAAAAATGCAATCCATCTGCTTCTTTGGTTTTATACACTCAGGTTCCCTTCTCATCAATTCTCTCCCTTTTGCTGTCTATATCAAGATTTACCAGAAATCTAAGAAATCTTTGTTCCTTGAATGGTATGTGGTGCTGAAACTTCTACTTTCAGAACACAAATTGCACCTGACATACCAGAAATCACTTCTGCCAGAAAGACAAATGCAGTACATCCAAGGCAAGCTAGAGTGGTTGTTCCCCTCATCATCCATATTGCCTACCTGCTGTGACAAATTTGCCACCTACTTTGCAGACAAAAAAAGGTCATTAGTGTCCAGGTTAACTTTGCAGCAAAAGTGGTGGAGCAAAAGTGGTGGCTGCCAAGTCAGAGTTCATGATTAGGACAAGACCAAGCTTCCTCATTTATAATGGATCACTTTAAATTGCCACTGATGCAGAAGATACACTTCCAAGGATGAGGACAAGCAGTTGGAGACTGGACCCATGACTACCCTGGCCTGTAAAAGCCAGTTGTAGGAGACTGGGGTCACTGCTGGCAGGGCTGTCAATACCTCCCTTTGGGAGGACAGGGTGCCAGATGTTCTTAAGTTTGCAGTTGTCTGGAACCTACTTGGGAAACCATCATTTGAAGCTGACTCCTAAGCCAGTTACTGCCCTGTTTCCATCCTCCCCTTTTTCGAGAAGGTCATGGAATGGGTGGTCACCCAAACAGCACCATGTGTATCTGGATACTAATAGCTTCTTGGACTCTGGTCAGTCTGGCTTTCATCATGAATATAGCACAGAGACTGTGCTCCTGGCCCTGTCTGAGAATCATCACTTGGAGAACTGGAGAAATTGTGCCCCATTAATCTAATTAGATCTTTCAGGTGCCTTAGATACAGTTAACCAGGAAAGACTGATAAAACATTTGTATGATCTGCTGGGACCACTAAGGGTGGCGACGGACGAGTGCCTGTCATCCCCTCAGGGCCTTTCCAGAATTCATTTCATCACCTCTCCTGTTCAATGCTCACATAAAGCTGCTGGATGAGATTGTGTAGAAATTTGGAGCAAGGTGCCATAAGTATACTGATGATGACTATTTCTACTTCTCTTCTGACTGACCCTGACCCCTTCCCCAAAGTCTCAATCATGGATAAAGTCTGGCCTCTGCTCACCACTCAGGGTCACAGCCTTGGGGTGCTCCCTGGATCCTTTGCAGCGTCTGTATCTTCAGGTTCCAGTGGTGGCCAGGACCACCTTTCACTAACTCCATCCAGTGAGAAGGCTGCATGACCCTTTCTTTTAGATTTGGATCTGTCCAGAAGTGACAAAATGAAGTTCTGGAAAGGTCCTGAGGGGACGACAAGCACTTGGAAAACCCAGATCCCTGGTGATAAACATTTCCCATGGGAAAATGGAGATTTCCCCCTTTATCTGAGAAAAACGCAGATTTCTCATTTTAATGGAGGAACTCGTGGATTCTATAGTTTTGCGAAGAGCTCTGTGCAGGCTGGCTGGCTGCAAGGGGCTGGAAGGGAGCAGTCAAGCAGAGGGCTCCATATACAAGTATATGCACATGGCTGCCAGGCATGGAGAGCAGTTTCCAAGGGTTAATTAGGGGGTGTGAAGTGGGAATTGAGGCTCGCATAGGAAGGGAGGGAGGGAGTTGGGCAGGGCTAGGGCTCCTGCCCAGTCAGTCAATGCATGGGGCTTGGGGCCCAGGGCCAGAATGCACAGCCGCAGGGCCCTAATGAGGAGTGGGATGGGACTGTAGGTGAGGGTGGGGTTGGCTCCCCAGCACTACATATAATCCCAGAGGGGACCTGTGCCTCTCAGATCTGTGCATGGGGCAGAGGTGGATGCAGGCAGCCTGCTGCAGGCTTTGCCTCCCCCTCCTGCTGCCCTCCCACAGGGCCTAGGCAGCCCAGCAGGTGTGACCCGGTGCTGCAGGGCACATCAGGGAAGCTTGTTGCTGCTGCAAGCTCTGCTCTGCCCTGGTGATGTGTTCCTTGCACGCACAACAGAAGCGGGGAAAACAACCCTGTGCTGCCACCCTCTGCTGCTGCTGCGTGGGCAGGGGATTCCTTACCAGAGCAGCGCAGAGCTCGCAGTGGCAAGCAGCTTCCTTGTGTGGCCCCACTGTGCCCTGCAGCACTGTGTCCTACCTGCTGGGCTGCAGAATCCCCAAGTGACAGCAGCAAGGTGGGGAGCCCGCATCTACCCTGCACACAGAGGCACTGGTAGGCTTCTAAACTGTTTTAAAATTGTAAATGTATCAAGAAACCATTGTGTTCACCTGATATCTATATTAGTGGTCTTTCATTTTAAATCACAAATATTGGGTGATTATCAGAGAATTTGCAGTTTTCTTTTCTTTTTTTTTTTTTTTTCAGTTGGGGTGAACCAGGATCCTTGATCATCATCACCCTCTGAGACCTGTATGACCTGTGTTTGTATGTCCTGTCCCAGCAGGTCATACAAACACTTTATCAGCATCTCCTGGTCAACTGTATCTGTGCCTTTGTAATCACAAGGACAGACTACTGCAATACGCTGCACATAGGGCTGGCTGCCTTTGAAAATGGTCCAGAAGTTGCAGCTGGTGCAGAACTGGGCAGCCCAACTTCTGATGGGGGTGGATCTGGTCTGGGCTCAACATGCCAAAGGGACCACCTTCTCTGCTGTGCCCATCATGATCAAAAAAGTCAGCTGAGAGTACCATGTCCTGCAAATACCATCAATATGCCAAAGTGTCTTTGGCTAAAATATGTGGGAGGTCATTACCAGCAGTCCATCATCAGCTCTGGAACGCTCTCCATCTTGAGGCCCACCACAGCCTGAGTCTAGGCATCTTTTGGAAGCAAGACCTTCCTTTCTGAGAAAACTTGTAGTAAACAAAAATTAGGCTGAGATACCGTCTGTGGGAGGAGGTGGTTTCCATTTTGTGTTAATATTTTAGTTCCCTTGTAAGTCATTTTGCTTTCCTGTTCTGTAAAAGTTATTCTGTTATCTTATTGTAAGTTAAATAGTCTTAAGTCTCTGTGGGGAAGGGTGGCACATAAATCAAATTAAAACAAAGAATAAGTAAATAAATATTTACTACAGAGCCAAACTTCAAACAAGTAGTACCCAACACCGCCTCTGTGTTCCTTCTCAGGCTGTGTCCACATGAGTGTGGATGTTTGTTTGCCCAGGGACAAGAAGCAGTGGTGCTGCTACTTATTCCTCGGGAACACCCATGCCATGCACCGTCAGGCAGACAGCAGGTTACCCCAGGTGTGGTAGGGAAGGCTGGGCTCAGCAACTGTGCTGGCCCCAGCAGTCTTACCTGGGGTCCCCAGGTCTTTGGGGAGCTGTAGCAATGCCACCCCTGCAGCTGGAAGCCTGGCTGGCAGCTGGAGTGTGGCTGTGGTTGGCCAGGCTCCAGTTTTGGGCAGCATGTGCTGCTGCCATGTACACCCCATTTTTTAAGGCATAGGGTTTTTTTGACAACAGGATCTCCTGGGGTCAACCCTTCCCCCCCATGGTGCAAGGCAGCAGTGTGGGGAACACCAACGTTTGCAGCATGTGGTGCCACAGATGGGTCTGTGCTGCCACATATCCCATGGCCACAGCCCCAAAGCCTGTCACTGACAATACCGTTCACCCAGAAAAGGACTTGGTTACAGCTCCTTTCCCTCACCAGCCAGGAAGCGGGCGTCATACTCCGGCTGTCTGAAAACTCCAAGGGGGTTCAGCCACACTCTCACATACCAGCCGGGCCATCCATCTCCAGGCACGGCCCTGCGCCTATCACCCGTCCGGCCTCCACTCCCGCTGCACGAGGGGAGGACAGGGACACCGGGCAAAGGCAGCGCTCGGCAAGGCCGGGCCCGGCCGCCTCAGAGCCTGGAGCAGCGGGGCTCCAGGCGGCACGGACCAGGCGCGGAGGCGGCGCAGCTGTGGGACGGGCTGAGCCAGGAAGAAACTTCAGGGGGGCGCCCGCCACCAGCGCGCGGGAGGGGTGCCCGGGACGGCCGCTCAGGCGGGGACAAGGGAAGAGGCGGGACGGCCCCGAGCCTCATCCCTCAGAAGGTCCCGCCCGCACTGCAGAGGGGGACCTCACTCCCCTCCCCCCGCAGCGGCTGCGCCCCGAGCGAGAAGCGGGGCCGGGCCTCACCTTCCCTCCTGCTCAGCGCCATGGCCAGCACAGGACCCGCCACCTCCGCCGCCGCCG